>NC_051176.1:297101405-297447897 GCF_013339695.2 Rhipicephalus sanguineus
GTAGTTGTGCATGTATAAAGCTGTAGGCTCGGAGCACTGGCAGCACAGGAACTGATCTAAGTTCGAAGTCGGCAAAGTTCATAAAGTGAGGGATATTGTGATGGTTTAGGTGTAATTTTGCTCTTGTGAGCTGTCAAAAACTACAATGCAGTCAGTACAACCAATGCAAAAGCAATCTGCATTTAGCCAATCATGTGGATAAGCCTCATTTTTCAGGTGACGTACCCCTAGCAAACTTACATTTAACTTCCATGAAAAATTGGAAAATGTTGCTGCATGATTATGAAAGTGTATAGTGGGTGATATCCTCAGCGGCATCTAAGGAAGAATCTGAAGATAACGACGCGCTTGCTTTGAATGTCGTGCGGCTTGCTGCTTGGCCAGTGCAACATATATACTTATATATACTGTAAATAGTTCTGTTTTATTTCGCCGTAACAGTATTCAATATTAAACTTGGTATTTGGAGGTTAATTTCTTAAATAATCATAGCCACTTCAAAAATTTCACATTCCCCAGACGAGGAATGCCCTGAGTTGTAGTCTGCACTGCAATTTCGTACTCAGCAGCAGAACGCCGAAGACAGTGAGCCTCGCTCCTTCGCCTCATTCACTAGGTTTGATTGCACTAAGGAACTTGTGAAAATATGCTTTCTTCCAAGGAAGATTGAGCATTGTGCCTGCATCACTGACTGCGGGGCAGGCCAGCAGGAGCCCAGACGACAGTGCTTTGTCCCAGTCTCCCCTGGATGCTGCTATGGGCGACTGTCGCCGCACCGCTGGCTGTTTGCCGTGGGCTGCTAACGCACCGCCGCATGCTCAACATGTCCACCATGTCCCTCGAGAGAGACTACTTGCAGCTTTCTGCATTGCATGCATCAGTTTGCATATCTTATGGTCCCGCTTTTGTTCCCCCTGACTGTTCCAGTGTTTCGCATTGTGCATGGTGTGCATACATCCCCATGTTGTGTGGCGTGTGAATTGTGGGCTCACGACCATGCAGTAAAGCTTTCCTGTTCCTAATGGCAGTTGCTTACAGCTCGTTGCACCAAGAACATCTTTTGATACATTTTCTACTGTGTGACCGATTGTGCTTAGGTAAGGCACTTTCAGTGGACTGTCGAAAAACATTGATATTCAGGTGACATTGCCTGAGTAGGCAGTGTCAATTCACTGGCTCAGAGCATCAAGTTTCTTGCAAGTATTTCTGTAGCAGTAGTGCCTGCAGGAGTTGCAAATATGACATTTCATCCAGCATGGAAGGATTTGCTTTCATACTTATGGCTTCAGACGACTCTGATTTTGCAAACAAAATGTTTCGCTGTAAAGACAACAATTCTCTCTGATCGTGGTGTTTACATAGAAATTTCCTTGCTGTGTTTCAAAAACTTGGTGCTTGGAAATTTAGAAAGACAATGCAATGACCCTATAAGGACGTCTGAAGCCACAATAGTGAAGATTAGATAAATCAATCATCCATCGCCATTACCGTGACAGCTGTATGATCACAGTGCGAGAGATCTGTCAGGTAATTTTTCTGGGAAACTACTATGGAGTGGCTGCACGTCATGTCGTCTGTTATGCTTGAATGCATAGCAAATTGCAAGTGCTAGTTTTACGTGCTATATACCTTTGCTTTCCTGAGCGCCTCTTGCATAGGGCATGCAACCCTGTTCCACCTGATTGTGAGGTACTTTGTACAATGCTAGGAAGACGTCATTGTTGTTCATTAAGTTTTTTTTTCCCTGCCAGATGTCAACTATCGTGTGTATGTTGAATGTAGGTTTTGTGAAACGTTCTCAGTGTGCATTAAGACTGCATGATGATTTTATTGTTTTTGTGTAATAAAGAAAAATTGTTCATTTCTTGTAATTTGTGTGTGTGTGTGCATGTGTCCATCTTCTAAAGCCCGTTTGTCGTCAAATTCACGTCATTTCCAGCATCACTTCTGATATCATACGTAGCATTTTAAGTTTCCGTTCAAAGGCAGACACAGTGCGATGTTACGGGCTCTGCAACATGGTGCACTTCTAAGCTTCACAAATGCGATCAGCTCTGTATTGTTCAGTTTCCTGTTGTGGGATTCTGGATTTCTTTTTATTGCATGCTATCTGTTGACACACTGCTGCTTTCTTTTGTGTTGGTGTGTGTGTGTGATGTGTCTAATTTGTTAATAGGGATTAACCCTTTGTACCCCAGCGTCCACATATGTGGGCAAAACATGTTAGGAAATTGTGATTAAGCAAGACGACGCATTGCTTTAAAAATTGATTTGACATGCTGGCATTAACTTGAAAGTTTCATAAATGCATCTCCATGTGACAACTACTGTGAAAAAACAGCAGTAATTGCGCACAAAACGATGGCGCTTTCCTTAAGTCACCTGTCGAGGTGTGTGCCCACATTTTTTTTTCCTCCATAATTTCAACTTAAATGCCTAAGAGATTTTGAATGATTTGGCTTTATTCGCGAAAAGAAAGGGTTTATCTTGTTGTCATGCAAGTTTTCTTGCACTGTGAGCAACGAAAGTTTTTTTTAAAGGGGTACTGACACAAATATTTTGGCCTCGCGTTTTTTTGCTGCAATGTGCTGCTGGGGGCCTGTTAGTCATAACACGGCACATCGTTTGCTGCAGCGCGCGACAAATAATTAATTACAGGCTCCTCATTACCGACCAGTGTCAGTTTCGGTTTCAAAAACGACAAGCCTCCGGGTGCAACTATCACCACCTAGCGGCTGCAGCGCTCGATCACGTCAGCACACAGAAGTGTGACGCACTTCCGCGCTGTTCGCGTCGTCTCCTCGCATTCGCACGCTTGCCGCACGTGCTACGCGATGTCGTCGCCTTCATCGTCCTCGTTGTCGTCGTCCTCCTCGTCGTCGTCTGTTGGCGACGATTTCCTTGAGACACCAACAGCGCTGCGGCGAGCGCGTCAAAGCAGAAATGGCGGCTACGACGTCATCATAACTTGTTGCACCGGCTACAACGGTTACGTAGGGGAAGTAGGGGGGTCACCTCGGGTCACCTCCGAGGGTGTCAATGCAATAGGTGCGGCCTATAATGCTGGATCGCGCATGCAAACTTCAAAATTCATATAATATACCTTCCAAGCTTTATTCGCTGTCGATATTTTGCAGATGGTACACGCACGTACACGGAAATCGATCCAGCAGGCTATCTCGGCCGCGAAATTTTGTGTCAGTACCCCTTTAAGTTGAGTTGTCTCTGTGGTATCCACCAACGTGGACGCCAGGCAGAATGCCGCATGGTAATAGGACATGCTTCACTGCCGTGCGGCTCTGCACACAGTTATCAGTATTAGGGCTAAATATGCCTTTTAGAGGTTGTGTTTCAAATTTATTAGCTGTATTCGAGACGTAGACTATGTGGTAGACATATATGCCATAATTTTCCAGTTGCCTAGCGGAAGCAAATGTTAGGGCTTAGAGAGCTCTGATAAAAAACACGTTGTTGAAGCAGAGCCATCAGCAATCAAAGGTCTCTTGAACGGTGCTGCTGACGATGATGAACGCATTGAAGCAGAGCTATGGGCAAGCAAGAGCAACTTGAATGGTGAGGATGATGGTCATGTTGAAAGCGTTGAACATGAGAATAAAATGCGTTGATGACGACAATAATAAGTTTAAGTTTGAAGTTTGAAGTTTATTTATTTCATTATTTTTGTGGTACATGTACTTACACTTTTAGGGACCCAACAAAATTGTTAAAGGGTCCCTAACGGGATTATAACATCAAAAACTCTAAATGGCAACAGCATAAAAAGGGAATATTTAGTCATCAAAAACACAAGAAAACTTATCAAGACAGAATGTGGTCTCATAGGCAATGCTCACCGTTACTAAAGAATAAAAACATGACTGGCACGATAATGCGATGTAAATAAAGCAACAGGAATTCATTCTGTAATATGTATAAGTGAGAGTAAGAACATATATGAAAACAATGACTACAAATGACTATTGCATTATCAATTGGTATGAAGCGAATTTTTTAGTTGCGCTTGGAAAGAGTGAAGAGACGGGGCTGTCTTTAGATTAGTAGTAAGGCTATTCCAAATTGTACTTCCTTTAAATTCTAAAGTTTGACGGCCATAATTAGTATTTATTTTAGGTAGTAAAAGTCTGTAGCGTGAAAAACACTCGTTAACTCGGGGTGACAGATGAAGGGAAACTGACAGTAAGGTGAGATTACCGTGAAATATTCTGTATATTATAGAAGCGATATTGTAAATAACTAAATTGGGAAAGTAAATAACTAAATGAAAGGTAATGAACGATTTGAAGCAGAGCCATTAGCATGAGGAGGCCCCATGAACGATTATGATAATGATACTGATGATAAACGCCTTGATTATCGTTATAACGCATTAAAACAAACCTTCAGCAGGCAAAGTTTCCACGTGCAATGATGAGTGACGATGGCCCTAGTGTACCTGGTGTTCCCAGCGTCCACATATGTGGACACTTCTTTTCTTCTGGAAATAAAGCTAAAATTTCCTGATTTTCGGGTTATTACATCTATCATCTATATTGTTATTGCATATATGCAAAAAAAAGCACGACTGGATTTTAACAACTGCAAAAGTGTTGTTTTAAATGCGAAAAAATCGCCAGGCCTACACATAACACGCAGCACAGTCACAGCGAAAGCTGGAAGAGCAGCCTTTCTAGAGCCCGTTGTAGACACTCTTGGGGCAACTAATACAAGTACACATGCAAGGTACCCATTACGTCGTAAATCATCGTAATTTTTATGAAGTAGGGAAGCACCCACTATTCCATTATTCGTCATTATGCAGATAAGTGTGTTAGGTGCTACACATCTGTAAGGCGTTATGTGCACTTTGTTTGCGCTGTGGCTGATGATGAAGAATTACAGCTGAGCCCTTTGTAATGGGTAGGAAGCATTCAACGACCCACTCGTACAATTCACATTGTGTGAAGCTTGGTTGTTGTATTAATCTTCTACCACACTATATTAAATATGTTAACACGATTCTTTGCCCAACATGACACCATGTATAGGATCTTTTTGCGAAGGAGTATTGATCCCCGGCGTGGCTCTGTGGTAGAATACTCGGCTGCCACGCAGAGGGCCTGGGTGCAAGTCCCATGCATCCCGTCCTAGAAATTTTTCTCATTTTATTTTTTTCTTATTTCACGCAATAGTGGTCACGGACACCTGCGGTGGCAATGGCTCCTAAAATATCTCGTCTATATCTTCATTCGTTTGATAGTTTAAGCTGGATCCATAGTTTATTGACCAATATGGAGCATTCCCATACCTGCCAAGTCTCCCGGATTACCCGGGAGACTCCCGGATTTCGAACGTTTCTCCCGGTTGTACGGGTCAAAGGAAAATCTCCCGGAAATCCAGTTTGCCCCGCGCGTCCAGTGCTTTGTCTGGCCACGTAGTAGAAAGGATTCCTCTCCTTTTTTTTTTTTTTTTAACGATAGTAGAAAGGTTAAAGTCAGTTTCATTGCGCATGAAGTAGCTGTGCACTTTGCGCCGCAGTGCTGCCAACGCAAACGTGGCGCTGCAGCCGCGTCTTGCCTAAAGTCCTTTAGTCTTGCCGGTGATGCGCTTCTCAGTTTGGCCCGAGGAATTCAATTTCTTGCGCTTCGGGAAGGCAAGTGGGGCCCGCAGAGCTTCAGCCTTGATACGCTTAACTATTTGCTCGCTCACTCCGGTGAGCTCGGCGACTGTCCGGCGCACTGCATTTGCAGACTAGTCACGCTGACGGCGCGTGACTCCAGTAGACGTTGCAGATACTCGCTTGGTCTGTTTTGATAGCCACTTATCTGGGGTTTAACGTCCCAAAACCACGATATGATTATGAGAGACGCCGTAGTGGAGGGCTCCGGAAATTTCGACCATCTGGTGTTCTTTAACGTGCACCTAAATCTAAGTGCACGGGCCTCTACCATTTCGCCTCCATCGAAATGCGACCGCCGCGGCCGGGATCGAACCCGCGACCTTCGGGTCAGCAGCCGAGCACCGTAACCGCTATACCACCGCGGCGGCCTGATAGCCACTTTCTGTCACATTTAGTGTACAGCTTCCTCGGAGAATGAGGCGGCGAGTTTGCGGCCGCACACGGTTCAGTCGGCATCGCGGACGCCATGTTTACTGAGAGAGCAGGCGTGAGGAAAACGTGGTGCTGTTATCTCGCCTTCAAAACTTTGTGTCACTACTGATTTAAGTGGAGAGCTCAGCACTTAAAAGGGTAGCCGTTACCGATGTCTGTCGAGATAGCGTGTTCGCCAGCGCTCGCGACCGTCCCCGTCTCAACGGCACCCCCTACGGTCCCAATTGCCCGCACGACGGTGACGGCCGGGTCGTTTCATCTCTGCTTCAACCGCGTTCGTCCCTAGCGCTAGCGCGCTTTCACTCGCACGTGAAACAGACGATGCGTAAGCGATGTTATCGGTTTGGACTCTGTACAGATCAGCCGCGACCGCAAAATCCCGCTGACAATGTCCATATAATTGCTATCGCAGTACCCCCCGTTGAGTAGATGTCCCGGATTCCGTTTCTCCAAACTTGGCAGGTATGCATTCCTTTTGTACCAACGTTCATACCTCTGCTAGAAGTCTTTTCTGTCTGGAGAACCTCGACCAAGGCACTGTCTAGTAGGGACCCCTTCATTTCCTAATTTACATGAACTATTTTCCTAAAAGAAAGAACAAGAGTTCACGATTAGCAACCAGCCCCTGGAATCTGTGCAATAGTATGTATACCTAGGTCAATTACTGACATGACAGCCTGCTCAGGAAAAGCATTAAATGATGGGCTTGGAGCGCGTACGGCGGACATTCCCAAATCATGACAGGTATAGAAACCATCGTAAATGGCGCAACTAGATGGGACACACGGCAAGAAACAGACGAGCACAGGTAATTTCCCGCTGTTTCTAAAGTGAAAAAGTGTACAATCATTGCATATGCGGAGCTGGGCGGTATTCCATGTTTCTCTATTTCTCGCTTCTTTCTATCTTTTTCTCTCTCGCTCTATTTCTTTGTCTCTTGCTCTGTTTTTCTCTTTCTCTTTTGTGTCTGTTTCTTTTTATCTCTTTCTCTCTCTGTACTCGTTCTCTCGCCCACAGAGTTATTGCATCCCACGACGGACAAATCGCGCACGTGTTTTGGTAGCGAAGCAGAAGATGAAGAAGAGGACAAAGAGATCACGTGCCGGTTCATGATGATGATCATTTTTGTTCGCGAGTGACGGAGTTGCTCCGAGCTTAAACGGCTCCGCTGTAAAAAGATTATTTCATCAGTGCTTTCGCGTGCTTTCGCATGCCTGAGTTGTTTCAATTGATGTATAAATGTGTGATCCAGCTTCAAGTAAAACTGCTGAATGTTAGCCCTTCTTCTCCCCATATTCGTAAGGCTCTTCTCTGAACACTGTAAGAAAAACTTGGAGGATGCTTCACCCTCAAGAGTAGAACGCGATAGCGTGGTGGGGCCCCGTACGCATCGCCCTCCCAATCGCTAGTCAGGCTCCGCTTCACGGTGGGCACCTCGACCGTGTGGCGAGGAAAGGAACAACATGTTGCTGGGCTAGTTGGTACATAACTTTGAGGAAATTTTCCTCAAAAAGGAAATGAACATTTGTGCGCTTAACATTGGCCGTTTGAAACTCTCCTATAATGCGTACTGGAAGTGAAGAAGTGCGCACTACGCCATAATTAATCATTCTACGAATTAGCGACATCCCCACTACGCGTCTGTATACGGCAATACGTGAACCTACGCAGCTGGTTGGTGCTGTTGCTGCTGCTGATGATTAATTATGCCTGAGCGATTTGTAGTGGGCTTTTAAGACACCTGTTCGTTTCGCACTTCACATGGTGGGGTACCTGGTGCGATCTTGCGCTTCTGTCGGACATTATTACGCGTGTTAAAGTGTCTACTCGCACTATATAACACCTGTATAGGTTATTTTTCTTTTTCGAAACAGCTTCAAGCACAAACATGGTTCTATGGCAGAACACCGGCTTTAAACGTGCAAGGCCTGGGTTCGATTCCGGCTCGGGCCCATGATTTTTGTTATTTCATCCATCGCGATTCTTCGCTCACGGAAGACGCCGACACCTGAATCTCTGCGAAACGAGCTCTTTAAAGGGGCCCTGCAGCACTTTTACAGCATGGTCAGAAAAAGCTGCCGATCGGTAGTGGAGGCTCCTGAGAACACGAGAGCCAAACATTATAGCGCAGCACGTGGCCTGGAATTTACAATTAATTCTCAAAGTCAGCTAGAAATCGTTTCCTCTTCTTCCTACAATGCCATATACCCAAGTGACCGCACCATATACCCAAATTCACGGCCATTGCCTGATTTGAGCATCGTGGGCTGCATAGTTACCACGGCCGCCGCGGGACGACGCCACGTACCCGCGCGCTCGCGATCACACTGAAAGTAAGCCGCGCGTTTGAAAAAAAAAATTACAGCATATCCACGGGTGAATCATGAAGAGCTTGGGCGAAGCTCCTGAAGCAATTATGGACCCGGGATTCGCTTCTCGTTGAGCCCGTTTCGCAGCGGCGTCCTTGGCGCGCCGTCACGGGATCCGCCTGGCTGCCGCCAAGCGAGCGCCCGCCGCTGCGTATCGTCCGTGCTCCACCAACGATCCGACACGTACGGCGACGATCCAGGAGAATGAGAGAGGCGCTCGCTCCCCGCGCATCCCCGCGCAGCAGCCAATCGGAGAGCAGCGGCACTTCCAGCGCCATCTAGTGTCGATTCACACAAGCGCCATATTGCACACATGGATGGATGGATGGATGCTATGAGCGTCCCCTTTATAACGGGGCGGTGACAAGTGCGCCACCAGGTTCGACAAAAAAAAAAACTGTACTCTTTTCCTTCTTCGCGTTGGCCTAGTGTCTTTACTTCAATTAAAACTATTTTACTCCAGAAGAAAAAAAAAAAACTTAAGTTTTCAGCTCCGTTCTCTGCCCTTTACGGCAGAATGTCCTTATTTTTTTTTCCAATATTTATTTTTGTCCCTTCTCTCTAGTTTTCTGCCACCAATACTCTAACCGTCTCTTACTTATTTCAATCGCGGGTGTGTTCAGCTTTCCATTGTCTCAAAAACCCAAGGCGTCATGTAGGCTCGTGCCCAAACGTACACCTGGGTGGATGTCTCCACATTCAATCAGAACATGCTCCGCCGTTTCCTGATCTTCCCCGCAGCACGTGCATTGTTCTTCTTTACTGAATCTCGCGTTATAACTACCCGTTCTAAGGCAACCCGATCTCGCTTCAAACAGTAAAGCGCTTCCCATCGAATTGTCGTAAAATGCCTCCCTCCTTATTTCATTTTTGCCCTTTCGGTAGTTACTCAAAGCCGGTTTTTTCTCCATAGCTGTCATCCAGTAAATCCTCTCCGCCTCTCTGACTTTTCGCTTAACGCTCTTTGTTGACATACTGCTTACACTACCAGCCGTATATTTACTAGTGAGCCTCCTAGTTCTTTTTCTCCACTGTGTGTCCACGCTCTTCCTATACAAGTAACGGAACACCTACTGTGCCCATCTACTCTCCTTCATATTCCTTAGCCTTTCTTCGAACCTTATTTTGCTCTGAGCCTCCCTCGCCTCAAAACCTGCCCATCCCATATCGCCCTTTACAGCCTCATTTGTCGTCTTCCCGTGAGCACCCAATGCGAGGCGTCCTACAGTCCTTTGATTTATATCCATTCCCGATTGCACCTCTGCCCTCATGCACACCACTGAGTTCCAAAAGGAAGCCCCGGAACCATTGCACCTTTTCACAGACATCGAAGCACCTCGTGCCTATTGTATCCCCACAATGCTCTGTGCTTCATTATTGCAGCATTACTCTTTCCTTTTGCTGCCGAGGCTTTTTCCTGTACCTCCATGTACCTGTCACCCTCATTTATAAATACTCCGAGGTACTTGTATTCGCTCACTCTCGGTATTTCTTGGCCCTGTATTGACACCGCCTGATCACAAGGGTCATTGAATACCATCAATCCACATTTTGTTACACTAAATCCTAGTCCTAGAGCTTCCCCTTCCCTTCCGCATATATCCGCCAGCTGCTGTATATCCTCTCGACTGTCAGCAAATAAGACAATATCGTCACCATAAAATAATCCTGGAAGCTTCTGCTCAATCATCACGCCGCCCTGTATGTGTGACAGATTAAAACCAATGTTGCTACCTTCTAGCGCTTTTTCCATATTCACCATGTACAACATGAATAACAGCGGGGACAAAGGACATTCCTGTCTCAGCCCCTTGCTAATCTCAACGTTCTCTTTGCTACTCATTCCTTCCTATTCTACGCAAACTGTATTTTCTCGGTATATCTCCCTCAAAAGCTGTATACAGTCGTCGCCTATGCCCATTCCTTTCAATATATCCCACAAAATTTCCTGATTAACGTTGTCGTACGCCCCAGTGATGTCTAGAAAAGCCATGTACAAGGGCCCATTTTCTATTTTAGATATTTCTATACACTGAGTGAGAACAAACAGGTTATCGTCTAACCGCCTGTCGACTCGAAATCCATTCTGGAGTTGTCCCAAAATATCGTTGTGTTCTGCCCACTTTTCTATTTTCATTTTTACTGCTTGCATCGCCAGCCTGTATAGTACCGATGTAATGGTTAGTGGTTTATACGAGCGAATGTTATCCTTTTCTCCCTTGCCTTTATAGATTAAGTTCATTCTACCTTTTCGCCAACTATCCGGTATTTGCCTGTCCTTTAAGCATTTTTCTACAGCTTTCAGCAGTGATTCTTTAGTGCTATTTCCTAGTTCGTTAATGAGGCTAACGGGAATCCCATCTAAACCCGCGGCAGTGCGCTTTGGAATTTTTCCTTCAGCCTTTTTCCAATTGAAATTCTCCAGCACTAGCTCTTCCTCGGTTGCTCTCTCCGCCACACTTTTACTCACCGGGGAAATCCCCTGGACGCTCTTTTTAAACGAATCGGCTGTTACACTTCGAATGTAACCTAGCGCTTCGTACCCTTTCAATTGATTTTCTCCTTCATCTAGAATATGTTGTTGCGTTGCACCGATGTAATGGTTACATGGCCGGTCCCTCCGTCATAAGAATGACACATTTCTATTGGACCAACGCCATTTAGAAAATGAGACGAGAAATGGTGATGACGACACAGATTGTGTACAACGCCATCTAGAATATCGTCCCTGAACTGCAGTTTGTATGTGGATGGATGGATGGATGCTATGAGCGTCCCCTTTAAAACGGGGCGGTGACATGTCTGCCACCAGGCTCGAAGAAAAAAAAAAAAAAGCTTCCTTGTTTCATGTTGGCCTAATACCTTATCTACATTGATTAAATCTATGTTATTATACCAAAAAAATATAAATTCACGGTCCATCTCTCTGCCTCTTAAGGCAGAATGACCTTATTTTCCCCCCATTATCTATTTTTGTTCTTTATCTCTACTTTTCTGCCACCAATACTCTAACCGTCTCTTACTTATTTCTATCGCGGACGTGTGCAGCTTTCCATTGTTGTCCCTAAAACCCAAGGCTTCATGTAGACTCGTGCCCACACGTATACCTGGGTGAATATCGCCACATTCAATCAGTACATGTTCCATCGTTTCCTTAGTTCCCCCGCAGCATGTACATTGTTCTTCTTCGTTACTGAATCTCGCTTTATAACTACGCGTTCTAAGGCAGCCCGACCTTGCTTCAAACAGTAAAGCGCTTCCCCTTGAATTATCATAAAACCTTTCCCTCCTTATTTCGTTTTTTCCCTTTCGGTAGTTACTCAGAGCCGGCTTCTTTTCCATCGCTGCCATCCAATAAGTCCTCTCCGCCTCTCTGACCTTCCGCTTAATGCTCCTTGTTGCCATATCGCCCGCACTGCTAGCCGTATATTTACTGATGAGCCTCCTAGTTCTTTTTCTCCACTGCGTGTCAACGCTTTTTCTATACAAATACCTGAAAACCTTCTCTGCCCATCTATTGTTCTTCATTTTCCTCAGCCTCTCTTCGAATCTCATTTTGCTCTGAGCTTCCCTCACTTCAAAGCCTGTCCATCCCATATCACCCTTTACATCATTTGTCGTCTTCCCGTGAGCGCCCAACGCGAGGCGGCCCACCGTCCTTTGATTTACATCCATTCCTGATTGTACCTCTGACTTCATGCACACTACTGAGTTCCCAAATGTAAGCCCCGGGACCATCACACCCTTCCACAGCCCTCGAAGCACCTCGCACCTATTGTATCCCCATAAAGCTCTGTGCTTCATAATTGCAGCATTCCTCTTTCCCTTTGCTACCGATGCTTTCTCTTGTACCTCCATATATCTATCCCCCTCATTTACCCATACTCCGAGGTACTTGTACTCGCTTACCCTCGGTATTTTTTGGCCCTGTATAAAGACCGCATGGTCCTCGTGATCATTGAATACCATCAATCCACATTTTGTTGCACTAAATCCTAGTCCTAGAGCCTCACATTCCCTTCCGCATATATCTGCCAGTCGCTGTATATCATCTTGACTGTCCGCAAATAAGACAATATCATCAGCATAAAATAGACCTGGAAGCTTCTGCTCAACCATCGTGCCGACCTGCTTGTGTGACAAATTAAATCCAATGTTGCTACCTTCTAGCGCTTTTTCCATCCTCACCATGTACAGCATGAATAACAGCGGGGACAAAGGACATCCCTGTCTCAGCCCCTTGCTAATTTCAACGCTGTCCTTACTACTTATTCCTTCCCATTCTATACAAACTGTATTTTCTCGGTATATTTCCCTGAAAAGCTGTATACAGTCGTCACCTATGCCCACTTCTTTCAGTATATCCCACAAAATTTCCTGATTAACGTTGTCATACGCCCCGGTAATATCTAGATAAGCTACGTATAAGGGCCTGTTTTCTATTTTCGATATTTCTATACACTGGGTAAGAACAAACAGATTATCGTCTAACCGCCTGTCAATTCGAAATCCATTCTGAAGTTCTCCCAAAATATCATTTTGTTCTACCCACGCTTCTATTTTTAATTTTACTGCCTGCATCGCCAACCTGTATAGCACCGATGTAATGGTTAGCGGTCTATACGAGCGAATGTTATCCTTTTCTCCCTTGCCTTTATAGATTAAGTTCATTCTCCTTTTTCGCCAACTGTCTGGTATTTCCCTCTCCTGTAAGCACTTTTCCACGGCTTTCAGCAGTGCTTCTTTAGTTTTATGTCCGAGTTCGTTAATGAGGCTGACGGGAACCCCATCTAAGCCCGGAGTAGTGCGCTTAGGAATTTTTCCTTCGGCCTTCTTCCAATTGAAATTCTCTAGTACTACATCTTCGTCGGTTGCACTCCTTTGCGTACTTTTACTCACTGGGGTAATCCCCTGGGCGACCTTTTTAAACGAATCAGCTGTTATCTTTCGGATGTAACCTAGCGCTTCATACCCTTCCAATTGATTTCCTCCTTCATCTACCATATGTTGTTGCATTGTGACAGACTTCCTACCCAGCGCTTTTAGGTGGCTCCAAAATATCCTAGGCGCGGCCTTCTTCTTTTCGCGAATCTCTGTCATCCAGCGTTCACTTTTACCTTTAATTTTTGCCTCGACTAATTTCTGCACAATGGATTTTTGCTCTAAATATATTTCCCATATTTGGTTGACTTCGTCCTGTGGCCGCTTCTCCTTTTTTGCTTGTCTGTGCTCCCGTGATGCCTCACGTCGCTTCTCGATCGCCTCCCGGATTTCTTTGTTCCACCAACGTTTTGGCTTTCTCTTTCCTTTCCAACAAATAGTTTTCTTCTCTTTTTCCATTTCTTTCGTGATTACATGTAGCAGCTCACTATACGTCCAGTCTTTGCCTGGTAGTTCGTCTACTTTTTCCTCGACTCTTGCGGCTATATTTGTTATCTGTTTGTCATTTAGATACAAGCTGCCAAACTTTGATTCTATGTTCTTATTTTCAGTTTTATATCCCATTTGTAATATTATGCGTTTATGATCACTACCCAAGCTGTTAATGCCTTCCTCGTCTATTCTCATCTCTCTAAGTTTGTCATATATTCCTTCTGTCATGAGACAATAATCAATGCTCGATTGCCGGTTTCCGACTTCCCACGTGATCTGCCCCTCACACTTAGGCCCCACGTTAACTATCTCAAGACTACGTTGCTCGCAGAGATCTAGCAATAACTTGCCATTGGTGTCTGAATATCCGTCAAGGTCATGAATGTGAGCGTTCATGTCCCCTAGAAGGATTATTTCGGCATCATGACCAAATTCTTTAATATCGGTGCTTATGCATTTCACTATCTCCAGATTCTTTTCTCTGCAGTTATTGCCTGTCCACAGGTAAGCTACACCTAGCCACGTTTTCTTTCCACCTACTGTGCCCGAAACCCACATGTGCTCTGAACACGTTTGTTTCACTCTATCCAATTTTGTTCTGCTATGAATTAGCATTCCAACACCCCCACCTCTCCTTTCTGAGGTGATCCTGTTACATCCTTCCCAAATATGATTGTCAATATGTGGTGGCTCTTCCAAGTCTCTAAGGTGTGTTTCTGTAACCGCATAAACACCTATCTGTTCCTTGCTTAACTGCTCCTCAATCTCTAACCATTTTGCCTTTTTTCTGCCACCCTGCATGTTTATGTAACTAATTGCAACACGCGCCTTCTCCCTTCTTTTACTTTTTCTCTGGTTTTTCGCTATACTGCCTGTCAAAGAGTCCCCCTGGTTGTTTTCCTCATTACAAGCTACCGTGGGCACCGAAGGGCCCGCGTGCCCCCCAAAAAAGCTACTGCGCGTCCTGCCAGTCGCCAGCCCACCTCATGACCAAGCCTCTTATCGAAGTGAATTCTGTCTCTTTGGAAACCGCCCCACCTGTGCACCTCCCTGTTTATATATCCACTACCTCGAAGCCCTTCTCTCGACTAATTCGCCATATCTCTTTGTTTGCGTCGACAACCGCTCTTTGCAAGTTGATATTTCTCACTGGTACTTCCGGTATTGTGCATACCACTATCTGCACCTGAGAGGAAATGGCGCGCATGTCCTCGACCCCTTTCGCCAATGTGGTCGCTAGTTCGGCTGATTCTTCATTCAAGACGTCGTTTAGACCTCCCGCGATTATCACGAGGTTACGTCCATTAGCCTTAGTTGCGAGTTTTGCGTCAGCTTGTCTCATCACTGATCCCAGCCTATGTCCCGGGAACTTCCATATTAAAACTCGTTTGTCGCCTCTCACCCTTTCCTTGACTGCTTCTTCGCATCTAACTAAATTCGAGTCCCCGGCGATTATCACGTGCTCCGACTCTTCTGCTGGACCGTCCCGCACCTGGCCACTGCCTCGGTTACTAGCGCGTGCCACTGTTGCTTTGTCCCCTCCCCTTCCCAAAACTACTTCGCGGAAGCTGGGTCCTGTGACCCTTGCACCTGTCTTTTCCAAACCTGTTTCCCCCTTCGAGTCTACCACTATAGTGCCTAGAGGCACTATACTACCACTGTGGGGGTCGATGCCCCGCTGTTCTCGCTGTCGCTTGCTTCTTTGTTCATCATGACTACCTTCGCTAACCCCTCCTCGGCTGACTTAAGCCTTTCCCCCATAGCCATCGTTTTTTCCCGCTCTGTCGCCAACGCAATCTCCAGCTCGGCGATTCTTACCATGAGCTTATTCTGGGCAGCCATCATTATTTCCATTTTCGCCTCTAGCTCGCATTGCTTACACTTGGCGTCAGCTCCCTCTGTCTTCTCATCCGTACAAACCTCTATTTTCCATCCCATTCCGCACCCTGAACACTTTACGGTCTTTTTGAATCGTTCACACGGCGGATTAGATACACTTAAAGTCAAATGGTATCACAAAACTCCGCAAGTATGCTATTAGCCCCGAGAACGAACACTGGCGGCGCGGCAGTCGCGGCGATGTGACGTCACGGCAAGGACTCGCTTGCTCCGCGGCCGAGGATCGCCTTTTTCCGCGCCCGCCGCGTACCCGCTCTTTCACGATACGGTGGTGATTACTGCTCATTCTTGCGATGGAAATCTACCAAGGGAGAAGGTTGAAGTTTACGCTACTAGCGAAAGTTTAGTAAGCTGTAGAAAGTTTGGATAATATAGCTTATAATGGGCGAATTCCCGTCCGAACGGAAGCTTCGCCGTGAAAATGGTGACGCACGAGAGCAAGACATTTGTTGTTTTCACCGCGTACTCCAAGACATCGTTGCTAAAAAAATTACGCTAATGGTTCTAACTTCATTACAGCATGGCGTAGACTCCACGGTTAGAACACGCGTCCCGCAGATTACAAATTAAATTAGGACGTTTTCAATTCACTAAATACATTGTACAAGTTACGTCTGCCTTTGCAGATTATCTAGGTGATTTGACAGAATTGCGCCTTCTGCTACAGAAGACTTCAGATTAATCTGTCTATCGTAACGAATCACTTAATACATCCGGGAAATTAAACAAAATAATACTGCCACGCACACAATGGTTTCGGGAAATTCTAAGGTGTTAGTATACTTGGATTATGTAAACATTTCTTCTCAACACTCGTCTGGGATTATGTGGCCGTATACCCCGATTTGCATGAACTGCTGGTCCGATCAACCGCCGGGTCACGAGCGGTAATGTTAAATTCTCGTGGGCGCACTGTTGATAACAATCGTCTGCAAAACAAACGCCTGAAAGTCGAAATGAGCGTTTTGAACTGTTTCCCTCTCAGTGACGTGGCCCACGTATTAATTGAACGACCTTCGCCTTAATGAGTCAATTAATGGTCTCGCACGTCATGTCCACATAAAGGTTCATGATGCTCAGGGGTATATCAAATGCAAAAAAAAAGTTTATGAGCTGGCTATCTAAACTAGTACTTATACAAGTGTACAGCGCCGTTGCTACGATGCTGCATAAAGACACAATCTGACACCAATAAGGAGTTTCTGCAATTAACCTAAACTTTTTTATGTTGTGAAATGAAGCCCCGAAATTATTGCGAGAAAAACGTGAAACTAAACAACACGATGAGTTAGCGAGTACGCAAGAAAAACAAACACAACAACTGCGGCAGTATTCTCGGGCGAGCGCTTTCGAGATATTTTGCGAAGCTCAATACTGCATGCGCTTTCGTAATCGTGCGCGGGGCTTGGCACACTGGCAAGAACGCTGTCCGCCGATAGCGGATGCGTCCGATGCATATAACACTTGTGGAGGCGAAACCATCATATTTTTAAAGGAATCGCCCGTGAACAACACAACCTAATAATATGAATAAAGTGTCTTGCGTGTCAAGACCACGACATGATTGTGAGACACGCTGCAGATTAATTTTTACCGCCTCGAATTCTTTAACGTGCCCCTGTATCTAAGTAGAGGAATGTTGCTTTTCACACCCGTCGAAATGCGGCTGCTGTGGTCGAGAATCAGACTCATCCCCGAAGTTAGCAGCGCGACACAACAAACCTGATCACCCCTTTCAAAGTGTGCACGACGGCGCGCGGGCACCGTTGGGGGCTGTAAAGAAAAGATGCATATAACTTTTTGTCGTTTTACTAGGAACATTGTCGATGCTGTTTCCGTCATTCATCTGAAGCTTGAGACAGGCAAAAAGCGAACGTAAACAGCGGAACAGCGCACGAAGCAAGCGCGCGATATGCCGGCGCGTCACGGCGGGCGTCGAAGAGTCCTTGCCGTGACGTCATCCGCGCCTCTCGCCAGGCGGCGCCACCCCAACTTCTCGGGGCTAATACTTCAAAGCACATGTGTGCCTTTCAGACACGTGGTGACCGAACGGAAAAAAAAACAAAAAACCCAGGCGACTGTCACACAGGAAACAGTACAAAATTGTAAGCCCTGTTATGCTTCAAAGCTTCAATCTAGTGGCTTATGCACTCATATAACTAAAAAAACAAGCTCGAATCATGCATAAAAAAAAAAAAACTTATCTGACGCTGTCATTCCGGAGCCCACGAAAAACACGTCCGTCCTCTAGCAGCGTCAAAAGCGCGGGTCGATGCTTTTTCTATGAGACAGCGATGTACTTCTATGAGACAGCGCCATCTATTGCATCATACGGGAGATCCGTTTATGCCGGACAACGGAGACGTGACAAGGTTAGACTAAGAGGAGCTACGCCCCTAAAACATGGCCGGTCCCTCCGTCAAAGGAATCTGTATAACACGAAAGTAAACGTGTCTTCACAGAGGTAGTTGAGCGTTTATTGTGCATTGGTATATGAGAGCTTGTACAATGTCTATTGGTGTTTGGCAGCTATAGCACCGTCAAACACAAAGAAGGACGCACGAAACGAACGCACAAGTATACTCAGGACGAGCGCGAACTAACTTGCATAGTTGTTACATATTTGTGTTTAAGCAAACGTGGCCGCTGCAGCGAGCGAAGTAACCTTCGCGCGATCTGCAACTTCAACGCAACCTTTGCGGTGAATGCACAAGACGTACAAACCGCCCCCATCACGAGATAAGCGCGTGCGTATGGGCGACCACGCCCTGTAAGGCAAAGTACTGGTGTACATTGTCACGTGGTCGTGACGCCGAAGAAGGCAGCAGTCAGCACGTCCGAGATGAAACTCTTTATTTGGCCGAACTTGTGGCCGAGAAACTGAAAGTCAAACTACAGCAATACACTGATAGCGGCGAACAGAGCGTCGACCGTCGATCAAATGACAAGCGGTGAAACGCGTCGGCGTTTATACAGGCGCTATCGAACTTTCCAGCGATATCGCTGGTGGCGGCGTTATCTCTCGATAAAGCTGGAACATTCGCGTGCGGCGCGAAATCTTAACAAAACGATCTACTACAATCGAGAAGCTTCTCGAACACTGCTTCGCGGACAACCTCGAGCTTTGATAACCGTCCTTGCTGGTCAAATCCCCAAAACATCAAAATAAAACAAGAAGTGGGCGTGGCATTGCCCCCCTCTGAAAAAGCATCGTCCCGATGCTTGTGAAAGAACAAAGAATAAAGAAAAAAAGAACAAGTGCATACATAAATAAATTACAATAACAATGGTAAAAGTAGAGTCCCCAGGTTCGCTAACGAGCAAAAAACGGCTTAAAGCGCACGACATGGACGACTGGTCGTGCGCGGCGTCGCTGGGAGTTCGTAATGCTGTCCGGGATGACCTCGTAGTCAAGAGCGCCGAGACGTCGAAGAACCTTGTATGATCCGAAGTATCGCCGAAGGAGTTTTTCACTAAGCCCACGTCGGCGTATCGGCGTCCAGACCCAGACACGGTCACCGGGCTGGTATTCCACGAAGCGTCGTCGAAGATTGTAGCGACGGCTGTTGGTGTGCTGCTGGGTCTTGATGTGCAGGCGGGCGAGCTGTCGAGCTTCCTCGGCTCGTTGTAAGTAATCGGCGGCGTCGAGGTTTTCTTCGTCGGTGACGTTCGGCAGCATGGCGTCGAGTGTCGTCGCCGGGCTCCTTCCGTAGGCCAACTTGTACGGCGTCATCTGCGTCGTTTCTTGGACGGCCGTGTTGTAAGCGAAGGTCACGTACGGAAGGACGGCGTCCCACGTCTTGTGCTCAACGTCGACGTACATATACATGGCCAGCATGTCGGCGATGGTCTTATTTAGACGCTCGGTGAGGCCATTGGTCTGCGGGTGGTAGGCGGTGGTGCGGCGGTGAGGTCCGCAGTAAAGGCGGTACCTCTGTCTGTGATGAGGACCTCTGGGGCGCCATGACGCAAGATGATGTTCTCCGCGAAGAACTTAATTGGCTACCTCGGCGGCACTGCCTTTAGGCAAGGCCTTTGTCTCGGCGTGGCGGGTGAGGTAGTCAGTTGCTACGACGATCCACTTGTTGCCGGAAGTCGATGTCGGGAACGGCCCCAGTAGGTCCATCCCGATTTGCAGGAACGGCCGGTGAGGTGGTTCGATTGGCTGCAGAAGTCCCGCGGGCCTAGTCGGCGGTGTCTTCCGTCGCTGGCAGTCTCGGCAAGTCTTAACTTAGTGGGCGACGTCGGCAGCAAGGCGTAGCCAGTAGTATTTTTCCTGTATTCTGGCGAGCGTGCGGGAAACGCCGAGGTGTCCAGCCGTCGGGTCGTCGTGTAGGGCCTGGAGGACTTCTGGTCGCAATGATGAGGGCACGACAAGAAGGTAGTCGGTTCGAAGTGGCGAAAAGTTCTTCATAAGAACGCCGTTCCGTAAGAAAAACGACGGCAGTGCTCGCTTGAATACCTTCGGAACAACGGCGGTCTTGCACTCGAGGTACTCCATAAGGCCCCCCAGTTCCGCGTCGGCTCGTTGCCTTTCGGCGAAGTCGTCGGCACTTATAATTCCGAGGATGCAGTCGTCGTCGTCCTCTTGCGGCGGCGCGTCGACAGGGGCACGGGACAGGCAGTTGGCGTCAGAGTGTTTTCGTCGATCCGGACTTGTACACGACGGTAATGTCGAATTCTTGAAGCCTCAGACTCCATCGTGCGAGACGACCTGAAGGGTCCTTCAAGTTAGCTAGCCAACGTAAGGCGTGATGGTCACTGACAAGTTTGAAGGGCCTGCCATAGAGGTAGGGGCGAAACTTTGACGTAGCCCAGATGATGGCAAGGCATTCCTTTTCTGTTGTGGAATAGTTGGCTTCTGCCTTGGATAGTGACCGGCTAGCATAACTGATAACCCTTTCAAGCCCGTCAGTCTTTTGCACAAGGACGGCACCGAGTCCTACGCTGCTTGCGTCGGTGTGTATTTCCGTATCGGCGCAATCGTCGAAATGTGCAAGTATGGGTGGCGTCTGCAGGCGAAATAGACATGCCGTAGCTTGTCTTCGCTGGTCCAGGCATAGAAAACGGCGACTCGGTCGTAGGCTTCGAGCCAGCTTTCCGGGTCTTCGAATGACGATCCGCGGAAGGTTGGCGGTTCCTTGGGCGTCCGGAGAAGAATCGGTGCGGGCGGCACAGCGTCTGTCATCGTCGCTGTGGTCGAGGTCAGGGTCTTTCTTTGCCTGGTCTTTTCAGGTAGAGGTCCGTGCTCTGGCGATAGACCTTGTTGCCTGCGGCTTGCTCGCTGCTCGGCCTTGGCGTCGACGTCTTCTTTGCGACTCGGGCTTAGTTCACAGCTTGACGGGGGCGTCCGGAACATGGACGACACCAGATGTCACGTGGTCGTGACGCCGAAGAAGGCAGCAGTCAGCACGTCCGAGATGAAGCTAGCTCTTTATTTGGCCGAACTTGTGGCCGAGAAACTGAAAGTCAAACTACAGCAATACACTGTTAGCGGCGAACAGAGCGTCGACCGTCGATCAAATGACAAGCGGTGAAACGCGTCGGCGTTTATACAGGCGCTATCGAACTTTCCAGCGATATCGCTGGTGGCGGCGTTATCTCTCGATAAAGCTGGAACATTCGCGTGCGGCGCGAAATCTTAACAAAACGATCTACTACAATCGAGAAGCTTCTCGAACACTGCTTCGCGGACAACCTCGAGCGTTGATAACCGTCCTTGCTGGTCAAACCCCAAAAAACATAAAATAAAACAAGAAGTGGGCGTGGCAATATACAGGCAGGAGGCGCGCGCGCATCGCAACGAGCGGGGCGACGACCTTTGAAGCGCACCCTTCGCGCATTTCGTGCCATCTCGCTGGTAATAGCGAGAGCACGCTGAAGTGCCACGAGCTCCGAGTACCGCCAGCAGTAAATGGTGTATAAAAATAGCTCGCCGTTAGCACACCGTAGAGCGTAAGGTCTGTGGCCGAGTCGCTTAGCGCCGTGCGCTGTGGAGCGAGGGGTCGTGGGTTTGATTCCCAGCGACGGAACTTTTTCTTCTAGTTTTTTTTCTTTCTCATCTGTTAGTGTACGTTTTACAACGTCATATCCGTGACGGAAATACGTCGGTGAAGTCTTGGTGGACCCCGGCACTTTCGTGCTAAAAAATGAAAACGTGCTCAAAGTCATGACGCGCGCGTGACGTACTTTCTTTCTTCCATGCCATCCCTCCCAGCTTAGCGTCCACCGCGCTCTTCGGGACGAGAGAAGAGAGAAGGCAGTTACAGGGTGCGACAAATCTCTGTAACTCCGCTCGTACTTGACGGATTCTAAAACCTTTTGCGGCGGTCGATTCGTGAGGCAACAAACTTCTTTTAATGAAGCCATTCTATGGTTACTCGGAAACGTGTTGCAGGGCCCCTTTAACGCTGTCACGCTAATATATCGCACCATCAAGGCCACAAGCCCACCCTTGCTTGTCTAGGAAACTGCAGGTAAAGGCACGGCTAACTCTTTAATAGGATACTTAGAAAGTGGTGGTAACTTAAACCGCATTGGTAATTACAGAAGTACCATAATACTGGAAACATCGCCTCCAAAAGATTCAGGAGCAAAAGAAGACGGCGACTATGAACAACACAAACAAGTGGAAGTAATTATCGCTTGTAGTTCGAGTGAAATCTTAGTGAGCTAAGGAAAATTCATAGCGATAGCACGGGTTTGGATAAAACAATACAAACAAATTTCACGTTTACGAGCATCGCTGCTCTAATAACAGTCGGCGGAACAGCACTGTCACTCTGTCACAGCACATACAATTGCTTTATTTTTACTAATGAAAGTGTGGAAGTCTTACCACTACCTTTCTTGTATTTTATGTGGTGTGCTATGACCTTCCTATGATGTATTTGTGCTGCAAAGACTCGGCGCATAAAGAGTTGGCAGCGCTGATATACAGGAAAGCTTGGCCTGGCTTTTTTTGAACTACCGCGTCATATGAGAAACATTTAGAGAGAAGAGAAAAAAAAAAACCGTTTATCTTGAGAAATTTCACTGCAAGCAAGAAGCCACATAGTTTATAGCTTGGGTTGCTTTTATTAGCTTCTCCCACATTTCAGTGATATTGCTGTTGTAGTTGTGTCGCACTTTCCATTCCAGCATATGTCTACAGAGATGGCCGTGACTCTTAATGAAAACTCCCAGGTACCTACCGTGAAACGCAGTGGCTATGGCGTTGCGTTACCGAGCTTGAAATTGCAGGTTTGATCGCGACCGCGGCGGCCACATTCCACGGGAGGAGGGTGAGGGAGGGGGGGGGGGGCCAGGATGCAAAAACTCTCGTGCACTTAAGTTGAGGTGTACATTAAAGATAATGACAAGCAGTTTTAAATGCGCAAGCATTTATATGCCGACTCAACGAGAAAACTGTGTATCCGTCCCTCTGTCACGTAAAATGGATCGCTGCAAAAAAAAAAAAAAAAGATAAAACAAAATAAATTTGCTTGGTGGTACTGGGTCTCGAACCTATAGATAGAGCCCCACGCTCAGAAGGGAACTGGACTACACACCCACGTTTGCAGAACGTGAATATATATAAACCATATGAATGCGTTGTACGGGCCACAGAAGAAAATGATGTAAAGGGAGAGCACTTTCACTAATAATTTGTGGGGTTTTACGTGCAAAAACCACAGTATGATTAGGAGACATGGCGCAGTCTAGGACACGGGATTAGTTTTGACCACCTGGGTTTCCTTACACGTTTTTTTTTTTTTTTTTGCATTTCGCCACCATCGAAATGTGGCCGTATGGCCTCGAATTCAGCAGCGCGACACCCTACCTGCTAAGCTCTCGCGGCGTGTAAACGCTTTCCACGAAGGCTTTTTTGAAATATTTCGTGATGGTGGAATAAAAGCCCTTTCTAGTACTACATGCAATGCGAACCTGAAGCATTGTACACGTCAGAAGAATTCCGATTTTACGAAAATTTAATGACACACGCTCGTTTCGACGATCACGAGATGGGCATATCGGTGGGCCGTTGTGGACGCCGATGAACGCCAGAAAGAAAAAGTAACATGCCGTGCCGATGCCTCCTGAAAACAATGTTCCAAGGAAGGTCGCAACCATAGATTTTCTTGCGGTAAAACTCTACGCTGATCACTGAACCCCCAAGGAAAATTGTGCGTGGTTTTTTTAATAGTACCTGTTTTTCTTTATGTGTTTTTTTGCGCGACTGCAGTTTCATCATTCGGTCTCAAATCATGCAGAGATGAGAAGTCGTCATACAAAGAATGGTGCTGGAACCAAGGTTTAAACTAAGGGGATTTGCAATTTTTTTCAAGAATCTTTTCTTTTTTGTCAATCATACAATGCCTTGAAAAAATAAAATGCCTCGAAACATTCCTTATCAGATTTTTCTATATTTTACCGCACGCTGAAAACATTTGTAGGTGATAGCTCACAATGGCGGAAAGCACAAAGTAAGGGAACTATTGCAGTCGACCATCGTTACAGCGAATTCTCATCTAACAAGAAAAACAAGAAAACGCTATAACGTAAATTCGTTAAAAACGTGTATATTCACTTCATCGTATACTACAGTTCGTTATACCTGTGCTCGCGATATCGGGGTTCGGCAATATTTTGTTTATCAGGGCAAATGTTCCTGCGGTTCGCGTTTCCGAGCTGAATTGTTTCTACAATAATAGCTACATGGTTTCGTGGTATGCTGCCCAGCTGCAATGCTCAGATACGGGACTTAGCCAAGAATATATGTCTCGATACCCTCCAGTGCAAGCTTAACGAAACCGTTGATCGATCTAAAGAACATCACTCGGTCTGTGCGTTGCCCAGTTTTATGCACCGAGACCCTCAGAAATTCTGGGCATTCTTATGACAAAAGAAACAAACAATCCGCCGTATTTTGCAGCAAGGTTCATTTGTGAAAAATAAACACGATATTGCTGAGCACTTCAACAACTATAATAAAGTCATTTCTAAACCCACGGATACTTGGAATCGTAGTTCACTGTCACATGAAGAAAATACCGATGTAATCTCACCGTCAAACGTGTTTTCTATTTTACTTAACCTTAAAACGGAGGCTTCATCTGATCCTGATAATAATTAACATGATCCAAAATGCAAGCTTTATGAAAGAGGAGTTGGCTTGACCTCAGAGATAAGGAGGTGCCAGTGGTGTCCGCAGGGCACTAAACATGTAATGTGCTGGGACTTAAATGGCATTGCGCCAGGAGTCATCCCATATAAGTTTTGCATTGCTGATGCTAGAATAGAACATGTGCAATGTCACTCTTGAACTACCGGAGCCACTAGGCCACATCAAATATATGGTCCAAAGTGCTAACGTGCGTTAACACGTGCCTGAAGTAACGTGTTATTCATTCGCTGACTGCATTTACTCAGTTTTTGACAGCGCAGTGCGACACATGCAATCGTGACACTGCCCCCGTATTTGCAAAACCTTGTTATGATAGAATGTTTTGTAGCAGCAGCATTCAGCTAATCCTAATACTGAACGTAATGTACATATTGTTAGTACGTCGGCCAATGGCGGAAAACGCCTGCGAATAAAAAGCTCTGTAAATTTTCCCAGTGATATTTACAGCGCAACCATAGCACCTATGTAACGCAATAATTTATCGCACGGAATAATATATGTAATTTCACTCCAAAACAAATCACGCAGCATGTATTAGCCAGGCATCAATTTCACTAAGTAACGAAAGGTTCGCTTTCTTAACGAAAGCGTGTTGAGCTCTATAAAAAAAAATTTCTGAATGACCATTAAAGTTTGATGCCATTTTTTTTGTCTCGCGTGGTTCTCGGGCAGTGTTTTAGGACAATTTGTATTCTACATGTCTTCCACTGAAAAAGTATTTCGAACGTGACGTATTCCTTTCTTTCTGCCCGTTTCTAGTTCGGGCTCTTTTTCCTGTGATTAAAGGTACGAACGAAATAAAAATCACACGCGGATCTTGGACGCACGTAAACACTCGGCACCGAAATAACTAAGGAAATAAACTCCGAGACGACCACTTCACTGTGCTTAATTCAATGTGCACGAACATTTTCGCTTGCTGGTACAACGTCTGGCAACACTGTACCGTCATAGTAAACGTGACGTATACTCCTGTTACTTGCCTAAACCGGTTTAGCCTCGCCGCCTTGATGCGACAACTGCTGACCTATGTTACAGGTAAAGCACACTGCGCTTGAATAGCGTATGACGAACACCATAAACAGGAACACTACCAACAACCAATGCAGGCGATTCATTCAGATCATTTGAATAAGGCTCCTATGCACTTAGAGCGCTGCTCCAAAGAAAATTCTTGACTCCACTGGCTTTATTTTTAACAGCGAAGCTGTTTTAAGCTGTCGATAACTTGTGTTCCGTCGTCGTAAAAAATTATCATCATCATCATGAACCGGCAAGCGCTCTCTTAATTCTCTCTTTACAGTGAAGCCGTTTAATTAGCTATCGGTAACTTGTTCTCCGTCGTGCAAAACTCCCCAGGTGGGTTATGTGCCACAGGAATCGGGCAAGCTCAACCACCGTGTACAGCAGGTGAGAGTGTCAAACGAAAACAGACACGTGAAAAAAAAGGGAGAGAGAGAGAGAGAGAGAGAGAACGAAAGCGATAGAAATAAAGAGGCAGAGAAAAATAGAGAGAAACAAACGGAATAAAGACGTAAAAAGATAATAAGACAGAAAAACATAGACAGAAAGAGAAAGGAACAAAGAGAGAGAGAAACAGATCGAAAGAAAGATGAAGCGATAAATAGAGAGAGAGAGAGAGAGAGTGAAAGAAATAGAGAGAAACAGATACAAAAAACAGAGAGAAAGAGAAACGAGGAAGGCCGCCCCAGCTGCGCTCTTCCTTCAGGCTTGACACCACTAGTGCGAAGCTGCCATACTTTTAGAGCTCCATATTAGTCTCCTAAAATTAAGGAGTTTTTGTATAAAGCGGCCACATCGAAATTAAGGTTCCAACATTTACTTCCCATCTTATTCCTTTCCTACCTGTTGTGCTCCCCACCACCCTTCTTCTAGAGCCACAATAGGAAACTGATCAACAGACCTCGACAAAGATCTTTGCATTTCAAATGAAGGCTCTCGTGGCTAGTACCGGCGAGCTTTTCATGGACCACGTGCTTGGAGAATCTCGACGAGAAGATCAAGGTGATCCATATGGATAAGTGGAAGTTCTGACGGACAATTTTCATGGACAAAGACTCGGTACGCCTTGGTGCGCAGCATTCTTGATTTCCAGTCGAGGCAATTAAAAAGCAACCACTGTAAAGAGTGCGCAAGCAGAGGGCACACAGTTGAGAAGTAGAGCGTTCCTCACAATGGATCCGCTTCACCATTCTTCAAAAAATAATCGAGAAAAAAGAGCCCTCACTAATTCAGATTTCAGATTTGGGAGATCATTGTTATGTCCGCATTGACACCAAACCGCGACACTGAGCATACACAAAAGATAGACACTGTATCGAGCAAGAGCAAAAATCAATACCAAATGGATTTAGTCGCTACACTGAACCGGCCCCAAGCTCGCAGTACAACTCAGTACGTTTTTTTCGCCTAGGAACAAAGTAATTTGGCTGTTCATGGCATATATTGCACCGTGTCAGCGCATGCAAAGTCAATGCGGCAAAATGTAATTTACTCGTGCTTTAAAAGAGTTGAGTCTTTGTAAAGGACACATACACTCGTGTTTGGCTTGGAATAATAATGAATTCAGCCGCGTGAACGTAATAGAAAGCGCGGAAAGCAAACGTCGCTTCCCACAGCTTCTATTAGTCTAACATTAGCACTCCTATTTGAATCTTGATTATGATGTGGTCTGCCTTGTTCTTCCACCTTCCAGTTTTTTATTTATGTTTTAATGAATTTCATTTTATATGAGAGATTGTCTAAATTACTGAAGCAATTTCACAACGTGAACAAAATGAAAATTAAAATGCGCCAGTGCCAAATATTGTACGGAATATACGCGGAAATGTCCGTACCTCTATAGTTATCCTTATCGGATGCTTGTACTGCCTAGTCCGAAGAGAAATCGATAAAATGCCTTGTAAAACTGATGACTCTTCATGTTTTTCTTGGTCATGTAGTTTTCTGAATGTTTACAGGGCCGATCTACTGAACATTTATTCGCATTCAACAGGCCATGGGGCCGAATAACGAATCGGAAAACCGTATAAAATGCTCATGTTTTCCTCAGGTTTCTATGCTGGTAAGAAGAAATAAGGTTGAAAATATATTGCTGCACGTGTTGCCGCGTTGTCGTCTGGCTTTCATATCTGAGCCGTAGCCTCAGCTCATAACACAATGAAGCTACATGTGGCGGCACCCCGTCGAAAGAAGCGCATCTGATCCTAACGCCGCTCTTGATTAACTTCAGCTACCATCCAAAAGCAGCAGTCTGCTAAATGATGAAATCAAGCAGCCGCCGGCAGCTTCGGAGAGAGTGAGGACGCGCCTCTGCACGAAGCGAGGGCACTTGAGAAAGTGGAGACTTCGTGCCGCACGCTAGAAAATTTGGCTGAGCTGCTAATAGCAGTGTTTGCGTTTCGCATAATGTGTTTTTTCACCAAACCCGATGGGTGGTTCAGGACCTCTGCAAGAATCGAATTCTTTATTGATGGTGTCAATTTCTTTCCAGAAATTGTTGAAAATACCAAATTTCGAAACAATGAATGAAGTTTACAACTCTAACTTGGCAATAAAACGATATTACAGGTATGTAGACTGCATGTGATAGTGCATCTGAAGCATACCAGGATTGATGTATATTACAATGCTCTGAAATATACCGCGACACACACACACACACACACACACACACACACACACACACACACACACACACACACACACACACACACACACACACACACACACACACACACACACACACACACACACACACGCACGCACGCACACACGCACGCACACACACGCGCACGCACGCACGCACGCACGCACACACACACACACACACACACACACACACACACACACACACACACACACACACACACACACACACACACACACACACACACACACACACACACGCGCGCGCGCGCGCGCGCGGATCGAGAGAACATCAAGGTCCGGTTTACTTCACGGACTTCCATTACCTGTAACACAAATCATTGCGCTAAGCGCGCGAAGCTGAAGCGCATCACACGGCACTCTCCATTTCGTAATGAGCCACCGACTCAAAGTAAAGATATGCGCATAGCAGTGACACGCGACGCCGGCGAGAGCGTCAGTTTACTGCTGCGCTTTCACCGCGCTTTCTTTGTGTAACCGTTCAAAGTGCCTGCTTCAAGTCAGCTTCGATGACAAAGTGCTGTCACCAAGAAATATTACTCCCATTTGGCTGCAGTTGAATCGAGTTCGGTATCGACCTGTTTACAACTCACAGTTGTGTAAAATCACAATTATGCAAACTGCACTGAACGGTTTATCTAAAGAGCACCGAATTATTAGTACACTTCTCCGAAAGGTGGAGAGGTGGGCGAGTTGGAAGCGATGCATACTTGGAAAGCCAGTGCGAACACGACGGAGACACAGGACCGGGTCCTGTATCCTTCTCGTCTTGTGTCTCCGTCGTGTTCGCGCTGGGTTTACAAGTAAACTTCTCCGAAATGCACTAATAATTTGCGAATATGGCTATTGAAAAGTTCTTGTAAACATAGTAACAATTTCACGTAAGCCAATATTTGCGTATTAAGTTTGTCCACTTTAATTGCTGCAATGGATATAGCTTACAGAACTACCATATATGTTTTCACATGTGGAGTTATCCAAAGTGCAAATTGGAATCGACAGATGGAAATACAGTGTGATATACAAGTTGTCTGAACAGGCATAGGTGCCTCAAACAGGCTGGCCGACGTTTCGATAGGTATACGTGTCTTCGTCAAAGGGGCCTCATCATTCTTGGCCTGTTAGCCTTGAAAGGGTTAGTCAGTGACGTCACGTCACTTCGTGTCGCTGTCAGTACTTGTCATCTGCAAAAGAAGAAAGCGAAGACGGAATTAGCATGGTCATTTGACGCCTTTGAGGACTGTATTAGGTGAAACAACGAACCGTAGTCAGTGACAAGCCACTGGGCATGGTCGCTTAGGAACAAGGATGTTATAGTATTAGCTTAGCATTTACAGTTATATTCTGTTATACGTCAGTTTCCATGGAGTGTTTGAGGTGTTGTATGTAGTTTTCTCGTCTGAAGTACAGACGAGCTGAAAAACCCATAAAGAATGAACGCAGCGAATTTCTGAATAACAAACCATATATTAAATGATGAACTTGATGTATATAACCAGAATGCTGGGTGCATACCACTTGTAGGTAGTACGTACAACAAAATCAGGGCATTTCCCGTTGATCCTAGTTTTATCTGAACTAGCTATTCATATGACGAATTTCCTTCCTCACTGCTTTTCACTGCTAACTTTTCTCCAATTGGTTCTTTCTTTTCCTTTCAGCGACAGTCTTACAGCCGTCGGAGCCTCTCTCAACCCGAAATTCAGTGACTTTGCATTTTTGACCTTGGCATTGATATCTACGCAAGAAGTAAAACGCTGGGTGCTTAACATCTTTTGCCTGTGCTGACCGTGTAAACGGCAGCAACCGTGATTACGGTGACAGAATGGTCGCACGGCTGGGACATTCCTACCCCAAGGCCTCTCCACTTCCCTCTCCACTTAATGATCACAAATTGCGCACTCGCCGATCTCGCTCGCGGGAACAGTCGTGCGCGAACGAAATAATCGTAGGCCATACGCACCACTCTGTATCACGGTCCGTGGAAAATAGTGGATGTCTCAGCTTCCTGGAATGGTACAGGAAACGGGACGAGAAACAGGAGTGCACTGTGCCAGTGGGAAGAGAGGCGCAGCTGGATTTCTTGTTAATGCCTCTTTACTCATAATTCACGCGTAGGGATCGTCGAGCGAAGCACAGACGATGGGCCCCACGGCGACTCTCATACGGTTATTGGCGCGTCTCGTGAAATTGGCTTCTCCGCATAAGGCATTCGTGTGCGGGAAAGTACCCTTTACAAAGGCGTAGAAGAAGCAAAAACAATAAAGTCACAGTTTCACTGAATTACTTTTGCTTTAAACCTTGACTTTACACTCTGAAGGTAGGAAATATGGGGGGCTTTTTTATGGTGACACAAATTCACGAAAAAAGAAAATGAAAAGTATATTATAGGCGTGGCGCGTTTCTTGAACGTGACTGGGTTTTGGGAGGGTGAGGGTGTGTGTGTTTCACGTGGCTCTTCAGGCAGTGATTGTTTGCGGCCAAAAGACTTCGTCCTCTTTTTAAGAGCTCCTTGGAAAAACAACACAACTAATCAAGTTGACCTAACGTTAAAGACATGTACATGTTGATACATGTTACATGTTGAGCTTGTTTTACTCCTCTGTCCACGATAATGCAGCATGCAGCGTGTGCAAACGAAAATGCATGAACATCAATCAATCAATCAATCAATCAATCAATCAATCAATCAATCAATCAATCAATCAATCAATCAATCAATCAATCAATCAATCAATCAATCAATCAATCAATCAATCAATTATTTAATGTGCCCAGGAACAACCGTAAGGTCTTTGTGCTGGCGCACGCAAAAAAAAAACAATAAAAATAAACAATACAATACAGACAGTTTTCAGAAATAAAAAGAGCAAAAACACGTAGACAAAGAGAAATGAACACAAAAGGGGAGGAGTAAAATAAGACAACACGAGAAATATTGACGGGGAATAAAAAATTAGATTGCATATATACAACTATGTGGAAAGACTGAGAAGGGGAGACTTTGTACATTGTGCCACACAATGTCAAAACAGTGCAAAGCTCGGATAAAAACAATGATTGTGGGCTATGAAAAACGTCAAGATCAAGAAAATTAACATTATAGAGACTTTGTATTCTGTGAACGGTAGAGTGTTGGAAGAAGCAGGCGGGTACATGAAACGGTCTGTTCTCTCTGGTTAACTTACGCGGAATTCGAAAATTTACACGATTGAGAAGTACAGGGCAGGATATGATACCGTGGACTAGCTTGTAAAGAAATAAGAGATCAGAGCGATTTCGTCGGCAGTGAAGCGATGGCAGTGATAATAATTCAGCAGTATAATAATAATAATAATAATAATAATAATAATAATAATAATAATAATAATAATAATAATAATAATAATAATAATAATAATAATAATAATAATAATAATAATAATAATAATATAACTTTTTAGGATAACCAGTGTCTAGGAGGAGCCTGATCTGCTTTATGTGGTCCCGGGCGCCTGTGAACACTCGTGTGAAACAGAGCACGAAATAAAGTGACATATATCGTTTGTGACATACATTGCAGTGGCATAAATATAAAAAAACTGCACTTTTTGCTTTAAAATCCATAAAAATACAGAGGCAAAGACTGCGTTAACACATGTGAAAGTAGCAACAAATAACTCCAACCAAAAATTCTTAGTTTGCATACCCTTTAAAAAAGTGCTGTTTCAAAAAAAATTAAAGCACTTGGGCTATTTAACACCGCGATGACATGAGTCAACTGGGTGACTCCACGACAGATCAACTCGCGTCCAAAACTTGATGATTTAGATTTCGTTAAGCACTTTATATTTTATGCACATATCACTCGGTATCTCGAAAGTAAACTTCGTTTCTTTATCATGTACCTAATTTAGGAGGAAAAAATATCGAACTTATTCTGTACAGAGGCACCATTTTCGTCATCTCTCATACTCGCAAATTCACTACAATATAAAATGCCAAATATTGGCACTACAAAAAATTTTTTTGGGGGTGTGAAACGTGTGCGTAATGAAGAGTACAGTAGCATTGTTTGAAGCTGGAGGGCAGAATGTGTTATTTTTCGCATTTCACGGGCTTTCCTTATCAACCGGAAAAAATGAGTACGCAATTAGTACGTTGTTGAAAATAGCGTAGTTCGATGTCATTTGAACATGCCTACATAAGCGTCATTGACATTTTGATGATTAGGTGAGTACTTGTCGTGTTACAAATGTAATTATCACTTATTAATTAAACCTAATTAGCGAAAAAATTAGTAGTCGCTACTGCAGTGTACTTGGAGCAATATTTCCTATTTTGTGCTTCGCGTAACGCCGTTCCCCTTCTATGAAATTTTGCTGCGCGGTAGTTGGGACGCCCTGCATATTTCCACAGAGGGAGTACTTGATGTTCATAGCACATCGCTCGATTTAGCGCAGTAGCAGTGAAACGAAACTGAAGTCTTCAGTATTAAGCGTACCTGTGTGCAACACTCTACGAACAGGCATGGAGGTCAGGTATGCAGTATATGTTGTGCCTTGCGTGCCGCACGATACGTCTCTGGTTTTCACGTGGCATCTTTTCGAAGCCGCCCGAAGGGCTCTAACGATTCGGCAATGATGTGAGGTTATCTGAGAGAGACGCAAAATCACATTTCTTAGGTGCACAGCAGCAAGGCAATGCGGATCGAAATCGCCACGCACCAGCGCGCACCGGATGCGGGCTCCAGTTCTTGGTGCGAGCCCAAGCTCACGCACAGAGCCTTGGTTCTCGGTGGGAAAAAGGCGATCACTCGGAGGTGTGCGCTTGTGGCTAGCGGCCCGGCGGACTTGGCCGAAACGGAACTGGCTGCGCTCGTCAAATATTCATTAGGGGCACGCAAACATGGCGTCGAGGGGCAACGGTGTCGAGAGGTCCATTAGGGCTGCCACTCGACGGCTGGGCAACGCAACCGGACACGCGTCGGCCTGTAACTGTGACGTAGTCGAGTCTCAGCGGTGACCTCTAAATTGGAGGTCGCTGAACGACCAGCGTGGGGCAGTGGCGAGCTCACGCGTGATGCCCTGCTTTCCTAGCGCTCTCTGCGGAAGCGTACTACTGAGGTCTTCATGATTATGTCGCGCTGAGTCTTCACACTGAGGGAATACAAAAGCATAACAGAAAAGCACGTTTATATTAATGGTGGCGTGGATTTTTGCCCCCCGTAATTAACCCTTATGTGTGCGTGCATACGTGTGTGCGTGTGTGGCCACGCACTGCACAACACAATAAGTTGGGCCATTACATCCTAATAACTTTTCCCGACACTTAATTGCAGGTAAGAACTTCAATTCAGGCTGAGCTGTCAGCTTTTTTTTTTTACTACGATAAATTTCTGCAGTCAAAGGAAAATTTGATGTGCAGTTGAAACTCGATTTAACGAAACGATGAGCGCGCCCGAATTATTTCATTAAATCGGGAAGTTAGTAAAATCGAGGAAGGAGTTTTTCGGCCCTTCGAAATCTAAAGTCGTAACGTAGCGTCGTACGAAAGCTACCTCGGCATTTTGTGTGCCTCGTGTGAAACTTCACTAGGGCAGCCCGAGCATGAATTCCTCCCATGTCTGCGCGATACAGGCGAGGTAGACGGTCACGTGAAGCTATGGCAAACTGCCGATATTCAAAGAGAGGGAGAACTAATGCCCTTAATGTGCGAGAAGGCAGAGCAAGAAAGTTCCAAGGAGACGATCAGAGCCATCAGTCGCATAAGCCATTACACAACGAAAGCAACCGCCGTGTTCCTGTGGGAGTATACCTGCAGGGGCAACGAACCACGACCGCCCGGCGCCATTTGATTTGTAAAAGCGCTACCGACTGCGGCGTGCAGCCTCGTCAAAATAGAACTGCTGTCGTGACTAGGGTGGCTAGATGTTTTAACGCGACGGCGTTAAAGCGCACGTCCAAATAAAAGCCGTCTGTGTGAAAACTGGAATGGAATCACTGCATTTTTGCTAATTTATTTGCGAAGAAACTTGGTTAAATCGAGTTCAGCGCACGAAAGCTTCGTTAACTCGAGTTGATGACAACATTGAACCCTATGGGTATCAGCCGGGGAACAGAAATTTCTTCGTTAGTTCCTATTAACAAAGAGGAGAGACTTCACGAGGTGAGTTCTCGTCTCGGGCAGTCTATCCTGCTTGTCTCGCGCATATCTTACTACGCCCCACCACACCACATACAATACTACCCTATACGCCATGCCATAGCAAAATTTTCTTTTATCTTGTGTTAATAAAAAAAAAAACCATCGTAGGCTAAGCAGTACGACCACTACGTTGCTGAATAAATAAAAAAAAGCACGCACAGGTGGCGCGGATGAGTTATTTTCCTGTTCCCATTCTCGCGCATGCGTGTTTCCGTTTCAACGCATCTGAGCCCTATATATACTATGCTGTAATATCACAAACAAACAGTCAGCAGGGAGTCGAATTGCTGCCGGCGCAAAGGAGGACCGGTTGACTCCGTGGGTTCTGCATCAGGAGCTTATAGCACTTGAAACCGGAGGGTAACTTTTCTGTCGCACTAGCTACACCGATACGTCCGTTCGACACAGTTGTTAATAAAAAATTAAATCCGCAGAGACAAGCAGGCCATGAGTAAACGCTCCACTTTTTCTTCACTTTTAGCGGCAGTAAGAGAAATTTATGCGTCTCCCTACGCAAGCATAAAACATGAATGCACTTCATAGAGAGGCCATGAAAGAAAAATAGAAGGCATTTATTTCTTTAACACTTTAAAAGGGCCAGTGTGTGAGACTAAGCTGGCGCTTGTCTCCGTTACCCTTTTCTAGCCCGTCGTTTGCTGTTACGCTGTTCATCTTTTTTTTTTTTTTGAAGATGGTCCACTATCCCTATTACTGCGCATGAAGTTTGGGCCGTGGACAACGCATGGTGAAAAGTGATTGTTAATTCACTATACTCTATTGCTCACTAGAGCGAAAGGTCTCAAGTAATGAAATTATGGCCAACGTCATCTTAAGCACGAATGAAACCAGGTGCTCTTATTTATACCGCATGTCAGCACTCGGTGTTACAAGTAACGTACTTTCCGCGAAAAATGTTTCACTCCCTCAGATGTTAATAACGGGGTTTCGGGATGGTGGCTAGACGTATAAACCAGTGGCCTATGAGTAACCCGGCTTTCTGCATCTGTAAAAGCGTTTACTATGTTGTAAGCTATTTGACACTGGCGCTGTTAGATAGCTTACTCGGGCGCATTTTTAAACGTTGCACTTTTGTTCGATCACAATTCATCGCTGTAAAATCGCAAATTCTACGTCTGTAAATCTACAGACGTAGAATCCGTCTGGGAATACGACGGGTGTCGTACTATCATGCCATATTTATAAAAAAATCTAGCACACACAAAGCTTGAACGCGCGCAAGCGGTAGCCTTTCGCATGCTACAAACGAGATCGTACCCATCACGGGGCCGGCTGAGCCATTACAACTCAGACATCACTCCACAACGCCCAGATTGCCCAGAACTTTATTGTTCACTCTCGCACATGCTCTGGCAATGTCCCACGTTACCTCAGGGACCTCTCAACAGTGAGTCCGACTGGGAAGAGGCACTCAGGAGCTCCGAGTTCCACCACCAACTCAAGGCAGTACAGAGGGCCCAAGAACTGGCGGAACGCCACCACGTTCCTGCCCCGACTCGGGTGTCGCCTACGGTAGAGGCTGCTAGGGTGTCCCGCATGGATCGCCCGGCCGCTTAAACTCCTCAGGACCTATCAATAAAGTTCTTGAATGACTGTTGCCTAAAAATGAAATACCGTGTATAGTGATTACTCGAACCCACGACTTACCAATGTAGAGGAGCTCGAACCCTTCACCTTCTGAACATGCAGGGTGTCGAACCCTTGAGCTCCGAAGTATAGAGGAACTCGAACCCTGAACCTTCCTTGTGTGTAGCTTATGAAACCTTTGGCCTCAGAAGTATATTGGTGGCGAGGTACACCATTGAAAAAGCCGTTGGAAAACATTCCTCGTACCGCGACGCGACGTGGTACGAGGAATCACGTGGACACAGCGGGTGTGTCACCTGCTTCGAAAGGGAGCGGAAAACGAAAGTTTAGTCCCACTTGTGCTGCGCTTCTCATTAAGTGGGGAGGTTTCCCCGCTTCGGATGGGTGCTTGACAACACCTGAAAGCACTGTAATGCGTAGTGGCTGCCTTCGAAGGCGTCTCACACGATAGGCCACTGCTCGATGCCGCAGTGTTGGACGTACGCAACGGAGCCCGCTGTCAGCCTTCACACATATCCGCGGGGTAAGAAGCTTAGATTGCGAAACTTAGGACCAGCAAGCAGCCATCGGCTACAACTCGTGTGTGCAGTCAGCACCTCCGCGAGAAAGATTTCTGCTATGACGTGGGGCTGCGATGTTGGGTGAGCATCGGAAAGCGTGCACTGAGACGCCCGTCCGTGCGCATTGCCAGGCTAATGACGTTTATCTCCCGCAAGCTGACACATATTTTGTTCACCCCCACATTACCCCCAAAATTAGGTTGAGCCGCTCCCAAATTCAAGTTGGCCCATCCCAACCCATGTGTTTTTTTAAATTTTTATGGAGCCGTATGTGTTCATATCAGAAAGGTGCCACGCCTTTTGCTTACAGACACGATTTTTCTACCAAAATTGCTGGAGTACTCGCGAAAGAACGTTGAGCATTGAAAGTGGTATTTTAGTCTTCAGACCTTGTTGCTGCCCTGCATTGCAGCTGCAAGTTACTGCAATAGCGTCTCTGCCTTTTACTGTGATTTATAGTTCACGCGAGCGCTTGTTTACTGTCGACGTTTGGAGAGCAAGTACAGCGGACGTTACTATTTGTGCCATTGTTCTTTTCCCTCACGTTGCACGCCTCCACAAGTTTCGCGTCGTATTATGCTTCTCCTTGCAACAGCAATCGCGAAGTCATGAAGCTTTTGTCGTTTTAATACAAGATACTGGCAAGTTCACCGGAATGGAAATGGTAAGAAGCGTATTAAAAAATTCACCCCACCTCCCCGAAGGGAATCGTGAGGAAATGCGAATGCATTTCTTTGGGCGCGAGTGTGCGGCGAAGTAATTATATAATGAATGGCGAGACGGTGATTTGTAGGGTAACCATTTATTTAACACCTGTTTGTGTTATCGTTGCACTTGACGAACGGGAGAGTGGGGCGCCCGCCGAGAGGAGAAGCGCCGAAGCACGCGCCTACCCTCGCTTACACTCTCCCACACACGCGGGAGCTCCGCCGAGCTCCCGCGATGCGAGCGCCCTCACGCGCTCGAGCGCGTTCCTCCTCTCCACTCACTCTCCGCTGATCCGCCCGCACCACCTGCTCCGGCTGCTAGGGGCGAGGAGGAGCGCGCGCGCTCGCAGCTGTTGCTATGGGAGAGGGGGGCGGGAGCGGAGAGATCGCGGACGCCGCACGGCACCTGGCATAGCTCGACTAAGAAATGCATTCGCATTTTAAAAAGGCATAGCATACGCACATGTCTCTTCAGCACCAAACGATGGATGTACTGAATTAAGAAAAATAAGTAGCGGGAAATTTCTCGGTAAGTAGTCCAACATATATACAGTGCGATGCAACCTTAGAAATAATGATGAAACGTCGAACAATTTAAAAGAAAAGAAAAAAAAAATGACTGTTCGTGACGGAAAATCACAAGTGGCTGTTGAAGTCCCTATAGTTTGACGAAATTATTTTCCAACAGCTTTGACAGCGTCCACGCAACAATGGTTGCTTGTGTGCATTCACGCTCATATCTGCGGGCTCATTCTGTTATCATTTATTTAGTTATACAGACAGTCCACTATAAGAACATTTGTCACACAGTTTGCACTGAGCGATTGGCAACCTTTCACTTAAGAAGACAGTTTGGGGATCCTTCATCGCGGTGACAGCGCGCAAAGCGCGCTTACTCCAAATTCTGTAAAACGGCGCATATAAAAAAAATATCTGCTTTATTTTTCGCAAAATTGTTATTTTGACAGTAAAAAAAACTTTCCCTGTCAAGCGTACTTACAGAAATAACCAGGAGGGCTCTCGCGAGGTGTTTCCATTTAGCGCCGACAGCCAAATAAATATAGGAGCAGCGCGCCGCGTTATGCCTTATACTACGCAAGCGAGGCCCTTTAATAATAATATCTGGGGTTTAACGTCCCAAAACCACGATATGATTATGAGAGGCGCCGTGTGGAGGGCTCAGAAAATTTCGACCACCTGGGGTTCTTTAACGTGCACCTAAAGCTACGTACACGGGCCTCAAACATTTTCGCCTCCATCGAAAATGCAGCCGCCGCGGCAGGGATTAGATCCCGCGACCTTCGGGTCAGCAGTCGAGCGCCATTACCACTAGACCACCGTGGCGGGGCAAGCGAGGCCTTTAGGTGGACTGCGAATCCGTAAACCCTCGCCCCCAATATAGACCCAAATTCCGAACTTTCCAAGTGTGCAGGGTATCGAACCGTCACCTTCCGAAGTATGTAGGGACCTGAAACCCGAACCTTCCAGTTTTGTAGGGTATCGAACCCTCGAGCACCATGACATACTGGGACTTGAACCTCGATCTTTCCAAGTGAGTATGGTATTGAACCGATGATCTTTAGTGGTTAAGCAGTAGTGAAACACTGGTCAAGCGATTATCAGTAGTGGCCAAGTAGTGAACAAGTGATGGTCATTAGTAGACGACAGAGATGAGCAAGTGGCACAACGCTTATGCGTACTTAGACGACTCCAGAGGAGTGCCAGCAGAATTTTGTAACAGTTTTCGCACACTATTGAATTTTGCCTGGAATCTTGTAGTCATAGAATAACAGGCTGCAGTTGTTAGCTCTAACCCCTTCCCGATCCTGTGTAATTGTTCAGTTGTCTGCAGCGTTGCGTCTAGCTGCTTAACAAATAAATCAGTAAGCTCTTTTGTAGAAAGGTGTCCCGTTGTTTCTTTTTCGCCCCTGGAATTCCTAAAGCTATGAGGTTATTTCGTCTCCTTCTGTCTTCCAGTGACACAAGCCTATCGCGCAAAGCTTTTACAGTCACGTTCAGGTCTTGTTTGCCTTATTCGGCTCAGATATCACTTTGCCTTGATCCCTGAACGCCTGTCTCTTCTCAACTTGCTTGACCTTTCACCTAGGCTAAATCAGTTCTAATGAATGTGGTGAGTTAACGCAAACCAGGGTAATTATAATTACTAGGTTTGTGTGAGAGACTTCCCAAAGGGGCGTTTGGTCGAGTTACATTCGAAAGTAAAACGCACACAAGATAATCATGCCATCACTCTTTAGGCAGTAGACGTCACTGCAACCGATACAAGTTGGAAAATAACCGGATCGTTAAGAACTTCACTTGGCCAGTTGTAGGCTCTATCAACCGCTTAATCTGTTAGAACTGCACCTAAATAGTCAAGTATTGAGTAGATTGCACTCCTGGCTGCAGGGGAGCGACAAGCTCTCGCGGGGCAAGATAGCTCGCGCGCAGATAAATTGGTGCGGTGGTCGCGGTTCTCACTTAAATCGTGTGTTGTTAGAGACACCACGCCTGGAATTGTCCAGTGGGAGAAGCTGTTACGTCGCTGGCTATAGCTCCGTCAGCAATGCCATCGACCAGGAAAGGGGAAGCAGCCGATTGAAAAACGTCTTTTTTAATTTTATATGCTAACAAATTCGTGAGTTTGGTAAAATTCACAGCACTTCATAGTTTTTGCGAGAGTATATTGATCGTTAAAGCATGGGCTGCCACGTTGGGGCTTATGAAGCTCAAGGATGTGAAGGGGGCTGGCGTAAGCCGACACGGCTCACGCTGTTTCCTGAAGTAGTCGTTTGGCATAGCTAGATATGTATAGATTATGTATTATGTATGTACTATCTATGTATAACGAATTGTATATTATGCATCATGTATTGCGTTATAAATTATGTATTCAAATCTGATGTGCCATGTGTTGACCTTTGTTTTATTGTTTTTGATTATTTTGATCGCATTTACACTGTTGCGACTTTGACGCACCTTTTACACAATGCCCTACGGGCCTGTAAGGCAATTCAAATAAAATAAATACCATAAAATTGCACCAAAGGGATGGGAGCGACCATTCATTTTGGCTGCCTCTAGTGATAAGATTATCAGGACTATCACATTACCGATGGCATACGACTTTGATCGCCGCTATCACTGTACACTGCAGCGTGTGTAGCTTGTACTTTAATTTTTCATTTCCTGGGCACAAGTTCGCCCACTAAAGAGTCTCGTCTTGAACAGCCCGACTGCCGCCTTCTTCACCGTCACGACCACGTGACAATATTATTAAATGATGGTCAATAGATTTCCTCTTGTGGCATATTTGGCATGGTGCGATATCACCAAACCAGGCGTGTGTAAATGTAGGTTTAGAGCAGGAACACGGCAACGTAACCTAGTAATCATTAACTTTGTTTGTCTTAACGGGCGCCACTGATTTTCTCAGCTAAAGCTGAGATATTAAAATGCTGTCAAGGATGTTTGATGATTCGATGCAATGTCTGCGTATCTAGATGCTATGGTGTACGCCGACAGTGAGATAATACAGTAGAAATTATTGGACCATTGACACACACGCTAGCAAGTTTGCCATTTCGTTTAAGTGAACCTACACTAACCTGGTACCGCTATTAACCTAACTAACGAGGTATATCTTTGAGATGCCTAATGATAGGAAGCGTATTAAGAATAGTAAATTTGATTAAGTTGTAATAGAAGAAAGAAACGAAGTTTGCGCCGTTAAACAATAATCACCACAAGCTACGCTTCAATAATGAATGGAAGTAAAAACTGGAACTCTTAAAGAGAATGACCAGTCAATGAAATGGAAGAAAATATCTACCCTCACCCTCCCATCGCATGCTGTAGAATCAGTAGCTATTAAGGTGTTAGTTTGTACATGTGCGAGATGTCTTGTAGCTGGCTTTTTAAGTACTTGTATTAGTAAAACTTGGAATTCTTTCGGGAAATTTCAGCGAATTCAATTTTATCCATATTTGAAGGTTCTAGTTGCTCAGTACACAAATAATTTGTGAGGTTTCGAATCGGAACCAATGTGCACTTGCTTGTTTGTTTGTTTCTTATGTGAAAGTAGCTCATGAAAATAGCTCATTTGCTAATGCGCAACATGGTTTTAGAAAATCGTACTCATGCGAAACTCAGCTGGCTTCTTTCACTCATCATCTGCATCAAATCCTGGATCGCTCATCCTGCGCTGACAGTATTTTTTTAAATTTTAGCAAAGCATTTGAGAAGGTTTGCCATAAATTACTGCTCTTTAAACTAAGCTTGCTAAATAACGACACTCACCTTCTTAGATGGATAGAACATTTTCTCTCTAATCGCTTCCAATTCGTAACTGCTAATGTCCATCATTCGCCATTCACTGAAGTACAATCAGGCGTGCCTTAAGGGTCAGTTTTGGGACCTTTATTATTTCTTACATATTTACTAAGGTTGAGCGTTGGGCTAGTTGGTGCAGCATAATCCAAAGGTTTCACAGCGCTGTGTGTGTCTCTTCTTTGCTCGTCCTCGTTGTATGCGCTGTGAAACCTTTGGATTCTTACATATATTAATGATCTAACTACTTCAATAGCCTCTAACATACATCTGTTCGCAGATGACTGTGTTATATACCGCGAAATCACTAATGCTGATGATACTAAAACACTTCAAGCTGAAATAAACAATATAGCTAACTGGTGCATTAACTGGTTAATGGAACTGAATACCAGTAAATGTAAAATAATGCACGTGTCCAGAACTAACTCGAATCCCTAGCATCTATCATCTAAACGACATTCCCTTAGTTTGCGTCATCTCCTACAAATATCTTGGTGTGCACATTACAAATAACTTAAATTAGACAACTCATGTAGAGTACGTCATTAACAATGCCAATCGCATGCTCGGCTACTTACGACGTAACTTTTCCCAAAGCACCCTCTTCCTTAAAACTAATACTTTATAAGTCTCTTAAACGCTCCAAACTTGAGTATGCATCTGCCATATGGGATCCCGGTCATGCTAACCTTATCACCTCTCTTAAACTAGTACAAACTAACTCTGCTAGATTCATCCTCTCTAACTACAACCGCACTGCCAGTATAACCTCAATGAAAAATAACTTATCACTTATTCCATTGGCTCACCGACAAGTCGTCCGTCTTTCGCTTTTTCATAAAATTTTCCACCATCCAACACTTAATAATGACCTCATACTCCGGCCTGTGTACATTTCAAACCGCGTTGATCATCGTAATAAGGCCGGAATCGCATCATGCCACACTAAATCTTTCAGTCTTTTATGCCCCGTACATCTCAGGATTGGAACCACCTTCTTTCAAGTGTCGCAACCATCACTGACTGCAAACTTTTCCACGAAGCATTGGATAACGTTGTATAACCAGGAGAATCTGTTACCTGTACTCACTGCTCCTGTTTGTTTATTTTAGTTTATTTTATTATTTTTTCTTTGAAATAACTACTATTCTTTGTATAACCTGGAGAAATGTGGTGTTACGTAAATTTACCTCACTGATTCATTCTTTATTCTGTATTTTTCATGTATTGTATCCACTCCCCTCTTCAATGCCATTTGGCCCTGAGGGTATTATAAATAAATAAATAAATAAATAAATAAATAAATAAATAAATAAATAAATAAATAAATAAATAAATAAATAAATAAATAAATAAATAAACAAACAAACAAATAAATAAATGAATAAATAAATAAATAAATAAATAAATAAATAAATAAATAAATAAATAAATAAATAAATAAATCTATGGTGGAGTGGCCAAGAGTCGGATGGAACTCTAGGGGAAAGTGTAGTTCTTCTAACGAGCCCGTCTGATGAACACGATGATTTCTTTAAATAGTCAGCCGCAGCTTTTGATTCTTTGACCGCCAGTCCAGGTTGCCTTCGTTGCCAGCGATCTGTTTTCTTGATTAGTTTTTAGCTACAATTTCGCTTCAGAAATATATATTTTTTTGATCGTCTCTCGTTTTCTTTCCGTGTGCCTGTAATGGGACAACACGGCTGATTTTTCACTAATCAGGAACGAGAGTACGGATCAGCTGGCAGCCATGCGAGGGGAACAGCGGTATCGCTCCCCACGCGGCTGCATGCGTCAAGGGCTTAAGTTGCTTCCCTTGTATCAGACGAGGGAGACAGAGATCGCGCTTACTTATGCATCAGTACCTTCGTTCAGTGCCGATCTTGAGCCGTTCAAGACGTGCGTTAGAAAAGATTCACCGACTGCGGCCAGCGCACGCTTTGACGCACGCACTGTCTAAGACAGCGATCGGCTGCTGGTGCAAGCCGTTCATGGCCGGCGTCTATTTTGTGCATTCTTTTTAATCTGACCAATAGAAATCGATGCTTCGTACGAGGTCATTCAGAATTCTAGCGAGAGCTGGCCGGCATGGAGTTCAGTGCTTTTCGGTGTTGCTCTATATACGTCCATTCGTATACATGTGCCAGTGAGTGAGAGATATAAAGGGAAAAAGAAGGGAGAAATGTTAGATTAGTCCAAGTTTTTTTTTTTTATATATTACCGTGAGGGAGAGTTAAAGGGGGAAGTGGGTAGAGCAAAAGAAGAAGAAAATGACAAGAACGCACGATGGTGCGTGGTGCAGTTGTGTTGCTCCCTTACGTTTTTTCGCACTCTCAGATTTTCATTATTATGTTTCAACTTGCAAATTTTTAATCTTCTTCGTTCTAATCTGTTTCTCTTGAGCCGACTGTGGGTACGGCCCGACTTAAAAAATCTTTGCGCGGTACTATTTACAGAAGAAAAGTAAAGATACAGCAGACTTTTCTGAACGCGACGGCCAACCGGAAACAACCCAAAAGTTCGTAATAATTCGTCCGTAATAACATTACGTATAGAATTAGCCGAGGCTCGTTGCAGTCATGTTGAGATTTACAAGAATGGGGCCCGCGCGAGATATCGCCACATTAGTTTACGTGCCGTGCACAATCGTCGTCAAACGTTTACGGGTTGGGGAATAGTTGCAACTTCACGAAGGTTGTGACCGTAGCTAGTAAAGCCGTACAACGATACACACATGCATAATAGAAGAAGCTGGAAATCTGAACACCACGCTACGCAAGTATTTACTTTTTCCTAACCAGCTTAGAAAATAATGTAGCGCTGTTGCAATAAATCCCCGCCCCTGAATGCGAAATTAGTCAAGTGTCAAATGTGATGAATATCTGGAAACAGAAGCACCCTAGGAGAATCAAACGAAGTGACGCAGTCTAGCACGATTGTTTTTAACGTTTCGGAAATAAATTTATACCACAGCTGAAGAAAGCAAAAATAGTTAATAAATAAATTATTTTTAATTATCCCTTTGATCACCCTCGTTCGTCGTGAGAATTGTGTCCTCTAAATTTCGCACACTACCTGTGCGAAATGATTCTGCGTGGATAGCATAGCGTTCTTACTAAAATTATCGCATATATATATATATATATATATATATATATATATATATATATATATATATATATATATATATATATATATATATATATATATATATATATATATATATATATATATATAGCTACCTTCTAGGAACGTGCAGCATTTGCCTGTGGTCCACAGTTTCTTGTGCCTAGCTGCTATAAACTTCATGCTGAGGAATACTGTATCTTAAAGATATGAATGAAGTTTAACAATGTTATCGGTATTCATTAAAACGTCAGTAAGTTGTGCTTATTACTGCCTCGGTAGGTTCAAGGCGACAGTTGGAAAGCGTGGGAATCGGGCGTGCTGCGCAACAGGATGGAGTGATTCTACCTTTGAGGCCGCACTGTCTCCCGCTCACTCGTTGATCCTTTCTTTCGGCAGGACATTCACCTAGCAGCAAAACCAAAACCAATCTGCGCCCTGGAAGCAGAGAGATGTTCTTCGTAAAAGCACCAGCGATCGCTTTCCCCATAATCGCTAATTGACACACGCTTGTCTGCTCTGGCACAGGACAAGCTTAATCTCCGAGGCGCATGAAAACGTTTTTTTTTCCTCTCTCGCTTAACGCTATCACTTACCTGCCATTGCCACTAATCGCCATTAGTCAAATGCTCGCTGCTTTTTACTCCGTACACTGCGTGTCATTCGCGAACAATTTTGCCGCATGAATCTATCGGCAACTTCCAAGTATGGATACATAAACAGCGTGACTGCGTTAAACCTCCAGCATGGTTCAGTTATTTTACGGTCCTATTTTGTCACTGCAGAGGCACTGGCTTTAAAATAGCATTTAATCCTATGCACTACATCAGCTATAGCATGTAGCAGCCGAACTGGCAAAAAGAAATCCTCAACGTGGCGATGTGCTCCATTTATGGTAAAAGTAAGTTTGCAACTTTCCTTTTCGTTGCCCGTAGCCTGTCTGCCAGCTTTCCAGTCCATGTAAAATTAGGATTTATAAAAATTAAGAATGCCAGCAAGAGGTAAGCAGCACCGTGAAATGCCATGTTTTACCTACGTTGCCCTCACTGCGGCAGATATGCTAACAAACATACAAAAATGGAAGTTATGTTCACGGGCGACATTTTGCGCAAAGGTTCCATAGTGTGCACACACGTGCCCTCTATAGAGCGCCACACAGGTTCAACTTCTTACTGCACATATCTGATGTTATATATATGCAGAAAAATAAATGGTACGGGAACGTTATCTGCAATAAGTTAATCATTTGTCGTACAAGAACGTTGATGCGGTGTTGAAATTGGATATCGACATACATTATTTTAAATGCGTAATCATTTCTGTGCTGACTCAACGAGAAACTGTCCGTCCCTACCGCTGTCACTTAAGACGATTATCGCTATAAAGAAATAAGAATACAACAAAACTTTTCTTGGCAGTGCTGGGTTTGAGCCCAAGCATCCACACTCCGAAGGCAAGTGTCTTAACCGCTGGTCGACGCACCCTTCTTTTGACGCGATAGCGTTAAACAGCTCGTTTCGCAGAAATTCCCGCGTCGGTGTCGGCGTCGCTGGTTGTGAGCGAAAAATCATCATCTTGTCCGTGGCCGAAAAGTTGAGAAAGATGCAAATAAAATAAATCTATCAGGTACGAGTGAGAACCGGACCCAGGCCTTCTGCGTGGCAAGCAGGTGTTATACCACAGTGCTACGCTACTGCTTGAAACAGCTCCGGAAAATGAATGTCATGGAGTGGAAGGAGTCTCCTTAACGCATGTAATATTGTGTGGCAGCAGCATAGAATCGCGCCAGGCGTCAAAACATGTGAATTGCGCAACGAGTGGGTGTTTTAAAGGCTAAAAAGCGCTCAGACATATTAAATCGTCATCAGCTGCAAAAGCATCAACAAAGTGAGCAGCTGCGTAGGTTCGCGGGTTGCCTTACGGATGCGTAGTGGGCCCTCCGCTAATTCGCAAAAGGAAGAATTATGGCGAAGTGGGCACTTAACAACTGTACTTGCAGTAGGCATTCTAGGATCATTTGAAACGGCCAATGCTACGCGCACAGTCGTTCGTTTCCTTACGGCACGGTTGACATGCAACGAGAACCGAAGCTAGTCTAGCGATTGAGAAGGCGATGCCCACGGCAGTGGCGTAGGCAGAAATTTTTTTCGAGGGGGGGGGGGGGGGAGGTGCACGCCCTTGATCCGACGTCGGATCCGGGCAGGTAAGTGTGGTCGAGTGCCATTTTCTGCTCTGTATACCACGGCAGAAAAAATTTTGGGGGAGGGGGGCACGGACCCGGTGTGCCCCCCCCCCCTGGATACGCCCCTGGCCCACGGGGCCCGATTACGCTATCGCGTTCTACTCTTGAAGACGAAGCTCAAGCGTCCCCTAAGTTTTATTTAGTCTTCTTAATGCAACATCATAAAGAAATATGAGTAAAACGTTTAAGCCCACTTTTGTTGACATGATGCATTAAAATTCCTTCAGTTTTGCCAATTCGTTGAATACATTGATCTAGGCAGGAGATTCTGTAGGGAGAACTCCCGTCGCTGGTTGATGCGCGGTAGTGTCCTTGTGTTGGGATGGATGATGAAGCGTAATCACACTGGTGCGCACATCCACGCTTGCAGAATGTTAATATACATGAACCATATGAACGCGTTGTACCCGCGGTGGAAAACAAATGCGAAACGACCCTTTCTATGATGGATTCGTTGAATTTTGTGGTAGTAGAATAAAAACCTTCTCTAGGACAAGATGTAAAGTCGATATGGGGGATTGCGCACACAAGGAAAATACCAACTTTGCGAACATTTGTAGCCGAACATGTGTTTCGGCGGTCGCTGCAGACGAAAAAGGAGATGAGAGGCACCATGCCGATGGCACCCGAAAAAAAAAAGAAATGTTTTGGGGAAGGCTGCGACCTAGAATGAAACTCTATGCTTACGCATCACTTAGACAACTCCTAAAGAAAATCCTGCGTGGAAATATTTTTCGTTATAACGACACGTTGCTGAAAGCTATGTATGCAGAGAATAAAAAAGTTTGGAATCCCTGACAGTTAGCGGACTTCATTACCATTTTCATAATGAAGTACACTTTCGTCAATGAAATGCAGTGATTACACGCAGTTCTATTCTCTTGATCAGGTTGGTGTGCTAATGCCCCGTGCTCTTGGACCGAACGAAAGATATGTGTAGAAGAGGAGATGCGCATTCTAATACATGGCAAATCAACATGAAAGAAGACACATTTTGGTTACTTTTAACGTTGTCCATATATATACTTATATGTTATGCCTGTAATGATTCATTTAAACTGGTTTGATTCCTTTATTAATTATTTTGAAGTGGTGCGTGTGTCTGTGCACGTGATATCTCATTTCTCATGTGCTGCAATTTGTGTGCGACTATTGGTCCAACAGCTTTCTGGTGTACTAATTATTTATCTTGTTATCAAATGAATGGAATCATTGAAGTTATCTGCTCCACACGTTCCCACGGAAGCCGGTACTCCCGCGCACAGTCACGGCTCTTCTGCGGCGTGATCATTCAGAACAGGGATACACGTCTCCCTTGAAACTGCAATAAGTGTTTTTACTATTTATCGTATTCGAAAGAAGTGAATATTCTATAATATCTACTAGTGAACCCTTCCGATCAAATACAAATGAAACTGCACGGACGATTCGATTTGTATTGTAGATTTAGAGCGTTTGAACACCCCTGTAATAATCCAAAAACAATCTTAATTCTGCGCATGCGAAGGGCCGCTGACAACACTTATGCCTTTTACCTCCACTAATTGTATAATTACCAGGAACTATGATTGATCGTTTCCAAGGCACGGAGCTTTCGATAATCAGAGATGGCTGGAGAAGAATTGACTGTGAAAAACGCTGTTGTGGATGACTCCGCGTTATTTTCTTCACTCTTGCGGTAAATTAACGCGCACAAAATGTACGGTACAGAAACGCTCTTATGTGCCGCGATGAGCGCAATGTGGCCGCCGAGGCCGGTATTTGAACAAGTGACCTCGTGCTTAGCAGCACCGAGTCATCATCTTCGACCCAGTACTCGTAATATGCTACGCCGTTTAAAACTATAAAATGTGCATGGAATGCAGAGTTGCTAGGCAGGTGCTGCCATAAAACTGCAACATCTATATGAGGGAAACGAAATGCTAGCAAAACCTTAACAAGAGTTAAAGTATCGTCTGCGCATTCTCATCAACGAGAGCATACGCCATGTGCACAGATATAGTTGTAGTGAACAGCGCCAATAAACGCGCGGTACAACAAAGAAAAAGATTTTTGAAAATGTAACACGCCATACAGTGTTAAAAGAGCACAAGAGATGCAAAAACGCATGTGATGGACGGCAGCACTGCGATATACCGGTGAGACTCGCTGCTCCCTCGCTTGGAGTGAACGTTTCGTTGCAAAATAGTCGGCCGCATCAACAGATCTTCATTTCCCGGAACCGCCTCATGTTAACTCGTGCTCTGGCTTTACCGCACTTTTTTTTTGTATACTGAACGCGACTTGCTCCCACATAAGAAGTAGGTAACGTTTACGGAGGTTTAGGCTTGTGCATTAAATCTCTTGTTGTGACATGGGGGCCTAAACATGAGAAGAAACTTTTTTTTTCTTTTCTATTTCAGAGGCAAAAGAGGCGAGAAAAGAAGATATATAGAAAAGGCAAGCGTAGTCGGCGATTTTATTCTTTCCCGTTATTCCTGTCAGTCAGTTACACGACGTGTATTCTGTTCCCATCGCAGATGCACGAAAAGCACGTGGACGCAACGTTTCTTCTCTTTACTTTCTTGTTTTTTTTTGTGGGAGGGGAGGGGGGAGAGAAAGTTGTCTGAGAACCTTCAGGTGTCACCCATTTACTTCTCTCAAAGTCGACGCACCTAATCAATCAGAGCTAAGAACAATTATACCCCATCAAGCTCTCTCGCTGAGTTCGAAACACGGCAAGTAGCAGTAAAGAAACGAAGGCAGGATAGTGGTGCGCTTTTTTCTCGCGGAAAAGGCACCAAAGCGCGCACGCAAATCGCGGAGTTCCCGATTGGACCGCGTGGAGTGACGTCACGCCGCATCAATTGGGTGCCGAGCGGCAAAGTGGCGCGCACGCTGCCCACTCGATGCACGCCCACGCGGACGTGGCTGGTCACGTGATGGCAGCCAAAGTGCTCCGGGTTGGGCGTGGGGGAGAGGGGAAGAGTCCTGGCAAGGGCAGCCGGCGGCCGGTATAAAAAAACAGCCTCCAGAAGTTCGTCCCGCGAAGTGGCAAGCACCCAGGAAGGCATCTTCCCTACCGTCCAACTGCACTGGTGAGAGATGAACGATGCGCTTTTCGCCTCTACTTTGATTCGAACGGCGCGCATTAGGAACGCCGAAGTTTTGAACTGAGAAGGTAGCAGCGGCTTGTCCAGCAGGTAGAGATTACTCGCTGTTCTCTTGGCGCTTATATTAAGGCACACGAGACGTGATGACTTCGCAAAAGTGTCGCGTGCTATAAACTCAGTGACGCTCGCGAAATGCTCATTGGAGCTGTACTCCCCACACTGCCCTCTCGATGAACTAAGAACGCTTGTAAAATGCAAACTGACTGCTCTTTCAGGGGGCCAACTTTAGTGAACTTCCTCCTTTGTTGCACCGTGCTTCAAATCATGTTTTTATAGGAAGCGAGCAAATCTTTGGCTAAGCGTAAGCAGCTGCGTTTATGCATTTCAGTTTGAAACTAGGATATGAATCCAAACTCTTTATAATAACTGCCATTTGACATAAGTTCATGATGGCATAACCGCATAATTAGTGCTGGTCGCACGTTCAGCGGCCACTAGGTGCTGCACATGTTGTGTTGATTTTCTCATGCATTATTTAAGTTGCTAAATTTGCGCTTTTACTCAAGACAAGACACAGTCAGCAACTTGGGTTGATGTAAGTGGCCAGATTTCCACGGCACATGTGTCACATTTGTGAAGGTGCCACAGTTGGTAGGTTGCCGCAATATTTTGTACATTTTGTGCATTCATGTGCGTGCTGATGCCGGGAGAACAGTGGAATTCAATTACCGTGTAGCCTCAGCACGCCAGGTCTCGTCTTTGGTCAGATTATACGTTTTAAGTGCACGAGATTCGAAAGGTTTCCAATAAGTAAAGCAGTACACTAAATAAACAATATTTTTGAAGATAGGCTTGCTAGCTGTCTTGAGAGAATCGAAACATCACGACCTTAGTCCTTTGACACAGAAAGATTTTTAAATGCGAAGCATTCCTTTAGCGAACCAAATGCACTTTGAATCTATCTATCTATCTACCTATCTATCTATCTATCTGTCCATCTTGACATGAATAACGTGAAAGTCCTGTCGTGTACGTCATGAAACCCTTTCCACCAGTCACGTGTGGCACATACTCGTATACCACGGGCTACGGTATGCGTGTATGAGCCACAGGTGATTCACAATTTTTATCTACCCAGGAACGGCGACAACAAACGCTGGCAATTTAAACGCGATAGCGTCAAGGAAAATCCGGCATCGGCAGCGTTCAGCCGGCGAGTGCAAAGAATAAAAATCAGGATCGCAGCAGGAATTGAACCCAGGCATTCTACGTGGCAGTCATGTATTCTACCACAGAGCCACACTGTAGTCTTGAAACTGCTTTGGAAAAGACCCTATGCGGGTGTCATGTCGGTGCAGCGTCAATTATGGATGCAATGCTGGCTTTCTAAGTTTATAACAAGGCAATAAACATTGCATATGTACTGCTATGATACAGGAGTCATGTCGGGTTAACGTCAATTGTGGCTCCAATGTCGGCTGCGCTTTTATAACAGTTTAATAAACATTATATATGCCTCCTATGATTCAGCAAGCTATATTCACCGTAGCGTAGCGTGCACTTAGTTTCGATAAAACTGGCCTCTGTGCTCTGACGTAGTGCTGACGTTGCGCCAGACCATAAATTGCCCTTTAAACGCCAGTGTAGTCGACGTGCCTGGTAAGACCGCGATGTGCATCCAACTACTCCATTTGCAAAGACATGCCGATGTTCCTCAAAGAAAAAAAAATGCAGCATACACAGCTACTCGCTGACTGCTTCACATGAAACCGATTCCTGCAATGCGTGGAATCTGCCGAATTTCTTTCGGTCATTTTCTTTTCTACAAACGTTTGTTAAGCGGGCTATTGTCGTGGGAACTTTCTTATTTCCTCTTTAATTTACGGCGCTCATGCTTTCTGGGTAAAGTAGCTTGCCTGTAACGTATGCGAACGTAGATGTGGACACACGACATGAAGCTCTCTCTAGTTTCCATGCTCGCAATGAATTCGTGTCAACCGTGACCCTCGCCCAAACGTAAGAAAGACCAGGGAAAAAATACTTGCCATATATGTATTATTTTTTGTTGCATAACGTTCACGATCTCAAAATTGTAGCTTAAAGAGCAATGTTACGCATACAACGCAAATTGCGTCAGCTTTGTTCAGAATCCAAGTCCTGTTACCTAGAGACAATTCACTTTCTATATTTTTTTAGACAAAATACCGAGCTCTACTTCTAGCAGCCTGTCATTTGGAGCCCACTTGACAAATGAATTCTCGATGTAGGTGAAGAACATTGCAGATGGACAATCATCGTTAATTAAGCCCACAACAGCCTTTTCAAATTGCTTTCAAAGCGTGCTCAACCGGTTGGAAAGAGTGCTAACGTAAGCTGAAAAAAAAAGAAAAAGAAACCCCGACGGGCTGCAACACCACGTTATTCTCTCACGCTCTCAGCTTTTTGTAGTTTGAATTAGTTGTGTTCGAGCTTTGCGAGTGACACAAAAATACAAGTCTCAGAGAGATTATCGTTGGTTCGAGCCCGAGAGCCCGAAATAACGCTAATATTTTAAAACTTGTGTTTGGTGTCATTAAATTTATTGCATCTGCGCACTCACACCGTCTACGTTTTGTAGACAGCTACCAAATTTCGTTGTGTGTGACTGAGGCAGCAGGGTCATCACACGCCGACCAAGGCAGCGATGACAACCCGGCGTCTTACTGCTGTCAGGCCCTGGTCTCTAACTCGAATGCTTTGCCTAAACTCTCACCTTTAAAATCAATTGTTATACATTGTTATACCATTGTTATACATTGCGCTTCGTGAGACTGAGGGAAGCGTGGTACGTTGGCTAAAGGCGGAGACTGCACCTGATTTGTGCTCTGTGGAAAAAAAAGGCTAAAGATCTGTAACATGACTAGGATAGGTTCGGTACACACAGACGAGTGCTCGTCAATCAATGGTGGACGGCTGACGTAGATCCTTTGTTCCTACGACCACAGCAGCGATGGAGTGGCACAGGGTCGCCTTTTGTTAGCTTATAATTACATATTTGCAAAATGTTATTTAAATATGAAGTTTCGTAGCAAGCGACTATGTTGGGACTACCCAACATGCGTGCGTAACTTTGAAAATTGCAAAAAGAAAACTAAAATCCTAAAAAAAAGGAATGTCAGATCAAAGCAAGACAATTAGAGTTTCGATACATACATACATACATACATACATACATACATATTTTTTGTCTAGACGGCTTATGTCGGCAAAAGAGCAACATTTTGATCCCATTCACGGAAGGACCGCTCGTATGAAGGATCCTTTGTGTAGTTTATTGAGTATCGTACAAGTTTACTCTCAAGATGGTCAAGTAGTGCAATTGTCCCTTGCCAAACGTCACACACAGCCCACTATAAACGCAATGCACAAATACCTGAATTATCTCTTACTCATACACGCGGCTAAATATACGGCCGCGATGCCCTACTTAAACAAGGAGGGCTCCGGACTATTTGCTACACATGATCTCAAAGGCACGTGGCCGCGTTCCGGCTGCGTGTTCAACAAAAGTGCGCATATCATGACCCAGGATGAGTAGCTGTGTTCGAGCTCAAATTAACGACAACGTGGGTTCCTGTGGCGACAGTTGTTGCACATACAGGCGGATTTCTAATAAATATTAATAACTGCGGGAGTTTTGCGTGCCAAAACCGCGATATGATTATGAGGCACGCCGTAGTGGGGAACTCGGGATTAATGTCGACCACCCGGGGCTCTTTACCGTGCACCTAAGCACACTGATGTTCTTTACATTTCCTTTCCATTGAGAATCGAACCCGCGCCCTCGAGGCAGGCGGAGTTCTCCGACAGTTGTTCTGTCTGTAACTTTCTCTTGTTCGGTAACTGATGTAAGCTATTTAACGCAACAAACTGCTTAACGCGAGAGAGCAATATGCGCCACACTTTCGAAGAATGCTCGGTCCTTACGGAAGCGCAAGATGTTGTGCGCGAGCATGCGGAAGTGCACCTTCACGCAAGCACTACGTATATTTGACTCATGCGGCACGGACACAAGCAAAGGAAATGTTCTACGCTTCCTGTTTCGTCGCGCGAGAAAGATTAGACTACTTTGGTTGATTCTGTGGGGCCCCTTGAAATGAAATGAATTACTTTCTCCAAAGGCGGACATAATCAGCAAAAAAAGAAAGCGGCCAATTCTTTAATCGAACCAGTGATATAAATTGACTTTTTTTCTTAAAGCTGCGTATAACTACGCCCTTCTTAACTCCGTGAACAATTATCCCCTCAAACTATCATCATTATGAACGGCCATTAACTTCAAATAAAAAAGAAAAACTCACAGGGTCAATAATGCATTTACCTAAGACAACTCGAAGGCGAAAGCCGTCTTCTTCTTCTTCTTTTGTTTCTTCTCAGTCGATGTACTAATTCCCCCCCGTCCGAAAGCCTTCTGCGCCTCGCCTGGTTTTGCATTGCCTCGGTGATCGGCCCACCTTTGACCAAGCGACGAAGTCATCTGATGACGTCATCATGTGACGCCATGATGTCGTCACAAATTTTAGCGATCTGTGACCTCTTGATGACGACGTTATATGGTGACTTCATCACGTGATAATGGTTCTTTGCCTCATTCGTGTTGTCGCCGACGCCGCGAGACGCCGAAGTTCAATTTTCGCGTTCGATGAAGCATTTAAGGCTTCCCCTTTAAATAAACCAATCAACCAATAAATACATAAATAACCAGCGAGCCGCACAGCGAGCCGCAGGCCCATGCGAATCGTGGTGGAAGTTCTTTAAAGGAGCATACGTTAAATTAAAAAAATTATACCTAATGTATAAATAAATAAATAAATAAATAAATAAATAAATAAATAAATAAATAAATAAATAAATAAATAAATAAATAAATAAACCCGTGTGCTACACAGCTTCGCTGGTTATCCATCTTCGCAGTGTGGAATGACTCATGAATTCTTAAACACAGCATACGTCTGTTAAGGTAAGTTCAAGGGAACCTCCGTAAAACCTTATTTCTGGGTTGTTATGTTTCGAACTTATAACCTTGTATATAAAAATACATGCCGTAAAAATGGCTATTTCACCCCCCGATTGCACACGCAGGACAGCGAAATATGGAACGCATCGCAACTTTCCTGTGACGTAGAAGGCTGGCGTAAAACGAAGCTACCTTCTTACTTCCAACTCTCCGCGGAAATCTAGCAAATTATTGCAAAATTATGCGTAAATTGTCACACGACGCGCAAAGCGGTCCGCTTCGCCCGCACTGTTACACCGAATATTCGTATTGTCAACCGGGAAATGTGAAAAGCGGCAATCAGCTTCACGTTCTTCAAAACGAGAAAGCGCGAAGGCTGACTTATTTTATGCCAGCCTTCTACGTCAAAGGAGGGCTGCGCAGCAAGCCACGCTTCATGGTCCCAGTTGCGCATTGACCTGAATGCATAGGTCGGCATAAAGTATGGATCATACTCAGACTCACTCACGAAATATATTTTGGGCTTGGGGCTCACTCGGACTCAGACTCACGAAAATTTTCCTGGCGTATGAACGCTAGTGCGTTGGAGTATGTGAATGTAAACGTAAGCCGACATAAGGCTTATAGGAGTGCTGAAGTTGAGTAGATAGGACCATAGGTCGGCAAGAAATGTGGAGCTCACTCAGACTCACTCGTGAAATATATTTTGGGCTTGGGGCTCACTCGGACTCAGACTCACCAAAGTTTTCCTCAGCCGGACTCACCCCGACTCAGACTCACTAAAAGTTTTCTCAACCAAAGTCACTCGGACTCAAACTCACCAAAACATTACTCACCCGGACTTACTCAGAGTCAGACTCACGGCTCCATTTGAGTCTGAGTGAGTCGACTCATGAGTGAGTTTACCGACCATATGGTTATTAGACTCTAATCATTCCCTCCTATACTACATGGCTAGCTTGAAACATGTGAAGACGGAACGATACATTTATAGCGATTCACTTAAACAATTTAATAAAGCCGCGCGGCACAAGGTTTGTAATGAAGATAAATGATATTAATATTTTTAGGCGACATACTTCCTTGGGTTATGTAATATTATGTCTGCCTTGTCAGGTCATTAAACTAGAGTAACTCAACCGGAGTAGAGCTTGTGGGCTTAAAAATTGTGTTCGAAGTAAAAGACACCTATAAAAACACCATGTTTTACCGAGATACTTGGTAAAACACGGATTTTTAAAGAGTACAGGGAAATGTTTTTTGTGACATTGTAGCGTAAATATTTTAGAAGAAGAGATCCAGACACCGACCAAAATGATATTAAAAAACGAACGTAATAACGTTTCGGCTCCCCCACGGGAACCATGTTCACAATAAAAACATCGGCTTCAACCGCACAAGAACGACGTCAAGAATAAACACGTTGCGTCCAATGCCGTGGCCGAGCACTGTGCAACTACGTCACATGCTATCAACCGGAAAAGCGCTCGTCTGATTTCCAGGGAAAAAGACCATGCTGCACTCCTTCATCTCGAGCCCTTGGTAATCCAAACCACGCCGCACTCTCTTAATCGCAACGAGGGTAATCTTCCTCCGCCGGGTGCCTCAATTGCCTCAATCACGTCGTGCGCCGCATAGAAAATGGCAAACAGCTGTGCCGATGTTTTTATTGTGAACATGGTTCCCGTGGGGAAGCCGAAACGTTAATACATTCGTTTTTTTTAAGTCATTTTGATCGCTGTCTGGATCCCTTCTTTTTAAATGTTTCATCCCGGCCAGACGAGCTTCCGCCATACTTCAACCATTAGTGTAAATATGAACTACGCTGCGCAGCGTTGCATACGTCTTGCCAAATGATGCAAATGAATCTCTTTTCAGTGCGAGTGGATATTCGCACTGAAATTTTCGTGTGTCAGCGTTTCTGTGTTTATTCTCGGGTGTTTTATTAGAATATAACTTCCGACAGAATAGCTCTAAATATGCCAACTGAAACAAAACTAATATTTTTTTTTAGAAAAACGTGTCTTGCAGGCTTACATTAGCAGGCTCTTGCTAGCTTCTCAAACACCCCAAGACATTTTCTATCCTGCAATAACCAATGTGTTTAAATGGTCGTTTCAGAGCACTTTAGGAAAGCTGCTAAAACCATATAGTGAAGTAACGCAGCTGATTATGACACTTGGCTGGTTCCAACAAGCAGTAATTAACGATTTTTATTTTATCACCCTTTCACGTTCGAAATGAAGCGCTTCGCATTGGCGAAGTGCTTTGAAACGGCCAGGCACTAACATAAGTATATCAAATCTATTAGTAACTGTAGTAGCATTACTCGAATCGAAAAACAGTAAATTATTGCAGTTGGTCGCAGTGTATGATAATATCACAATATTCATGAACATTCACGAAATTCACGATATCGGAAAACGTAGACCGTCGAAAGCGGATTTCCTGAAAAAAAGTTTATATTCGACAGGCTGCCGCTGTAACGCTAATATTTAAATTTCAAAGCACGACGAATTCAAGCTTAGCAACTCCGAAGAAGACAAAGAGAGGTAGACAAAGTTCAAGGGAAATAAAATGTCGAAAGGCCTGCGTACAAGCTCGCCTTGTGTGTTGCAAGTGCAACTTTGAGATGGTATATGCTCTAGGATAAGGACACTTCGCAACGGCCAAGTGAGTCGGAACTTTTGAAACTTGGCGACGCCCCCTGTCTCGCATGCATCATCGCCGCACGCAATGCACGGTTCTCGCAGTATTTTTCGACTGCGCGCAAATCGAAGCGCGTAACCGGCACGCACATCCGATATATGTATGCCGTTCTGCCAGTTTTCGCGTCCCCTCCTTGAAGAGACGGGATTTTAAAAAATAAGGCATAAATATTTTTACCGCGCACGACGTCACCGTTCGAACTGTGCGTCCACGTGCTAAGGCGCGCGAGCGTGCGTCCTATCGACCTGCCGTGTTCCGATGTCGCGCGCGATTATGCCGCGTGTCTCGCAATCCAAACCACTCCAGCCGGCAGCCGGTGAAGAATTCTCGCGCGGGAGCCTTTTACGAGCACGCTGGCGCAGAGAAGAGAGGCGGCGAGAGCGCAGCAGCTGCTCGTCGTCTGTCACGGGAGACGACGCGCGGTGTGCGAACCGCCAGCCACACTGGACACCCGCAGAAACAGCCAGACAACGGGAGAAGGGGACGCGGCTCGTAGAACCCACCCCATCGACATTGATTAGCTTTGGTGGCGAGTGCAGCATTTTGCGGTGAACGACACTTCTCATACGCACCGAATTCCCTTACCTAGATCTGTCTCGGTCAGATAAATCTTAAGCGCCGTGGCGACAACACGGCGAAGTCGGGTCTTTGGGGTCTACCACAAGGAGCCCTTTCCTCCCCCTCTGAACTACCTCTCTTAGATGCTGCTAAAGTGTATGACAACTCGACGTCGAGAATGAGGGGGCACATCATAAAAGAGGGTAAGGCGTTCAAACACGGACGCAAAAGAAGCTAATGAGACAACACAAACGCCAGGGTCTGTGTGACCAAGTATGACTGCGTCGAAGGCTGCGCTTTCCGCACAAAGAGCAAGACAGGTTAGCGAAAGTGAAACAGCAACATTCGTGTCCCGACTTTTCCTTGGTTTGAACTTTGTACGGCGCGCAAAGTACAGTCAACATGATTAACTATCGAGCGCATATGATGACATGATCTTTTCGCGCGTGTATAAATTGGCAGAGAATCAGAAGAACGTCTGGCATCATGTTGACCCGATATGATTTCCAATCGCAAGAGTGTCGTCTCAAGTTCGTGTTCCGGCAACTTAGCCCTTAACGTTATCGCCGCGCCTCAAAGACCACAAGACAATATATCTCTTAAAAAAAAAGCGCGAAGAAAATCACGTCATAATTACAAGAACACTGTTGTAGAATTTTAGTTATTAATGGAACGCCGTTGAGGAAATAACAGTATTTAAAGCCTTGTGTCTTATTTGAGTATAACAACCTTATTTTCAAGTAAGCAAAAGCTCGAATATAATAATGACATACAGCTTTATCAGGCATTGCGAACTCGGACACTTTCAAAAGTGGCAGTCAGGAATAAGCTTCATTACGTTCGTGTCAGCAGAATATACTTGACTACATCGGGGTCCGTTATCACAAAGCACCTATATCTTGCTTGGAGTTCGCATGTTAAATGTCAAAGTGAGAAATTTCAGTATACACTAACAGGGTATCTTGTCATTCGCCTAAGACGACTCGAAGGCAGGGGCGTAGCCAGAAATTTTTTTCGGAGGGGCACCTCCTTGATATGAAGTGGGGGTCGGGCAGGCAGATGTGATCGAGCGTCATTTTGAGCTCTGTGTGCTATAGCAAAAAAAATTTCGGGGGGGGGGGGGACCCGGTGTCCCCCCCCCCCCCCTTGCCCCTGGCTACGCCACTGCTCGAAGGCGAAAGCTACCCGCAGTGGCTATCTCATCTTCTTCTTCTTCTGCGATGATAATGATGATGATTTTCGGTAGCGTTTGTGTTGACGACGACGCCAACGCCGACGGTCACTTTTCACTTCTTTCATCCGCGTGCTTGCGCTTCGCCAGATGCATTGTTTAGTTGCGGAGAAGCGAGATTTACAGAGCGCTTACGGTACTCAGTACAAGGGCTGATATCACGAGTACTAGTAATGCGATTCCGTCGAGTGTCTGCACGGTTTCATATTTTGAATACATCCTGATATTTAAGGCGTAGTAAATCATATGCTAAATCTATTCTGTTCCGGCAGCTTCGGTGACGAGATGTGAGGTACGGTGGTGATGGCCAGTTGATCTTAACGGCGTCCTTGGCGCCAGTGAGACGATGCAATTTCAGTGAGATGGGAACTTCTCACTCGCTCACTGACGACTTATTATTTTTAGACATATTCGGGATGAGCATAGAAGCTAATTGCGTGTCGAAATGATTGATTTGTCCGGGGTTTAAAGCAGAAAATAAATGAAGATGACGCAAAAGAACATGAAGGAATAAGTTTTTACGACTTGCACGTATATACATAAATAGGTAATAAATGTTAAAAAGGAAACAAAGTCCGATTCTGCGGGCACATGAAGAATGATGGATAAGCAACTAGCTGAAATGTATTGTAGGCAAAATGCAACGATACAACGAAACACAGCAACAGTACATTTTAATAGAGAAAATAGGAAGTGTATTGCAAGGAGTGAATCGGAAAGAGCTTCCGTTAGTTCTACTTCTCTTAAATTATGTATTTTTCTATTTATGAAAGACAACCATGCGAAACCAATGGATAATAAGACCACGAAAAGTTCAGGATGAGTTATTTGTAGCGTTACTTGAAAGGTATAAATAATAGGAAAAAGGGGAATGAACACTAATGAAAGAACAGTTTGGCGACCGTGGCAACCGAACTCGCAACCCCTGCATGCGGATGTTGCGGGGTCTTTGGAAACTACATGAAGCACCCGTAGTTCTGATTATTTAGATGCTGTGTTGCAGGAGACACTGTGCGTAATAAAATATGACCGTGAAAAAGGCGATTTGAACAACCTAGTCCTAAGAACATATTTTCTCAGCTTAAAAAGAACACTCTAAAAGGACAAAGTTCAAGAAGTAGCAAATGTTGAAGAAAACGACATTGGATGTGTCACACGGCACACGCAATGGCCTGTCAAAAGTAAGACTCGGCAACAGACATAATTCCGATGAAACAAAGCAAACTAGCATAGGACTACTGATATTTGTGATAGACTGAGAGAATCAGTTGCCCAGATGGCAATGGCCATCGCTTTCAATTAAGTGAGCACTCCTGTCTATGAGAGCGCATGAGTTTAAGAGCGAGTCGGGCAATCACAGCCCATTACCTGGTATTGCTTTCATTCCTACCACCGCGAAGGACTGTTATCTCGTTAGAGTGTCGCGTATCGCTCGTCATGTCGAAAACTGGCCTATAGTGATAACAAGAAAGCTTGATTGTTCAGGACTTTTTTTCGTTTGTAGTAGTTTTGCAACTGAAGAGTCCGGCGAGGGAACAGAAGTTTGTGATAAGAACCGAAATGCTGTCAATATTGGCACATGAGCTCACTCATATTTAAAGAAAAAAGAATAAGTGCATCGCCGTACAGTCGAGGGACTCTTATACGAGTGCAGTTAAGCGCCTTTTACATCACGTACAATGTGCAGGATAGCGGCGCACTCTAGGAACAAGTGTAGCAAGAAACAGTGTGCGACAGAGGTTTGGTAGCTTACGTGGTGGGGCCCCCTGCCTGTATACGCGCAGTCATGAATCTCTGAATGCGTTCTGAACCACATGCATTTACTAAGGAGCTCGTGCAGCACGGAACCCTTAAACACAAAGCACAAAGACACTGAGATGATTAACTATTACTGCCTGGTACGTGCAGGTAGACAGCTTACCAAGAAAGACAGAAAGAAGTGAAACGGAAAATGCAGGGAGCTAGGTTAGCCCAACTTGGAGTACACTATGATACACTGCACAAGAAATAGAAGGAAAATTTATATAACAAAAATATAATAGAAGAGGCATCTAGAGGAAGAAAAGCCGGGAACACATAAAACAAATGCGGCACACATAATTGTCACATATTATGTATGCACACACTTCAAGTTAACTAAAATGTTGGGCATCGAGCTGTCAGACATCGTGAAGATAAGCTGTCGCAGATGCTGGAGAGTTGGCCGCGCTTCCAGGCTCGCACTAAATATCGAAGAATCACTCTCAATGACCACGAAATGGCAGCATGTTTTGAAAAAGATACAGGTGCGCATAATTTTTGTTGTGTTTCGCCAAGTAGAATGAGTTCTTGTAGGAATAGCTGCAACTCTGTATCGTGTCCTCTGCTGTTCTTGTCCTAAGAAAGATGTGCTCTTAACGCGACAACTTCTGACAGTCTTGTTAAAGATGTGAACACGGAAAGGCTCGCACGAAAACTTGATGTTACTTGATGCAGCCTGTGGAAGGATATTGTCCTTTCTTGTAGAGTGTGAGCCCTGCCGGATACGTCTCGCGGAGAACTCCTGTCCATTAAAGCTATCGAGCCACACGCGACAGGTGTGCAAACACTTGTGCTTGCAGTGCTGCTACCGAAAGAAAGGCACCGAAATACGGAGAAAACCCTGTTAAACGCCACTTACCGTGACCGTCATCATCATCTGGAAGGTATGAGTGGCTGGTGCTGTTCAGAGCTTGAAAACAAAGTTGGAGACCGGTTTCACAGCACTTTTTTTGACGTCGCAGCAATATTTTGAAGACAAGGATAAACAGAGGAGGTGTTGTCGCTGTTTGCTGAGGACGGCTCTTTTCACTTAGTTACAGAATGCCGGCTCTTTCGGTCTATGATTGCATCTATCGGGATTTTTCTTTCGTTCCTCAACTCAAAAAGAATAAAGCAGGAGTAAATTTTTTCTGCATTGTCAAGTAACACTACTTACGCTGTCGGCAAACTGCTGCACTCTTATACCTTGTGAAGCTCCGGTTGATTTTGGCTGGAAATGCGACGTTCAGAAAGTAAACTTTTGGCAACCAACGGAAACACTTGAGCCTAAAGGCTTTCAGCATTTCGTATTTGATACGAATTGGGAGATCGGGATGTTGGGGGTGGTATCGTAGGCTTGTGTTTGCGCAGATTTCGGCTGTAGATTTACATGGCTGGAGAGGGACAATGGCAGCCGCACACGCCAAATGATAATCGAACGTCGGCATCAAACAGACTGTCACCTCGGCGTCTTTAACTGAGCCACGACTTCATGGGAAGCCATTCCAAGACGGCGGCACGTATAGCCGAACGGTGTCGTAATCCCCATCTCCTTGCTTCGCTCTCTTTCCCCGGTCTTTCGCGTCTCCGGTGTTTTCTGGCCCTTAGCCGGTTCCTTATAAGCATTTATGTGAGACTACGCCGGCGTCAGCGCCGTCGTTCATGACGATGGACGCGCGTAATCCTTTCTGCAGTACGTTCGCGGCGCTGGAACGTTGACAGTTGGGAGGGAGACAAGCGGCCACTTTGGCGACTCGTCGCTGCCTTGACGCAGAAAGCCACTAGGCAGGCCCGCCGCGCTGCCCAACGACGAGTGGGCTCACCGGCAGCTCTGACGGGCAAGCTCGCCCGTCGCCTTTCTCTTGTTTTGGGAATAAATAATAAAGTTCGCTGGCTATCAGGCACGAGGAGTAATTGTGTGAGCCGCCGAAGTATCGGCAGCGTGGTGTCATTCGGAAGTTGCACTGTTTACGCAAGTATAACGAGAAGTTCAGAGTAGGAAGATATACACGGGAGGAATGCGAATGAAGAACGTTTCTTAGACATCCCCAGCACGCGTCAGACATCTAACAGCGGTCCTTCGGCGTGATCGTTGGTTTTCTTCAGATGAGTGTGCATCTAGAATGGGTTTATTAGAAGCATTGTCTTGCGATCATTAGGCAGCCGTTTCTACTCTATGTCGAGACGGAGATAAGAAAATATTGTCCTCGCCTTTTGGTCTAAAACGTTCCATTAATTTCAGTAATTACGTCCATGCCAACTTTTCGACAACTGATAACATTCATAGTTTCACACCAAACATGTGTTACAGACGAGTGAAAAACAGTCAACATAGCGCAAATGTTCAATAATCTCTGTTTCGATGAAATCAGTATAATCCATCTCTCGAGTGCATTGTTTTTAAAAGTAACCAGCGGGCTGCACTCACGAGTTCTTTTTAGTTTTTGTCTTACGACTGCTCAGCAGTTGCAGCGTTGTGCTTGCTTCGTTTCCCGTCCATGACGGCATCATTCTGGCGAGAGGAGAGTGCAATAGAAACGTTTTAACAAGCATTTTAACAAACTACACCGTCAAAATCAAAGCAGACTGCTGCCCTATCACATCTCTCTCGTATTTCACTCGTAGCATTAGCGTTAGTAATAGTCCACCCCCGCCCCCATCTTATTTCGCTGCAGATCGAAAAGGTGTCAGAGTTCTTGGTGAGAGAAACTTTACAAGGGCTTGGATGGCCGATCGATTCAAACAAGTTCCGTTCGCCAATACATGCGGCTGTTGTCTACTTTAAATGCCAAACTGCGCCGTTATCTTTTTCTTTAAATTGCTTTAGATGTTCCAAATTATCAGCTGATTAGACTTTTAAGTTAATTTAGCATATTACCGCATCGTCAAATTTCCTATTTTGACCATTTATCATAAAAAAAGAGCATCCTTCGTTTTATTGAAGTCTATTGCACTGCCGTAAATAACCTTTTATTCATAACACCTAAATTTCGGGATTAATTCTCGGGCGTAAACATTGTTTTAATCTCCGGACACTAAATTTCGCACCTGGTCATGTAGTACAAATTTGAAAAAGCCTATTTGAAAAATGAGCTTTGTAGTCCAAGTCACCGGTTTTCATGTCCTGCAAATTATTCGATTTCTTTAAAAATTAAGTCGTTTAAAGTGCGTTATGTATGTACATACCTACAGAGATAGCGCGTGTGAGGCCACTTTGTTACAGTTTCCTTCTACGAATTCAAAATAACACCGCGTATTTTTTTCTGTGTTTCGGCCAAAATTATACTGTGGGCCAGTTAACCTGCTAAAGCTTTTGCGATTCGGTATACTGTATGAAGCCGAACGTACAACCTGGTATTAGATTTTCGAAACCTTTCACCAAGTAAATTAAAAGAATGAGGGCTGCATTGACGGAAAACGTGAGCGTACGCCTGACAAACAGGTTGTAATTAGTGCCGGCGTTTCTGGCACGAAAATATCGTCGAGTCGTTAAAAAGTGAGGGCAGCGATAAATTCGAGGCAAAAACGCCTGATGTGATCCTTTATGAGCAGAACCTCACCTTCCCGCAGGTTTATTTTTGCTTTGCGCACGTGAGTTCGTTCTTTTGGGCACAAGGGCAGCAGCACGCATCCTTGCGTAGCAAGAAAGAGACGGAAACGCCAGCATGCTTTGTGCCACAGAGTATAGAAGTGTCGTGCTTGGCGTGGGATATCTGCCCTGCCCGAAGAAGCGCGCCGTGCAAACAAGTCACGACCGGACACACAAGGGGGCGGCACCGATGTCGTCGGAGCTATCAACTATGCACCGGGGTTCCGGGCGCATTCGAAAGAGACCCAACCCCGCTCGTGCGGAAAGGGCGCAAACATGCGGGATCGTGTTTGTCTACGCTGTCGACGACAGGGAACTAAAGGATAGATGGCGCGAGAAAAAAAAAAGATAAATGAAGAGGCCGCAAAGGATTGAGAGATCCGGACGGACGATAGAAGAGCAGTGCTTTCTCACGGCATCATGTTTTCTGCGGAGAGACCTACTCCGCCTAATGGGGCCGCCCCGTGTGCCAAGACGAAGCGCGCAGGCCCAGAGTGAAATAGATGGCACGGCCATGTCATGGCTTCTCGGCTCTCGGAGAGGTCTCCGCATGGCCCCGTCCAGGACACCGAGCTTCATAAATCTCGCTCGGACCACATTTCACGCGGCGTCACTTGATGCACAGAGGTGCGCGTGGGTCATGCACGCGTGGGGCGTTTCGAGAGCGGCCGTCCGCGCATCCCGCGGCACGCACCTTTGCGCGTGCGGCGCGATCCGATGCGCCCGAGGTGGTCGGACCTGATGTCGATCGGAATCGCACTCGTAAGACTGCAACACCGAGCCTGAACAGCTTTGAAAAACGGCTCGTTTCTCGTGAACGCCAACGCGCCGGTCCAAGTACATTCCTTTTGCGGCTCCGCACCGTCCTTGAGAAAATGCGGAAATACGCGAAAACACCTTCGCCGCACACGTCAGCTGCAGTGTTCTATACGGCAAAACAGAAATGTTAATAATTGCCGGGATTTAACGTCCCAAATCCACGCTATAATTATAATAATTATAATATAGTAGAACCCCGCTGTTACGTTCCAGGGTACTCCGTTTTCCTGTCTGTTGCGTCGTTTTCAGCTGGCCCCGGCATAGCTTCCATAGGATCCCATGCATTGGGAACCCCGCTGTTGCGTCGCAACTGTAGGACCATTCCTGCATTGTACGTTGCGAACCGGCCCTCCGAGGCGGCCCAGGCGGCCATGTTCACTTTTCACGTAGTTTGGTCCGCTTGGTGGCTTGACGATCGAATTGGCCGCCAGTAGCGATGAGGGCGACATCTATGATGCGTTTTAACAGCGAAGCTGTTTAGCAAATCGTTCCCTGTGAGTCGATCCAGAAAACTATCATCATCCTAAACGGGTATGTGTCACAGAAATGGGGTAAATCCCACTACTCACCACTGATCCACTAAAAAAGAAGGCAACAGTTAGCCCAACAAACGGCTGCGAAGAAACGGGTATGTGCCCCTGAAATTGGGCAAATCCCACTACTAACAACTGGCCCAACAAAAATGAAGAAGGCAACAGTTAGCCCAACAAATGGCTGCGAAGCGACGGCGGCGAGCCGAAGACCCTGAGTACGTACGAGAGAATACTATAGGGAACGGGAAAGGCAACGGCGGCTGCGAGAAGACCCGGAAGCGATGGAAGGCCTATGCCAACGACGACGTGCCCGTAGATCTATGAGAGGTGCGAACGCTTGGTTTCAGCGCGAGTTTCCGTCTCTGGAGTTTGGACAACCGTGTCTTGTCTGTGACTGTCTGTGGTTCAAGTCGAACCTCTCTGCTCTGAGTATCAACGTAGAAACAACCTAGCATCACCTAGCTAAAGCCTAAATACAACCTAGAAGCAACCAGATTAGTCTACAGAATCGTCAAGTTTCGCAGTTTCAAGCCTTGCGCGGCTTACTGCAAGCTTCACCAAATTTTTTTAAGGTCCCGCCACCAGAAACACGACCTCCGAGATCTGTATTTTTCACCTAAACACGGCGTCTATATATATGACGTGTTTGGATGCTGAAAATTGGTTTTGATGCATTCAACAAAAGCACAGATTTCGAGATTACATTCACAGAATAGATCGAGTAAAAAGGGCGTCTTTTTGTCCCACAACGATTCATTCATTCATTCATTCATTCATTCATTCATTCATTCATTCATTCATTCATTCATTCATTCATTCATTCACAAAACTTTATTAGGAGTCCTGAAGCCCGGTCTTTTCAGACCGGGGTGGGCCGCGCCCACGTCGGCACCGTTAGGCCGAGCCTTATGGCGCCATCGTGAACCATCTGGACAGCCCGTAGTTGATCTTGGAACGAACAGCTGGAGATCATCTTCTGCCAGTGAAGCCATTTTTCTTCGGGGTTGGCGAGAGTCGCGGGACAGCCCGCCAGCATGTGTCTGATTTCAATGATGCCGTCGCATGCGTCACATTCTTTATAATTTCACTTTCGGGGTGAATTTTTTTTACAGAATACGGAGTGGGGTACGTCCCAGTTTGCAGTAAACGTAGCGTGACTGCCTGAGCCCTGTTCAATTTTACGTGTGGCAGTGGGGATTGCCTACGCCCCAAGTAGTAGTATTTAGTGATCTCGTTGTAGGTTAGTAAATTATCTTTATGATCCCCGGAATGGTAGTGGGCGTCGGTTCGGTTCTGACCGGCACGGCAAGGGAGTCCTCGTGCCAGGTCATTCGTCACCTCGTTGAGGTTGACCCGAGCATCGTCCACTTGTCCCATATGTGCAGGAAACCATCGGATTTCAGTTTCTATAGTTTCTACATTGCCGATAAGTTTAACCGCAGTCCCAGCGACATAGCCCTTGTCAAAGCTCTTAATTGCTGTTTATTTATTTTGCCTTTCTTTCCTTGCATTATCGCCGCGCGCCCGGCACTTTCTGGTCACGAACGGCATGTGCGCTATCAGAGTGACATAGCATTCTTGGTAAGAAAGTGGCCAGCGCCGAGTTTTCAAGAAAGGAAACGCAAGCAAGCCAGATGACGATTACCGTTGTGGGACAAAAAGACGCCCTTTTTACTCGGTCTTTTCTGTGAGTGTAGTTTTTGTTGCCCAGAATTATGCTGTTTGCGTGGACTCGATGCCGGGGTGGACATATCGCTGTCGTTATTGTAAGAAATGCTTTTCGTGGCCTTCTCGCGTTTCCTGTCTTCCTCTTGTGGGGTGTCGTGCCGTAACAGCGCTGGATTTGTTAGAGATGAAAGTCAAATGGCACTACAGGTGTTTGAGAGACGCCTTGTACTGATCGGGCGTGATAAAATGCGCCAGGCGACGCTGCACGATTTCTTCAAGGGAAAGGTTTGAAAAAAAATTGTGTGCTTCTAGCCATTACTCTAATTTCTCATTCTAAGAGACAGGGCGTGCAAACAAGGACACAAGAAAGAAGTCAAGACACCACAAACGCCGACTAACAGCTGCAAAGGCGCGCAACGGCGGAAAAGAAAGGAGGCACGAAAACTTATCTGCGCATGCCCAGGCAATAGGCGAAACAATTCGGCACGCGTGGGGGGGTCTACGTGAAAGAGAACCGTTATGGCATTTTATTTTTTTCTTTATGCAAGTTAATCGACGGCTGACTCATGCATGCGGTACCACTATTATGGATATGCCATGCCTCAATCATTAGACGCGTTTCTTCATTACTGTGGCTGTAGAGGACTGCGCATTCATCGAATTTTGGCGTGCCCCTACACTCTCGGCAATGTAAAGAAAGATCAGAAGGTGAGCCTCCGGTTAGAGATCTCTTATGTTCCGATAATCTCTGGTTAACACAGCGGCCTGTCTGTCCTACGTAGAAGCGGCCGCAGCTAAAAGGTACTACCTTATGCACCACGAATGCGCAGTTCTCTACAGGCACAGGAATGAAGAAACACGTCTAATGATTGGGGCATGGCATATCGATAATAGCGGTAGCGCATGCGTGAGTCAACCGTCGATTAACTTGCATAAAAAAGAAATGAAATGCCTTAGCAGTTCTTTCACGTTGACCCCCACGCGTGCCGGATTGATAGGTTCGCCTACTGCCTGGACATGCGCAGATAAGTTTTCGTGCATGCCTTCTTTCTTTTCCGCCGTTGTGCGCCTTTGAAGTTGTTAGTCGGCGTTTGGGGTGTCTTGACTTGTTTCTTGTGGCCGTGTTTGCATGCCCTGTCTTTTAGAATGAATACTTACCAACTAGCTCAGCTCTCTGTTATTCCTATTTCTCATTTTCACTGTTTCTCGGCTCTTACGATGTTGGTTTTTACGGTCCCGTGAAAAAACGCCAGGCCTGCGCGGAAAGCGCAGCACAGTCACAGCGGAAGCTGGAAGAGCGGCATTTTTAGAGCCCGTTATAAACTCTTTTGTGGTTACTAATAAAAGTACACTAGCAACGTACCCACTACGGCACAAATCATAATTTTTGTGAAGGTCGTAAGCACCCACCATGACATTATTCGTCACTCTGCGGAGAAGCCAGCTACCATCTTTCAGGCATTATGTGCACTTTGTTCATGCGATGGCTGATGACGATGAAGAATTATGGCTGAGTCCTTTGTAATGTGTTGGAATCTTTAAACGACCCACTAGTTACGTAATTCGCATTGTGTGACTCCTGGTCGTTATTTAACTCTCCCACCACGCTTTATAACATACGTTAACGTGAGAAAGAGAGAGAGCGAATTACCTTAATTGAGAGCCTGAGGAAATGGATCATGGGAGCGTTATGGGCTTCCATGGCAACCAATAGAAGTGCACTTGCGAGGAACCCACTACGCTATAAATCATCATATTTTTTGTGAAGAAGGGAAGCAGCCACTATGCAATTTTTCGTCATTCCGCGGAGAACCGTGGTACCCGCTAAGCACCTCTAAGGCATTATGTGCACTTCGTTGATGCTGTGGCTGATGACGATGAAGAATTATGGCAGAGCCCTTTGTAATGGGTTGGAAGCGTTCAACAACCCACTCACTGCGCAATTCGCATTGTGCGACGCCTGGCTACAGAATTCGCATTGTGTGACGCCTGGTTGATGTTTTACTCTTCTACCACGCTACACTACATATGTTAATGTGGTTCCTTCCCTACATGAAGCCTGGGGTCTTTTTGCAAAGCAGTTTCAAGTACCGGCATGGCTCTGAGGTAGAACAATGGGCTCCCACGGAGAAGGCCCAGGTTCGAACCTCGTTCCATCCTGCAATTTTTTCTTATTTCGTTTTTTTTCTTTCTTATTTCGAGCGATAGTGATTACGGACACCGGCGGCGGCGGACAACTACGGCGCCAAAAACGGCCCTTGTTGTGATCTCATAACAGCTTTCTCTGTAAAATGTATCAGCCTCCATCGGAATGCGGCCGCCGCGGCCGGGATTCTGTCTCGCGACCTTCGTGTCAGCAGCGACAAAAATGAAAGAAATCAACTCCGAGCGTTTAGTTGCTTATTTAGGCACTGCTGTTTGTTAGTCAAAATTTAGCACCGCAGTAACGCTGTACGTGCTCAGCCTTTTCCCTCTTTCATGCCGTTTATGAAATTCACCATATAAATACTGTTTTTGATTCGGTATAAACAAATAGGCTATCTTGTTTTTACAAGGTAATGATATTGTATCTCCTTATTACAAGAAGCGAAAATTTGGTCCCGTGCTGTTTAAGCTTTTTCGTCTCCGCTAATGTCCATGCAAACGGGCGTGTCAAGACCCTTTGCGCTCTGCCTGCGAATGAAGAATGCAATCAGTAAACGCCAACCTAAAAGCACTGATTTTTGGACTAGTTGGTTAGATACATTCGAAGGGGTCTCCTTCTCCTCTTTCTCGCTTGAAGACACTGACATCGTTTGTCTTCCTTGTCCGTGCTTTCTAGCGCTGTGACCTCTTCATCAATCGTCACCCGTGTAATACCTCGGCCGCTCCTGCACCAAGAAGCTCAGTGTCTTACTGGGTCATCCTAACACGATATACACTTATCGTATTCCCTTTTCCCTCGATCGCACTGGCTGCAGGCAGCACTGTCTGCCATGTCGATTCGGGAGGCAAAAGATTTAGTGAAAGCAACACCAAGCCACAGTCGGCAAAGCACCGTTGCCTCGAGTCGAGAGAGTCCGGACGGAGACCGAAGTCGACGACATGGGTCCAGTTTATGCAGTCGTGTGTGCGGTAAACTTGGTGTGTTCCACAAGGCTTTTATGTCTTCATTGGCAATCTCTCGAATTTTCATTGCAGCATCCGTAGTGTGACAGCGAAGAAACGATAGACCACGTTCTTTGTCGCTGCCCTCGCTACAGCTCGCACAGACTCTCGCTAGCTGCTGTGTTGGCCCGCCTTGACGACAGACCCCTGTCGGAACAGTCAGTGCTAGAATGCCGACCCGAACTGTCTTCACACAGAAAATCAATTAAGGCCTTACCGAACTTTTTGCGAGCCAGTGGCCTATTGAATAGGCTTTAGTACTCCCGCTCTGCACCTTCCTTTTTTCTCTTCTTTTTTTTTTTCGCGCTCCTGCTCTTCTTTCCGCTTGCCTTTCCATCTTTATTTCCCCCTCCCCTTTAGTGTAGGGTAGCAAACCGGATGCTACAATCCTGGTTGACCTCCCTGCCTTTCTCTCGTTTTATTATCTCTCTCTCTCTTTCCCTCGATTATTCAATGATTCTTTTTCATCCATTCATCCGCCAAGCATCGATAAGGCCAATTCCTGACACAAGCCATCGTCAATATACAGCAGCTGGCTATACAGCTGCCTTTACGACACTCACGAAGGCGCTACCAACTTGAACTGTACACCGCCTCTGGTGACCAGCAATGACGACTCGCGCAGTTGCATGCGTTGGAAGCGTACATTGACCGCGTCTCTTCACTGCCGCAGTACTAGCCAGTTGCGCTTCGGGGAGACGCTCGTAAATTGAGTGCCAGACAGCATTGTGCTGTCGTCGCAGGCACCGTCTCCTCATCCAAAACTTATATGCGCAGCAAGCCCGACCTTGCGGTAGATCCACGAGAAAACATTCAGTCACCGCTCTCCTCTTTCTTGTGGAGAGAAAGAATGACATAATATGAAAAAAAAAGAAGCTTAAAAACCTTCGAGATGTGCACGAAAAGTGTTGTGAAAGCAAAAAAATATAATAAGAATAACGATGGGACTACCGCTCAGCTTCATAGCAGGATAAAGAAAAACACCTCATGAAAAATGCAACAAATATTCAACATAACACTAGTGAAGATCCCGCTGTCTAAGGAAAAAAAAGACGACGGCCTGCTATAGGACTTACTGCATTTCTCTCTTTTTTTTTTTTTCGGGCGGCGGTGTATTGATCTTTTGCATACACCTGAAATATGTTTACGTGACCAATCACGACAAATAAACAACGGAGGCTTGCATACACTTGTCTATAGCCTGTCCAAAATGTTGTATGGACTTAACTATTAATACTTCTTGAAATGGTAGCTAGTCGGCGTGCCGTTCAGCACACTCTGGGATCGCCACTACTGCGACACTTCTGATAGTTTCAGTGGTTTTACGTGCCAAAGCCACGATATGATTAGGAGGCACGATGTCGTGGGTGACACAGGAATAATTCTGACTACCAGGGGTTCTTTAGAGTGCAGCTAACTCTAAGTACACGGGTGCTTTCGCATTTAGCCCTCATCAAAATGTAGCCGCCGTTACCGGGAATCGAACCCGTGCCCTCGAGATTAGCAGCGCAACATGTTACCTGCTACGCTGTCACGGCGGGTTGCCGCCTTTAGAGCGTCTTGCGTACAGGAACGTTACGTCAGCGTTCATGAAGCCAACATCCAAGACGCTTGAACATATTCGTCCTTGTATATTGGGCATGTATATATCCCTCGAATCGAGTACACCTCCATACACAATGTCGTGGACGCGCGCGGATGAACGCACATATTAAGACTCAACGAGAGAGAAAGCGAGAGAAGTCGGTGGACAAAATGACTGTCCAGTATTCAAGTGACGGGTAGAAATTAGAAGCTTACTGTCATCTGGAGATTTAGCAGCCGTGGCGAGCGTAATAACGTCGGCGGCAATAACATAGCAATGCAGAGACCGCAAGCGATATTCGCATGTGTCGCTCCTGTCGTGCTTTCTTTCTATACGCCAATTTGTGGCATTCGTTGGATTTTTAGCCTTTGCGCAATCGTATACTGAGTGCAATGCTATGAAAAGAAAGAGACTTGCACTGCAACTCGCAGGACCTATATGTCGCTGTGGGTGGATGCGCAGAGATATTGAAAAGTGCCCATTTCTAACATCAAACCAACAATCGGCGACGTCAAGAGTGGACTCCCTCTTCTTCCCTGACACTCTTCCTCCCTATTCCCCTTCCCCAGTGCAGGGTAGCCAACCAGGCTTAGTAATGATTAAATTCCGTGCCTTTTCATTCATCCTTCGCATCTCACTTCTGAAAAAGTACGTTTAAATTGTACAAAAAAATTAGGCAGATCCCACGCCTTGTGGGAATCGGTGTGATGCGAAGCAGTCAGCGAGTAGTTCTATACTGCATTTTTTTGGCTTTGAACAAAGCGTAACGAGGTGGATCGACGTGTTCTTGTAAGTGTAGCAGCTGTGTGCACATAGTGGGCTTACCAGGCACGTCGACAACACTGGCGTTTAAAGAATAACTTATGGTCTGACGTAACGTCAGCGCTCACATTAGAGCACATACATCAGTATTATCGAAACTAAGTGCACTTTATGGTGCAATCATGTGAATATCATACGTAACTTTCGTTAATGTATTCCTTCGGGGTCGAGCAATGTTTCAATATAGCTTGCTCAATCATAGGAATACAAATGTAATGTTTATTAAACTGCTATAAAAGCGGAGCCAACACTGGAACCACCGACGTTAATCTGATATGACGCCTGTATCGTAGGAGTACATATGTTGCGTTTATTGCCTTCTTGTAAAATTAGATAGCCAGCACTACAACCACAGTCGACGTTGCACCGACATTACGTCTGCGTAGGCTGCTTTTGCAAACGAGTTTATAGACCTGACGTGGCTCTGTGGTAGAATACCTGATTGCCACGCAGAATGCTTGGATTCGATTCTTGCTGGGATCCTAATTTTTATTCTTTCCATTCGTCGGTCCAACGCAGCCGATGTCTGTTTTTCTTAACGCTCTCGCATTTAAATTAACAATGTCTTTTCTCGCTGTTCCTGGGTAGATATAAACTGTCAATCGCCTGTGGCGCATACCCGTACACCGCGGCCCGTGGTAAACGGGTATGTGCCACACGTGTCTGGAGGAAAGGACTTGACGACGTAATCGACAGCATTTTCACGTTATTCATGTCGTGACCCGACAGTCATATTCGTCAAATCCTCTTACCCTCCCATGCCAATTTTGGTCTACATCAAGTAGGCGATCATGAGAGCACCCAGACGTAAGCGGCTAGATAGATACGTAGATTGAAACGCTGAAAGTGCCAAAGCTTCGCTAAGAAATGTTTCGCATTTAATATACCAGATCTGGTGTTTATAGCCTCATAAGCGTCATTGAAATAATTGAAGTACGTGCAGTATGAGGAAACGACATGCACACGAAACCACCGTTCTAAGAAAAACGAGAAGGGACAACTTCGGTGGACCACACTTAGGTACGTGTACATATAAGTAAAGTGCTTCGTTTAAAAGGAACATTTTTTGAAATCTTCGGTTACCCGGAACGAGTATCGCAACAATACGTGCTATGTCATTAGCAGGCTCTTACGAAGCATGTTTAACGGGTGCAGTTTGACAACCGCGTGGGAAGGCAACTTCGCTCCGCCATGAAGGGCTGTTTGATCGCTGTGATGTCAACGACTGTTTCACGTAGTTCACGCTGATCAGCTCAGTTTGCTTGTTCCGCGTCGTGATGACGGAAGGTCACACACTACTCGCCACGGCAGTGCACGTCATCAAAAAGTGGTAAGTCGCGCTAAAGAAAAAAAAGAGAGAGAGAGAGAGCAAGGGTCTAGTGAGGATGTCGTGGACAGCGATAATATCAGTGCCGGACAAACAGATATGCGATGAAGCTGAAATCCTGTGGCGTTACTGCATACACTTCAGTTTCGCATGATTCGGCAGCGATTATTCGTGTTACAAACGCATATGTGCTGAAACATGGTTTGCGAAAGTCGAAAGAAAGGATAGTTCGGCTCTTTTTTTTTTTATCGCAGCCTTACATTCTTTATAAAAAGTGAGTTTTATTTATGAGCTTCACCCGCTTCGCTGAGACGAGAGCTTGCATAAACAGAGCACGCTTTTCCTTTGCCATCCAAGCATGTGATATGCATGTACAGGACGACTAGTTATAAAAAAAAATTAATGGGGTGAAGTTGTTGAGCGCTCAAAAGTTCCTGCGAATAGAACGCTGAGAGTACGATTATTCAAATGCAGCACGTTGAGCGCTTTTTTGTTGCTTAGGTATTGTAAATCTTTCTAGATTGCAAAAACACGGGCTTGCAGCCCCCAGATGACTACGTTACTGCAGAACGAAAGAAATACCTAAAAACACTCCTGTGGAGAAAATATTGAGAACAGGTGGCGCAATCGAATACACTGCTGCAGTTGAACTTCACTTACGAAGAACCCCATAAAAATCGGACGTTGCCTCAGGCGCAACGGCTGTGCAGTCTCGTGGCGCTAACAGCGCCCCCTGCTTCCATTTGGTGCCATGTAAATGCGCTTGTGTTGTAGTACTACGGTCAGTTTCAATACGGCTGCCGAGACCATTCGTTTCAATTTCGCGCAAGGATCATAGTGACCTTTGTTTTGTTTCATAGATCGCGCCAGCTAGACCCATTTTTGCGAAAGGTCAGTTGCCAGGGTAGCTGGGCGGCCGCAGGATAAATTAGGAACTCTGAATTTTCTGCCCAGAACACTGTTGCGAAATGCCTTGCTACAGGCCCCATCCTTCATACAAAAAGTATTTCGTTCGCAAAAAGAAGTGTATACAAGATTGGAGTTCAAGTGTAACGAAAAGTTATGTTTTGGTGCGTCAGATCCGCGCTGGCTCCTCGTTAAGCATCGCTTCGCTGTACTCGTGACTTGAGGGTAATGCGTGCAAACACGGAGAAGCACAGTGTGGGCATGTATGTGCGCAATGATCTAGAATGGTTTAGTTTAGTTGTGAGTACGAGTGGGCCCAGTGTCCTCCCTCGAACTTTTTGCTTTCCTTTCGTCCCGAAAAACGGGAAGTCTGCGCTGGAGCCGACTAGCGAGAAGCACGCAGCGCCGTCACTGCCGGGATACACTTTAGGACGGCGGATAGACGTCCACTGACGACGCATTCGCCGCGCCACACGCAGAATACGGGCAGGGTGCGAAACACGGAAAAGGCATTAAGGGGTGGAAGGGGCGCTGCTTCTGCTACAGAAAACACTCGGCCATCCGCCGTCTTTACAGCCGCTGCAACGCCGGGAGAACAGTGGCAGTTTAGCGTCCAGTTTCTATTCCCAAACGGCGGTGCGCGGGAGCTTTGCATCATCGGTGGCCCTAGAGGCTGCGCGCGCCGAGTTACGAGTTACTTTAAAGTGGGCCACGGGTTGCTCTTCTTTGCATTGTACATACCGAACAAAGCGCGCAAGAAGTCCGAAGGGAGGGGGGGGGGGGAGGTGAAAGAGCGGATGAGGGGTGTGGGCGATGCGCCTGGAGATATCTTCTGGGATTTCGATTCGTCTTCCGTTTTTGTTCAGCGCGCTCTTTCGGTCAATAATGTCATAGTGCCTCTACGTAGCAAAATAAATAAATAAATAAAAAAAATCGAAGAGCAGGGTGGCTATAAGACTCCGCGCGTCCCTGAACACTTCTTTGATTGTATTTTACCACCCATTTCTTGTTCGCTTTTCTTTTTTCTTTTTTTTGCCTACGTTAATGAAGATAACTTTGCTATATAAGGTGGCAATAAGGGTACGCCGATAAGGAGGTAACGAGCACCACATTTTACCCTCTATAAGAATGAGAAGTGGGACTGAAGTTCGTCGATGTCGAGACCGCATGTAAATAGACTTTTCCGTATCACACCCCGTTCAGAAACCCGAGCAGACAAATGAGCCGTCTGTCCACCTTATTTCACGAAGCGAGAGTTCAACGGCCAGCGTGTCGTACGAACTTTATCGCCGTTCGACCCACAATTCCTAGGCAATCTTTGCAGGCGCTCCGTCGAAGTCGGCGCAATCTTGCTTCTATCGAACGCCTCGATTTCGAAGTGCGGCGCCGTTTGTCACCAGATGCAAGTTCTGGCCCGTTCTGTCTTGTATGCTTAACATTTCCAGCAGAACCTTAAAGTTTTACTCTCTCTCTCTTACGAACTTCAAGGCTCTGCATAGGCCCGCTAATGCGGAAGACCCAGAAAATTTTGAAGACACCGATGTCAAACAGCTGCTCGGCATCTGCGAAATTTAGCCTACCTTTCTACTTTTTAACGTCCTTGCTATTTATTTATTTATTTATGTTGGAGGGAATACAGCGCAAAAGAGGACGGGTACAGGGAAGGCGACGCACACACAGAGCTGCTGTGTGCGTTTTGCGCTGTATTCCCTCCAGTGTTTCGCCAACAAGCCCAAGCTTCGACGCTAAATTGGAGATGATCAATGGCTTCGTCAAAATTAGCAGCCTCGCGAAAAAATTCAGGTAGACAGTGAAAAAGCCCTGAATGCTTACGCTTTGGCAAAAATTAGTTGCAGTGCGTACTCATCATATATATATATATATATATATATATATATATATATATATATATATATATATATATATATATATATATATATATATATATTATATATATATATATGATGAGTACGCACTGCAACTAATCTTTGCCAAAGCGTAAGCATTCAGGGCTTTTTCCCATATATATATATATATATATATATATATATATATATATATATATATATATATATATATATATATTTCAGATATCTGACAGTAACTGCGCATTCTAGCGAGAGCGTCTTTTTATCGTGCCGGACCAGGAGCCGCTTTCAGTCCAAATCGAAAAACGCAAGGTCAGGGCCACACTCATTGTTCGCCCTCCTGGCGTTCTTCCGTTAGATGTTCTCTTTGTCCCCCTCCTCGAAGAGTGGAGTGGGAAAGGATGCTGAATGAAGCTAGGTTACATAGATGAGCCCCCGGGTCGCACTCTATTATCGGAAGCATTGTAGTGGAAGGCATGATTCTATTGGAAAGGCCACTCTTTGTGGTCGGCAGTACTATCGGAAGAGACCAAACCATCGACCTTTGCTCATGAAATGCGGCATATTCGGAGCTTGGAAGGTATACAGATCTTATACAATCTAAGTGTACGAATCTCGCATCGAATGCTCAACACGTCCCTTATCACCGTATTCTTTCACAGGACACCCGCTCTCCGCGTGGCACACGCACATCTTACCGACGTGGGGGTGGCCCGCTTCGGTCTGATTTATCAGATCGCACCCTTTGGACCAAATAAAGTTTATCATACCGCCTGAACCCTTCGCTCCGCCTGCGTAGCCGTTCAAAGATATTTTGTCTTCCGTATTGAAATGGCTAACAACGCTGCCTCTAGTCTTTAAGCGACACTTGAGCACGTTTTGTGCGACTGTCCTCGATACAATGCACGGAAGCAAACGCTAATGACTGCGCTAGTTCGTATTGACGAGAGACCATTGTCACGGAACAATTTATCTGAGAACACCGACATTGAAATACACCCTCATTTGCAGCTCTTCGCTGCGCAATGAAATACATACATTGCGTGCCGTATTAAGCCTGTTGTAAGACAGAGCGTTCAAAGAAGAGAAAAAAAAAAATCACACGATGGTTCCCAGTGTGTGACAAGAATGTTTAAAGGGGTCATGAAGCACCCCTTGGGCTTGTTGAAAAAAACACAACCTGCGGAAAGCTGACACGGCTATGAACTGCTCTGCAAAATATTACAGTCGTGCGCGCCGCGTAAAGGCCACAAGCGGAGCGCGAAGTTGCCGTTTCCTCAGGCGCCCTCTTTTCAAACAGAGGCCGGTTCTCACTCTCGTCGGTGGGCGGGGCGTCTGCACGTTGACGTCGCGGAGACATAGCATGCTTATTGGCCGATAGCCGGATGAGATGCGCTTCTTGCCACGGGGTGCCGCCACTTGCCCGCGCCGCACTCCTCAGTCTGCTAACTTTACACGGTAGCCGCACTCGCGCGTGGGAATCACAGCGGGAGAGCGATCGCGTTTCATGACGCGCGCTGACGTAACTTCTTACCCCCGTGCCATTCCTCCCTGTCTAGCTTCCAGTGCGCTCGTCGGCACGAGAAAAGAGAGAAAGCGCTGAGGGCGTGCGCCAAACCCCCGTAACTCCGCTGATTCTTGACGGATTCGAGAAATTTTTGCGGCAACCGATTCGGGAGGCAGTACACTCCGATACTAAGGTCATTAGATCATTACTTGGAAAAGTGGTGCATGACCCCTTTAAATTATAGAGACGTTTATTGCTCAGCAGCGCTCGAGCCAAGCGTCAAGGGCAGGGCACGGACTCCGAGCACGAGCAGCGTTTCCGAGCCAAGCATTAGAGAGCTTGATCTATTAGCGTTCCTCTTCGCTATTTGTTAACTGGGGTGCAAGAGCAAATTACATTTCACTGATATGTTCAGTTTTGCCATAGCGTTTTGCGTCTCCTCTTGCTGTTCGAACTGTAGAGAGTGATCGAGTTTATGCCGCTTCACTTCTGCTTTTGCAGCTCGAACCGATAAGGCCTCTTCGTCACCTTATACGGTGGCAGGATGGTTTCGTTCCCGATCTTGAGCTATCCGAAACGCTTGGGGCCCTGAAGGTCCTCGTTCGTCCTTGAGATTTCGGTGTTAAGAAAGTCTTACAGCGTTGGTTTAAGCTATTACGCTCTTCTGCGACTCTCGGGTGCTCGCCGGCTTTCTAAGCCTACAGTGGCGCCACGCAGTGCGCCGACTGAGCGGTGCTCCCGTAAAAATGCATACACGCCGTGGTGTTAGTGTTACAATCCTCAGCATATTAGTGCGCTGCCGAGGTCTTTACTGCGGACAGCGAAGCCGCCAACGACGACGGTGCGAAACTGAAGATGGAGCTAAGAAAAGCTATAACGTCCAAGTCTGGGTCAGTCGGTACACGACGCTGAGGCAAAAACCAGTCGGCAAAAAAGTGACACACACAACGACTGGACAAGCAACTGTGCTTTATTAGCTGACAGCAACTCCCAGAAGAACCACGGCGCATGCGCTGATCACGTAAAACCATGAAGCCAAAAACCAAAACATGAAAAAAGCAAAAAGCAAAAAACCGGCCTACATGACGGCCAAGAATCTACCGCCAGAGTGACAGGAACTCGCATTCCTTTTGTAATAATGAAGTGGACGTAGTGCTGACACATTCGTCACGGTGCATGTTTATATGATATGCTTCAAGGATTTCGCGCTCCTCCTTTCCTCCGCCTCTACCCAATATCTTAAAGGGACACTAAAGAGCAAAACGACTTTTCTTGCATTAGTAAAGTAGTCTTCGATGATACCAAAAACACCACGCTTGCTGCGAGAAGACGCTTAATAAGCGAGAAAACGCGCAAAAAGAAAATACAGGTGGCGACGCCACCTTGGAATTCCCGCACCATTTGCCGTGACGTCACATATTTTTGACGGCGCCTGCTTGGGCCTACGTAGTTCCTAATCGGTTAAATCGAAGTACATTGTCCTCTGAGGGGGGCAGAGACTTGACATAACGAGCTTGTGGAAATTTAGTCGAGTCAGTGGCACCAAAATACGTTAAATGCTCTTTGAAACTTTTTACGTCACGAATTACAAAGTTCGGCGCGAAATTTAAAAATGAAACTTTGAACTTGGTTTTCTCCTCTAATAATAAACCTATGGTGGTGAAATAAACTACACAAGAGTTCACTGAGCACACTTTATCAATCTAAACCAATTCATTGTTTCTCTTTAGTGTCCCTTCAACATTGGAAAACAACGACACACAACCACAGATCCGGCCGCGGCGGGGAAGATTAGCCCCGTCTGACGTGTTCAACAAATTGTGGTGCTCGCACAGTCGTTCATTCAAACATCGGCCAGTTTGGCCGATGTATACTTTTTCACGTGTTAGCGGGATCGCATACACAACATGTTTGGCGCAGGTAGTGTACTTGGTTTTATGCCGAATAGAACACACCGGAGTGCTAGTGTTTCCGCGAGCAACACGTGCACACAGCGCAGAAAGCTTGCAAGGCGCCGAAAACACAACATCTACTCCCTGTCTCATAGCGACTTTTTTTCACATTTTAGGGAACCTTATGCATGTAAGGCATCACTTACATACCATGGTCCCATTATTACAAAGCTGGGACCATGGGACCATGGTCTCCACCGTCGTGCGCTCAGTGGCCGTACATAGACACAAACACACGCACGCACACGCACACACAAACTCTCTCTCAGAAGCTTCCTGGCTCTAATAATTGAATTTGACTTATGGAGGTGGATCCGCGAGCTACAGTTGACATTTGAAGGAAACGGCATGCAAGAAACAAAGTCGGCCATTTTTAGCGAGACTTACGAGTAAGCTCCCGCTTCTCGCCCAGTTGGAAAGGACGGAGTAGACGACCGAGTGGGCGCTAAGTAATGCCGCTGCAACATGATGACCTGGCACGTGCGACATACTATCGACGCGCATAGCGTATTCACGTAATAGTACGTGCTTCGTGCAACGTCACGCAAGCGTGCGTGACGGGTGTTTCATTAAATAAGCAAGTGGCGACGCACTCGTGAGGAACTACAATTTGGACGCAGTGACGATTTTCTGCCAGTGTTTCGCACTGAAAAAAGCCGGACCTGAACGGTCCTTCGCTCACTAACAACTAGGGTCCAGTAGCAATGACAGAGAGGAACCAGTTCGCTAGCAGGCACATTGTAGGCCACTTATGGACCTGTAATTGACGTCCACAAGCGAGACGCCGCCGCGACACGACATCGGGGACAGCGGCTAGCTCCATTCCTACACATTCTTCCACTCTCCTCGAGAGGCGAAATATGTTGCTGTCATATCCGAATCGAAGCAGTGATTCGCTTGAGACAAACCGACTTGAAGAAGGTGCCCTGCGCGAACTTGCGAGGCGCAGCGCGTGTCCAAAGCAAAAAGTATATGCAGACTTCGTATATCCCCGATAGGCAGCTCCCAGAGACACTGTGCTGCTTGCAATTGGACCCTGTCACGCTCAGCGCTCGATCGTTCCGCTATTTCCACTAGCCTCATGTTTTTTTTTTTCTTCTATCACTACAGATTTTCCTTCATGGCCCAGGGCTCTGTACACTATCTAGAAAAAAAGGTCGACACAGTGGGAATTCATTACATTTGTTAGTATTTTTCTTACCTTTAACTACTTAAACCATTAAGCTTACTTACTCTGTATGCCAGTTAGCCCAAGAACTGGTAAACGTATAAAAACCTTGAATATGTTCTAAAGCGAACATTTTCATACTCTCGCAGCATTTCGACAAGTAGTTAGCAATAGTGTCTAAGCGTTGAACGGAGCCTTCGACATGGATACCGCAGCAATATAGTGCATTTCATGAACGAGTAGCGTTGAACTGAAATATTTGATTGGTCTCTTATTAACCAATGCGGTTCGTCAGACGTTTGCTCGTGATAGATTTTTAAAAAGCAACGTCCATGATATCAAGGTGTTAATGGCTACAAAAACAAAATAATTCATCTGTCCGTTTTCAAAAACAAAGCATCAACTCTCATGAATATCTGCCGAATTTCACGAAATCTGTCACCGAGTGAAGATAAAGAGAATTGCGGAACTCAATGTCGCTTAGGCTTTATTTGTTGATTTCTTTTTTGAATCATCAGTAAGTTACCAGTTCGTCCAGAGATTCTATTCAATAAGCTTATAGGTTGCTTACCTAAAAGCGGACCTCATATTGCTAAACGCATACAGTTGACGCGGTTACGTCGTATCTGAAGCGACATATTTATCTTTATGTTCATTTATTGGATACTGTCAGCAGGCCCTTACAGGAGTGAGCACTACATGCATAGTTATAATTAGACACGCTAAAGTCTGACAGTTAAAGTCTAAAAGTTGGACACGTAAAAAAAAAAGGCATCCATGGAGGTTTCCAAAATGGATAATGATAGTGCGAGTAGCGAATTGCTGACAGTGACAAACATTCGTTGAAGTCGCTGCTTTGTAGTACTACACCGCAGTCCTCATTTCTTTTTTGCCGTATATTTATTTTCAATCGGAAAGTTATGGGCGATCATTAAAAGAGTAGTGGTAAGCTCATGCCATATATTAATTAAAGGGATCTTTAGTTGAATAATGAAAAGCATTTTAAGTGAGCAGTCTTGAGATGCAAATGTGAAAAAAATAAAGATAGGCGAGATAACGTCGCATTGCCTAGGTGCGAGATCCATGACAGAAAAGAAACACATATTGCCAGTTCAAAGAGCATTCAGAAGTGTGAATTACTAAAGTATGCTTGCAAGAACTCTGTCTCATTAACATAAATTTAAAAAAAAATGTCCTTTTAGGTCATCTTTTTTATTGCATGTCTGAGAACACTAGGAGGTAAAAATTAATTTATAACACCCACTGCGGCGGGCCTGTTAATCGGAATGTAGTTTGGCATCCCAAGAATTTAGTTTCAATTCGTTCATATGTTAAATATGCAAACAAATTGATCATGGCGACATGATCTTGCACAGAACATCACGGAAGCACACATCACAGCCACGGTTTTCTCGGCGATCTTATCAGAAATCCATGCGGACCTGTCGACGGAAAAAGAACATAATGCATAAGCACTGTTCACTAATGTGCCTTGGGAAATCTGCAGAATGACGCCGTGACCTGAATTCTCGGTACATAACTTCACTGCACGAACAGTGGTCTGATTGAACTTGCGACAGAGGATAAGGCAACGTTCGCACTTAAAGACGCGTGCCGTGTAAAAAATTGACGTGTCACATTTGGGCAGAGTTCCGTACTGACTTGTTCATCGAGCGGTCCACTAATGGAGTCTCTCGGGCTAATTGGCCTTTGATCACGCTGACCACGGGGGCGGAGAAGTAATGATTGCAGATGAAGACCTGCAAATGTTTCGGAAACGAATTACGGAGAGCACGGCCAGGTAGCAGTATCTCGAAGAAGCTGTCTATGTTCTGAAGGACGCCGCCTCGAGTACAGTTTCACTGATTTCCTGAAGCGGCTCGCCGTCGACGAATCTCTCTACAGGGAAATACGTCGAGGGCCGAAGGAAGCCGAGTCAATCTAATTGCAGCCCCGGGCAGCGCAGTACTTAAAAGCTACTTTAAGTAAAAAGACCTCACGTTATTACATATGTGTCTTCCGCGAGGTAAGACATTAAAAACGCATTGTTAATTATTCCTCCACGTGCATTCTAGCGCCACTCGCTATGCTGGAAGTACTGGCATATGAACTGGGACACGTTAACACTATTACCCCCCCCCCCTCCGCCTTTTTACTGTTGAAGAAAAAGAAGGAAAAAAAAGGTACGTGGTCGCAAACAAACTTAACGTGGGCCGTATACGTGCATTTCCTTTTCGTGGGCAAGAGCGCGAAGATCTGAGAAGCACTTACCCTCATGCCACCGAAAGTCACTAGAACGGGAAAAGTACCGCATTCCTTTCCTCTTCGCCGCCGCGCGCTCTCGGCGGCTTCGCGACATAAATAGTCCAGCTCGCTCGCCTCGCTAAAGTGTCTCCTGGCCGCCGACGCACGGTGCTTTGCAGGATGATTGTTTTCATAGCCTGAGAAAAGCGTGCAGAAACTTTGCGACATCTGGTATCACTTTGACTTACATCACAAACCTGTCAAGGCATCGAAGGATGCCTGGGTGCTGCGCTTTTGGATGCAGAAACCGGCGGGAATCGGGCAAAGCTCTCTTTGCTATTCACAGCGGGAATTAAATGCTGTAAGGAGTGGGGTTCGGCGGGTCTCGTTACGGTAGCTGGCTCCCAGGGAAGAGACGCGTTCTTTCAAGAAGGAACGTGTTTATTTACATGATGAAGTCAGGAGGTGAAAAGAAGAGAAATAACAGCAAAAGTCTTCGGCTTTTATAGCCCCGAGACTGTCACTGCATAAGCACTGGCAAACCGGTGTCAACGTCTCCCGCCAATCCGGTGACCTGTCGTCCTGGCGTCCGGCCTCCCGAAAGGAGGCAAAGAGTCACACAATACACTCGCCACGCCCCGAAGACTCGTAGGTAGAAGGTCGGCGAGGAGTTTCAGTCCAAAGGGGAAAGGGCCGATGACCTCCGTTTCCACTGCCAGTAATACTTGGAAGAAGTGTTGAATGATGGCTGCCTCGGGTGAAGGCCCCACCTGGGTTGATGGGAGCGTCTTCAACGGCGCAGTCCCACGCTGACCAAAACGCACGACAAAGCGGGTGTGTCGAATTCAGGAAAACACGCAGACCGCTCCCTCCGGCGCAGGTTAATTTTCCCTGCTGCGGTAGGGTAGAAGGCAGATGTGGCTGGGTGAGAAACTCTCCCGCGGTGCTATATCACGCAGAGAACAAGCTAAAAAGGGGTCTCCGAATTCCGACGTCCTTTTTCTGGGAAATCCGTCGACAGCGACATGTCCGCCCGCCCGGCAAAAGCTCCTACAGGAAGAATCGGCATTCCTGCCTCCGTCTAAGCGCCGATACGGGGGGGAGAAGACAGCATTCCGGTAGACAGCTGTACGCTCAATGGCGTCGGCCTCGATGAATTTTTAGGCCAAACGTAACAGCTCCTCCGCCGCCCGGAAAATCTCGGCTGGCCAGCGCTCACAACCGCTGGGCACGAAGAGAATGGTTGGTGACGAGGCCGACGTCCTGTCTTGGAACCGCAACTGCGAACTCGCAACAAACTCCCAAACCACCTCACAATGATCGACAGCAGCAAAGTGAACCATACAACACAATGCCATGCCGTGATCAAGCGCCTTGGACTCGCTAAAAACTCTCCAGGCTTCTCAAGACATAAATAAATGAAAAACCCGCTACTCTAAAATATTGACGGAATTTCGTGCCGCCAAAGCTACAGCATTCATGGAAGAAGGCATGCCAAAGAGAAATAAAAAAAAAAGGAAAGAACAGTTTTGGTCACATAAGATAACAACAAAAGATACAATATAATGTGGCCCTTGATTCATCAACAACACTTTTCAGATTAGTCTGCTCAGACCATCCGCATTGCCGTGCAATTTCCCTTTTTTATAACGAACCTCGAAGTTGTACTGCTGGAGGGTGAGGCTCCATCGGAGCAAGCGACCATTTTTGTGTGACATTTGATTGAGCCATGTCAGAGGACAGTGATCTGTCTCAAAGATGAACCTCGCTCCGTACAAATAACATGACAACTTCTGGGCTGCCCAAACCAAACAGGCACATTCCTTTTCGGAAGCACTATAGGCTTCCTCCCGACCGTTAGTTTGCGGCTGGCATAGAGAATGGGATGTTCCTCATGATCATCACCAACTTGGGTAAGCACAACGCCCATGCCTCTGTCGCTTGCGTCGCATTGAACTATAAACTCTTTACTATAGTCCGGTGCGCGTAGCACAGGTCGTGAAACTAACAATGCTTTTAAACCCTGAAAGGCGGCTTCTTTACCCCCATCCCAATGCAAGTTAGTGGGCTCCCCTTTTCTCAGTGCGTCTGTAAGCGGACTTGCCAGTTGCGAAAAATTGGGAATGTAACGCTGGTAGTAGCCGACAAGTCCCAAGAATGACCGAATGTCGGTCTTTGTGCGTGGCTGTGAAAAACCGGCAATCGCAGCTGTTTTCAGTTCGGCCGGCTGTCTCGTTCCCTGCCCAACAACATGGCCTAGGTAGGTCACTTGAGAGCAGCCAAAACTACATTTTTCCGCTTTCATTGTCAAACCCGCCCCTCTCAACCTCGAAAATACTTCCCTCAGATGCTTTAGGTGATCTTCCCAGCTGTCTGAAAATATCGCGACATCGTCAAGGTACGGGAGTGCGAACTCCTGTAGGTCTTTCAGTACGATGTCCATCAACTTGGAGAAACTGAAAGGCGCATTCTTTAGCCCGAAGCTTAGAACCAAAGGTCTAAAAGTGCCTACAGGTGAAATGAATGCGGCATAGCGGCTGGCACTTTCTGAAAGAGGAACCTGCCAGTATCCTCTCACGAGATCTAGAGTTGAAATGTATTTAGCAGCGCTGACCCTTTCGATTCGCTCCTCAATATTTGGGATCGGGTACAACTGATCCCTAGTGATGGCATTCAACCTCCTGTAGTCTACACATGGACGAGGGTCCTTGTTTGGGGCCTCCACAAGTATTAGTGGTGACGTGTAGTCACTCTCAGCAGGCTCGATCACCCCCAGCTCCAGCATGCGCCGTATCTCGGCCTCCATAATCTCCTTCTGTCGTGGGGACACGCGGTAAGGTTTGGACCTTACCGGTTCGGCTGATGTGAGTTCTATTTCGTGGGTTATCAGTTCGGTTCTACCCGGCCGATGACTGAACCTATCGAGATACTGCCTCAGTAGCTCCTTTAGTTCCTGTACCTGTTCAGGCTTAAGCGCTTCCGCGCCTACCGAGAAAGCTACAACCTCTTCAAGGCTAATTTCTGAGTCGGAAGTTTTGGTGAATCCGTCGAACTCGGATTGAATTTCTTCGGGCTCCTTTAGGGTGAGATTCACAACCCCATGTCGTTCTACGTAAGGCTTCATCAGGTTACAGTGGTAGATTCTAACTTCCTTCCTTCGACCTGGCACTTTCAACGCGTAGTTAGTGTCAGAAAGCCTATGCAACACTTCGACTGGCCCGTCCCAATGTACTTCTAGTTTGTTCTTTCGCGATGGTCTGAGAATCATTACTTGGTCCCCAATGCTAAATGTTCGAAGTCTGGCATTCCTGTCGTAATAAAGCTTGGCATTCCTTTGAGCCTTGTCCATGTTCTTTTCGACAAGCCCTTGTGTCGTACTTAGTCGTTCTAGCAGATTTAGCACGTATTCTACCACTGTTTGACTATCCCCTCTTTCTTCCCACATTTCTCTCAACATTCTAAGTGGGGAACGCAGCGTTCTGCCATACACTAACTCTGCCGGTGAGAACCCCGTGGCCTCATGTGGGACCGTACGCAAAGCGAACAAAGTAGCTGGAAGACAGCTTTCCCAGTCTTCCTTATGCTCATAACAAAGAGCGCGCAACACTCGCTTCAAGACTGAATGCCATCTCTCGACGCTGTTTGATTGAGGATGGTAGACAGAACTGTGTATCAACCTTATCCCAAACTTCTGTAAAAAAGTTGTAGTTAACGAGCTCGTGAAAACCGACCCTTGATCAGCCTGTATTTCTGCCGGAAAGCCGACGCGTGTGAAAACTGACAGAAGCGCGTCTACTATTTCTGTCGAAGTGGGCTCCTTCAGAGGGATTGCCTCTGGAAACTTCGTGGCTGGGCACAGCATGGTGAACAAATACCTATAACCCGACTTAGTTGCTGGTAGGGGACCCACTATGTCTATCACCAGACGTCGAAATGGTTCTGATATTATAGGTACCAATTTTAGCGGAGCTTTCCACTTTTCCCCAGGCTTACCCGTGCGTTGGCACGTGTCACAGGATCTTACAAATTCCTCCACATCTTTGAAGCACCCAGGCCAATAGTATTCCATTAGCAATCTCTCTTTGGATTTCTTTATTCCTAGGTGGCCGGACCACCCGTTTCCATGGCAGAGGTTCAAAAGATCCTCCCGGTATTCTCTAGGAACGACCAATTGATCTAGAATCCGGCCTCTTTTATCCCTGTAGTGCCGATACAACAAACCTCCTTTCTTATGCAACGTCACGTTGCCCCTAGCGATCCCTTCTTTAGCGTTAAACTGTAATCTAGTTAAGCTAGGATCGTTCTCTTGCTGGGCTGCCAGCGACTCTCTGTTTACTCGTACAAGCCGATCAAAGTTTTTCGAGGCCGGCGACAGTACTGACCCCATTTTGCTTGTGCGAGTGTCAGCTAGTTCTCCCTGATCTAGTTCCGTTGATAAAGCCTCATTTTGCTGATCAGTTGACTCTCCCTCTAGGTCATGATCTAACTCCGTCAATAAAGCCTCATTTTGCTTATCAGCTGGCTCTATCTGCGCGCCTGTAGGGTTACCTAACTCCGTCTCTGTTGACGCTGTGATTGGTTCTTCTGGTGCCACAGAGGCGAGCTCTCGCGCCTTGGACCGAGTCAGCGCTTGAACAGTTCCTTCTCCAAGTTTCTGACCCCGCTCGCGCAGTATCCTGTCTGACCGATTTGAAAATATATACGGGTACTGCAACGACAGAGATGTCGAGACCGCTGCCTCAGTCACAATTTCTCCAAACGGCCCAGTGATCGTTACTTTAGCCATAGGAAGGCAGACGCTGTTTTCCTCTACAACCTGTTTGATCCACGCCACTTCTCCCGTAAAGTCATCTACAGTAATGTACGATGGGTGGACAATGTCCATGGTGGCGCCGCTGTCCCTGAGCACTTTGCAAGGTTTGCCGTTAACCTCCAGGTCATGGAGATACGGGCGTAACAGCTCTATGTTCTCGTCACTTTCGTCCGCGTAGGAAAAAACCACCTTAGGACTTCTGCAGTTTGCCGCGATATGTCCGGTCTTCTGACAGTTATAACAGCGAATGGGTCTGAAAGCCTCGAACTCTTTTCTTTGGGAATGTCCACCACTCGCGCTTTCACCCTTGTTCTCTGGCGTACTTGTTTCTCCCCTCGGATTGTCTAGCTTTTTCGCCTGTGAGCCCTTTCTGAACGAAAACTCTTTCCGCGATCCCTTTCGCCCGTCCGGTACCTCCACCCTCGATGCTCAGTTTTCTACGCATTGCGTAATCTTCGGCTAACTCGGCCGCCCTTTCCACAGTGTTTACGTTATCTCTGTCTTGCACCCATAGCCTCACGTTCTGTGGAATGCTCCTGTAAAATTGCTCTAGACAGATGGTCTCGATGACCCTGTCTCTACTCTCGTAGGATTCCGCACTTTTCAACCACTCTATTAGGTTTCTCTTCATGCCGTAGGCAAAGTCCGGATATCCCTCACTATCCTTCTTTTCTGTGTTTCGAAACCTTTGACGAAATGCCTCGGCTGAAAGGCGGTACTTCTTTAATAAGGCAGCCTTAACCTTCGCGTAATCATCTGCCTCTTGCGCGCTGAGTCTGGTAATTACTTCGGCCGCTTCATACGGTAACAGCGAAAGCAACCGCTGCGGCCATGTACTTGGAGCAAAGTTCATCCTCTCGCAAGTCCGTTCAAAACTCCCGAGGAATATTCCTATATCTTTCCCGACTTGAAAAGGGTTTAGATATTTGTCCATGCGGTATGAATCTATCTCGCTCACTCTCTCAGGAGCCCCTCCACTCGTTTGAGCCAAACGTCTGCTTTCATTCTCAAGTTCGATTCTCCGCAACTCTCTTTCCTTCTCCCGTTCCTCTCTTTCCTTCTCTTGTTTCTCTCTTTCTCTTTCCTCTCTTTTTCCTTTCTTGCTCCTCAAACCTTTTGAAAGCGTTTAACGCGGTTTCAATCTCCCCCTTAGTGGCACTTTCCATAATCAGCTTCACAATTTGAGACCTGCCCATTCCTTCCTCAACCTCAATGCTTAGATCCTCACATACAAACAAAAGTTCGTCTTTTAGCATTGTCTTTAACTCCATGACTGCTGTTTTGCTTTGGTCCTGCTCGCTAATAGTTAGGTGATCCCTATAACTCACTCAATACTCATAAAGAGGTGATCTACCTAACCCACACAAAAAACAATCTAGCTTCTACACTACTTAAGTGTACACACAAAATGAAGCCTGGAAAGTCATAGCAAAGACCAAGCACTCACCACAACGCAGCACCATGTCGCAAGGTCCATCCCACCGCTGCCAACCAGTTGTAAGGAGTGGGGTTCGGCGGGTCTCGTTACGGTAGCTGGCTCCCAGGGAAGAGACGCGTTCTTTCAAGAAGGAACGTGTTTATTTACATGATGAAGTCAGGAGGTGAAAAGAAGAGAAATAACAGCAAAAGTCTTCGGCTTTTATAGCCCCGAGACTGTCACTGCATAAGCACTGGCAAACCGGTGTCAACGTCTCCCGCCAATCCGGTGACCTGTCGTCCTGGCGTCCGGCCTCCCGAAAGGAGGCAAAGAGTCACACAATACACTCGCCACGCCCCGAAGACTCGTAGCTAGAAGGTCGGCGAGGAGTTTCAGTCCAAAGGGGAAAGGGCCGATGACCTCCGTTTCCACTGCCAGTAATACTTGGAAGAAGTGTTGAATGATGGCTGCCTCGGGTGAAGGCCCCACCTGGGTTGATGGGAGCGTCTTCAACGGCGCAGTCCCACGCTGACCAAAACGCACGACAAAGCGGGTGTGTCGAATTCAGGAAAACACGCAGACCGCTCCCTCCGGCGCAGGTTAATTTTCCCTGCTGCGGTAGGGTAGAAGGCAGATGTGGCTGGGTGAGAAACTCTCCCGCGGTGCTATCTCACGCAGAGAACAACAAGCTAAAAAGGGGTCTCCGAATTCCGACGTCCTTTTTCTGGGAAATCCGTCGACAGCGACATGTCCGCCCGCCCGGCAAAAGCTCCTACAGGAAGAATCGGCATTCCTGCCTCCGTCTAAGCGCCGATACGGGGGGGAGAAGACAGCATTCCGGTAGACAGCTGTACGCTCAATGGCGTCGGCCTCGATGAATTTTTAGGCCAAACGTAACAATGCCAATCATTTATTAGCGAACTAGCTTGATATACACCAAAATTGGTGTTGCGTGAGGCGACTGTATGACGATTATAAGTGACAGGTGGTAACGTGAAATTAATGATATGCATGTCATGATTTTCATGTTACTATCTGTATCATTTATTTTCGTCATATAGTCGGGTCGCACAATGCCAGTATTGGTGTATGTCAAGCTTGCGAACCGGCCGCGAACGCACCATGAGCGTGGCATGTAAATCATGCTGTACATAAATGCACGTCATTAGTTTCATGTTATCACCTGTCATTCACTTTCTTCATACGGTCACATCACGCAACACAAATTTTGGCGTATACCAAGTTCAGTGATGCTACCGAGGAATTCTCATTTGGAGCAGTTTTTGGAGCAGCAAAATTTCCGTTTTGGAGCACTTCGGCGCAGCAAAAAGTTTCATCTTGGAGCACTTTGGAGCAGATAATTTTGCATCTGGGAGCACTCTGGAGCAGCAAATTTTACATCCTGGAGCGCACTACAGAAGCATATTGCATTAACATTCAAGCCCCTGAATATTATTATGGGGCTCTTATGAAGGCTAGAAATATTTCGATTAATTGCAAATCTCATGGAAAAAAATCATCTCAGGAGAACTTCATACTTCATTCGCTAAGGAAAAAATAAGGGCTCATGCATTTGAGTGTTCTGGATTAACCTCCTCGGTGATTATTTTCGACGCTAACAAATAAACAGAATTCCGGATCAATAAAATTGCATTTTATGAAATAACACTCTAAATACATCAATGCGGTTATCAGCAGACGTGGTAGACAAACGCCGCGATGTAAAGCAATGCCTCAATGCCAAAGAGCCACACTGTCCCTAATGCATTCCCCTAAGAAAACTCCAAGGCGAAAACCAGGTTCTTTTTCTCCTCTATCGACGGGTAGATCCTCCTCCTCCCTCTCTGCAAGCTTTCTGCACCTCACCTGGTTTTGCGCTAGCTCCATGATCGGCGCACCGATCACGGAAGCAGTGTAAAGTGACGATGTCATGTGATGACGTCATCACGTGACATCATGATATATGACGCCATGGTGACGTCACACGTTTTGACGATCTATGACGTGATGATGACGCCATCACATGATGATTATTTTTTGCATCAATCGATTGACGCCGCCGACAGTCTATTTTCGTGTTTGATAAAGCATCTAAGGCTTTCGCATTAATATTGCGTATAGAACGTTAACAGCCTGGCCGTTAACAACCTCGCTTTAATACCAAACTGTCTTCCACCATGTCACCTCTGTGCCATGCGCGAAACAGCTTCGCTTCCACTTCACAAAGTGAAATGGCTGCTAAATTTTTTAAAATTTTTATTGTGATAGCAATTATATGGACACTCTCGGCGGATTGTTGCCGTTGCTGTAACTTTCCGTATAAAGTCCAAATGAATAACATCACCACGCGCATTCTACCCGCGGGTAAAAGCTCGCGAGCACTGGCAACGAACGCGGCTGAAGCGGAGATTAAACTAGCCAGCCGTCTGTCTCTGTCGCACGGACAGCGCATGAGATAACATCTTCCCGCGTGCGGGCCTGCCCCGTCTTTCGTAAGGAGCACGAAGGGGCGCCAGGGGAGAAGAGGTGGGGGGGAGAGAGGACCGCATCGTTCGAAGGGCGCAGTCGCTTGCACGCGCTATCTCGACGCATCAGGAGACTGTTCATAAACTTGCTGTGCTCTTTCTCAACGCTTACTTCGCGTTTAGAGAACTCAGAGCACGAAAACGCTTCGGTTCCTGGAGCGACCGTATTTTCTTAAATCTGCCTTCTGTTGAGTTACGCGAGATCGGATCCAAAAGAGTTAGCTGCTAGCCTTACTTCGTTTAACAATACAATTTGTTGGTATTGCATTCATTGCTTCGCCCTTAAGCGAAACTGAGTTTTAGATGAGAAGTACCTTATAGCGGAGCTCAAACCAGGGGTGGTGGTGGTGTGCGGCGTGACCACCCATACTGCACATGCGCAGACCCTCCCCACTCCCCCTTCACCACTTCCCCTCTCCACTCCCCACTCCCCCTCTGAAACGCGGGTTCGACATGCCGAAACGCTGCTTCGCATCGCCTCATGGTCCCCTTTAGCAGTAGGTGGTGTGCCCTAGAGTTACTGTATATGCTACCTTTAGGTAGCAGAGTTGCGCATCTGTTTTCCAACGCCGCTAGCAACCATGCATTGCGGAGAAGCTGATGCTCGGGCCAATTTTTGTATTTCTCGACGCCGCCGCTGCAGCTCACTCAATTAACACTAGTCATCGACAGCCAATGTTTATCGCCGGCCTTCGACACGCCAGACATGTTTATCGGCGACGCGGTAGGCATGTCGCCTGCAAAAATGGAGTGCGACTTCACCGCATAGCTGTGGTTGCTAGCCGGACCTATGCGCTACTCTGCTACCTAAAGGTAGCCTATACAGTGACTCTAGTGTGCCCCTCTCCTGCGCAACGCCACGATGAGCGCCAGCGCATGCGCGTCCCTCCCCCTCTCTCTCCTCTCCTATGCTCCCCCCTTCGCGCGCCTGACGACCGCGTTCCCCGCTCGCCCTGTGAGAATTAACGGCAAGGCTGGAAGGAAGACACGACGCGCGTAGCGTTCCTCTTCGCGTTCCACGACGCGAGGTCGGTAGCATGCCCAACATACGCCAACGGAACGCGATCGTGCAAGTGCTCCGTCGCATCGCCTCATGCTCCTATTTAGCGGGAGATGGTGTAATTTTTTTTTAACCGTCAGCATTTGACCCTCGAAGCGAGGGCCGGACGTGTAACATGGCATAGCCGCTTCACTGTGGGCCGTCAGCGACGGGCCCGCTACTGACAGCTGCGCATTTGCCGATGCTCCGACCAGGAGATATGCTTTCATTCATTAGATTACATTTTTAAAAAAGTAAGCACAAATTCGAATTGGAACCCTAGCACGTGAGCTCGAAAGGGCAGGGCCTTTAGGGGGTATTTACCGCAGAGTGATTACAAACTCGGATGTGCTGGTGGAAGGAATTACGAAAGGGCTCTTCTGGACGGTGGTCCATGGATAAAGTATATCTGAGGAAAAGTGTCAACGCGTTCCCACCGTTCGCGTGCTCTTCCATAAACGCGAAGCAAGGACAATTCGATATTGTTCCATATATCTACTGCTAGCGATGTCCAGAAACAGAAGTGATAGACATTTTAGCGGCACGCATGTAGTTATTGCTGAACATTGATTTCCTTGCGTGCCGTGCGACGCTTGAAACGAGCTATCAGCAGCGTTTCTGGAACAGACGACGTCCGCCGATGAATCGCCGTCGCACTTTCTCGCTACCGATAGGCCTAGACGTCACGAGTCTCTGCGGAGAGTGCGTTTTGCTGTCCAGCCAACTTGCAGAACAAAGCTGCGTCGGCACCGTGCATGGCATCGTGGCTTACTCGGGACGCACGCGCGAGCGCTATTTATTCAGCGGAATAATTCTTGGTCCATGGTTGCGACTTTGGCAGCCCCAAGATCAAGCTGCACATGTTCTGACGCGCTCGCCGTGCGATTGCCGGTGATAGACGCCCCAAACCCGAGACTTTGGCGCAGTTTGGCGCAATTTTCGTCCATATTATCAGGATGGCGCAGTAAATACGATTTGGCGCACTTTGGCGCAGTTGGCGCAGGAGTGGAATCACTGCAAGTTAGCAAACCAGCCGCGAGCCCACCATAAGCGTGGCATGTAAATCATGCTGTAGATGACATGCAAGTCACAATTTTCATGTTGCCACCCGTCCTTTACGTTCGTCATACAGAAATGTCTCGTCATAGCAATTTTGGTACATATCCACTTAATTAAACGGCCGCGAGCTCCCCCAGACCATGTCATGTAAATCATGTTGTACATGAGATGTATATTATAATTTGCAAGTTAGGACCAGTCATTTATGTTCCTCATACACTCTTGTCCCGCAATGCCAATGGTGGCATATATGCTCCGCCACGGTGGTCTAGTGGCTATGGCACTCGGCTGCTGACCCGAAGGTCGCGGGATCGAATCCCGGCCGCGGCGGCTGCATTTTCGATGGAGGCGAAAATGTTTGAGGCCCGTGTACTTAGCTTTAGGTGCACGTTAAAGAACCCCAGGTGGTCGAAATTTCCGGAGCCCTCCACTACGGCGTCTCTCATAATCATAGTGTGGTTTTGGGACGTTAAACCCCAGATATTATTATTAATGGTGGCATATATAAAGTTAACGAAGCGGCCGCAAGAGCACCAAGACAGTGGCGTATAAATCATGCGGTTCATGGCATGCATGTTATGATTTTCATGTTATGACCTGTCATTTATATTTGTATACAGTCATGTTATGTCATATCAATTTATGTACACATCCCGTTAACGAAACGGGTAGGAGAGCACAAAGTCGTAGGCGGCTAGATTAGATAGATAGATAGATAGATAGATAGATAGATACGTTCAAGGTCGCATAGGTTCGCTAAGAAATGCTTCGCATTTAATAAATGCCGACAGCCGAGCATGTCAATGCCGCGCAGTTCGCATTTCTTTATTGCGTTTCTACGCACGCGTGAGCTCACGAAGCCAAGTGAAAACTTCCTCTATTTCTTTCCTAATCAGTTAGAGAACAACGGCATGCTTCATTCGGGGCTGCAAAAGCGCACGCAATGTGTAAAACATCCGTTGCTCCGCGTAAGATCAACACCGCCCCGCTGCAGCTCCAGCCGCGCTGGACCAAATATGGCGGCGGGCCGGACGGTCGCGCTACTTTTTCCGTTCCGTTGACTTTAATGTCACCCGCTTGCTTTTTTATTTTTTTTTAATAATACAAACGTGCTGCTGTAACTTGCTTCCAAGGCGTTTTCAATGTCGAAAGTACTCTAACACTACGACGGACAAAAGCATACGGACGAAACATTTCCATTGCTGCTAAGAAGAAGGCTAAGAAGAAACTTGTACAGCGCAGTTCCGGTGAATAATGTCGTGGTAGTGGTATGAGGAGAGGAAAGACGCTATATTTCTGCAACCCGCGAGGGATCACGGCACAGCATCGTTGGGGGGGGGAAGGAGAGTGAAAGAAGAGAGGGGAAAGGGAGACCACCTTTTCGAGAAATGAGTACCCACAACGATGAGCGCCAGGCCGGGGTACCTCTCTCTCCATTAGAAAACCGGTGGGTTTACGGCGGGACTGGCTATCGAGCCCAGTAACTCCCGCATTGGAGGCGGAATTTCTAACCACTAGACCACCGCTGCGCTGAACAAAAGGGCAAAAATGCAACGCCAACCTTCGCTTCCCCCACACTTCTTTTTTTCTCCCGTTGGCTTTGGCAATTACTGGCCTTTAGATTAGCCTAAGACTTTTGATGTGGTGTTTGCTGTGACGGGCCTGAGACGGAGACTTGTCATTGGCTAGTGTCTCAGCAATGCATGGCTTGGGAAAATCCCTGTATCTGTATCGTCAGCTTCTTCAGCGGAAGGAAGCCACGAGGGAAATAATGAGATGTGAAAGGCGGGGAAATTAACCGGCAGGTAAGCATACATCTTGTTGCCCTATAAAGAACGCATAACAATTGAAAGGGACTGAAGCAGACCTAGTGTAGCGCAGCACTAACACAGACAGAAGAAAGAGCGGACAGCGCCTGTTCTGTCCGTTCTCCCTCTCTCTGTGTTAGTGTTGGGCAGCCTTCATTACACCATGGAACCATACCACCTTGCCCAAATGTCTAAACTGCGACAGACACAATGCCTCAGATATTAATGCGTATGTATGCCTTGAATATTTGAACGCCGGAGTGAAAGAGGAGGACGAATGAAAAGTTATTTGCTTTTCCCGAGTGACATCTTTGAACTGTTTAATAACCCGAGTGACATCTTTGAACTGTCGTAGAAATCCTCGTTATGCAATACGTTAAAGAGCGCTTCGCCTACATTTTCGCTAAGCTATAACGTACGTAATTAGTAAAACTTCAGTAAAACTTTTGTTGGGCCTAGTTGGTACATAGCATTTAGGAACATAACTTCAGCGCAAATGAAGACGAACCAAGAAGACGTGAAAGACAAGGACTGGCGCTTACTAACAACTGCTTTATTCTTCTCACAGCATCGCATATATATGCCACAACCACAATCATTGCATGCGCACGCGTAGCTTCGTATTGCATACGTAAGAACATAGATATTTCAACAAGATACGCCACACCCACAACCCTTGCATGCGCACGCGTAGCGTTGTGTTGCAACCGTAAAAACACAGATGTCTAACCAAAATGCGCACGCATAAATTCATATTCTGATGAGTACAAAGAAATAGAGGTGTCACTGGTACAATCAGCTCCCCTTTTCCTGATGTGATATGCTTCCAATGCAAGCCGCGCATAACGCACACCTCAAAGTGCGAAAACAAGGATTAAGAAAACGTAAGGGCGAATACATATTATTTAACATACGGCACCACATCATTTATCTTATGAGTTGTCTTTTTTCGGAAGCTTGCATTTAGGCATAATAAATATGTGTTTAGAAATACACAGAGTTGTTCAGTGCAGTTATTCTGATAGGGAAGACTAGCAAGTGCCACGTATCTAGCGTTCTATCTCTGCAAGGCCTTGTTCTGACGTGTTTATTCACTCATTTCAAACGCAAAACAACATACATGTATAAGTTCACTGCATTGGTCGTGTTCTTACACCAGTCATACTGGCTTAAGTGGTTATTGCGTTGCGCTGCTAAGTACGAGGTCACGGGTTCAAGTCCTGGCGGCGGTAGCCGCAGTTTGATGGAGGCGAAATAAAAAAAACAGCCGTGTACTTAGATGTAAGTGTGTAAAAGAACCCCAGGTTGTCAAAATTAATCCAGAGTTAATTTGTGCCTGATAATGTGATTGCAGCTTTAGCTCACTAAGCCACATAATTTAATTTCTTCCGTTCGTAGCTGCGTATACAGGCTCCGCTACAATAGACCTTCTCGCGACATTACGAAAACAATATTGAGGTGCAAATGGAGTGTCACCGACGAATATACGCCTAAAAAAGTGAATAGAGGCTGCACTTTATGCAGTCCCTCGTCTTTTCTTGTACAGTTCTCATCAACCTGTGCTTTTTTTAAAGGCCACGTGTAAGGTTCACAGAAGAATCGAGACAGATGGAAACTTCATTTCTCGAAAACTGGATGTCCCTGGAGCCTACGTTCCAAGACCGAGACGCCGTGACATATTCTTGTCAATACGTTAACTCCAATCTAAGGCATCCTTTTATCGACCACTATTGATCAAAACAGGTTTCGAGTTTGAAGAATTCTCGATATTTGATCAGACCGAAAAAATAAGGAAGGAGAGTACCATTTCTCCCTCGAGTGACTCACAGTGTATTATCCCTATAGGCTGGTGGACCATGAGGTGGAAATATAAAAAAACGATATTGCAGTGGACGCGGGAAAAGTTTTGTGGTAGATAAAGGTGAGAGCTTTCAGACGAAAGCTTGAACAATGCATTCACGGCTTTTTGTGATTTGGTTCTGCAAATGAAGAAAAAGTTAGTGACATTGTCAGAAGATTTGACTTATATCTTCTAAAATGCCTGTCCTCCTTTTAGGCCAGTTTTTTTTTTCAGTATACACGAGAACGATGACACTACTACGACTACAGTTAGCGACTGGGAGATTCGTGGCGCGGGTTTTGTAGTGCAGCTTTCACTTTGACACGGTAGCTTTCTGGGAGGTTTGCGATGTCGGCCGACAAGTAAAGAACCTTTAAAGGGCCCCTCACCAGGCCACATAGCAAATTTTAGTTAGACGCTGGAAGTTGTTGCGTGCCGAATGAAGAGCACTATGCCGCAAGAATTTTTCAAATCGGCTCATTACGAGCTAAGAAAAACAATAATTTGTAGCGGCGCGAAACCATGATGCGAGGAGGCGAGTTTCAAACCCTTGCCACTCGCCCCGTGTAGCCTTAGCAAGCCAAGTCCCTTCCCTGCCCTCTTCACTTGACACATACGCATGAACACGTCATGCGCATGCATGGTCACGTGCGCATGACGTGCCCGAGTCAGCCCGAGCACGCGAGCGGCGTTGCACGGCCGCTACCTTTTTTTTTTATGTAGCGGCCGTGGGCGTTTTGTCGGCGTTCTCTGTGGTGTACTGCCTGTTTCTGCGGGACGGGCATGAAAGTTGAGACATTTGTACGGGCACGAGAGTGGCGGTATCATGGGCCAGTGCCGCATTAACGTTTACTTGGACGCGGTAGAATAAATTAGCATAATGAGTGCTCGAACGCACCAGAACATTACCTTCGCTTCCAGGGCTGGCGTCTGCTTGATGCGCTAACCGCGGGGACACGAACGCATGGGAAAGGGAGGCACATTAGCCCCGCATCTCGCTGCAATTCACGAAAAAAAAATGAAAAAACGCACACATTCCCTTTGTGTGTCTCATTATTTCTCTCAAGTTTTATTCATCTATTCAAGCAACAATTTACACAAACTACACATGTCGTGTCAAATAATTATCACAGTGTCACGTGCTACTGCTGGCGACGTCAGAGCACAGTCGTCCACGTAGAGGAGCGACGTCACAGCACTACCACCTACGTAGGGCCATTTTCTCGTGTACGTAATCCCCTCATTCTCTAAAGCGCGGGCCCGCGAGAGGAAGGGCAAGCAGCGTTCACCTTGAAATTTGACGCATTTCCGCGGCGCGTAGCGTTGCAAATTTTGGCAGACGTGATCGTGAACGCCCAGTGTATGAATTGCGCTCGTTAGCTCAAAATTGTCAAACCTGGTGAGGGGCCCTTTAACTTCCTGTCTCGTTGCCCTACGCCATTTCTTAACTGATCTGTTACATACAGACTGTTTCACAACTTAATTAAATATGATTCACAGTTTCCTACATTGAAAGCGACGTAATGCTGTATTCGTGGTAGTCCGAAGTATTTGTAAATAAACTCGCCGGTGCAGATACCATTTGCCGACATGCAAAAATGCGATATTGCTTGTGAAAATTTTACCGTCTTTCCCCGATGAGCGTGAAATTTTTTTCTTCCGTATCAATTTCCTGCATTTTTTCGTTTCCAGTGTACAAATTCCTTGGCCACTTCCTCCATTCTATGTTTTAGCTGGCTTAGATTTGCGTACGTGGTATTAAGATACCTTACTGTCCATTTTTCACGCTTGGCACGCCTTCTGTGGAGCATTTTTCTTTGTAATTCACGTAGGACACTTGGGTAAAGCACGTCTTACATGTCTAAAGACACAGCACTCCAGGATTAGACAGCATCACTGGGAGCAGTCCGCAATGCAGGGTTCTGGGTTTAACATATATCACGATATGTTTAAGCTAAAAATATCACAATGAATGTGATTAACCTCTACGCCACAACTGGAATGCGAGCTATCAGGGCCAGGATTGCATCGCACGATCTTGTTTTTAACTCCGAACGCCACAATCATTGAGTCAACAAGGCAACTTAAGTTTCTCAGTTCACAGTTGATTCGGTGTCAGTCTTCACTTGTACAAATAGCTGGTGCGCTTTCCGTCTCCTTTCATTCCCTAATCACCTTCCCCAATGCAAATTAGCAAAACGCGCACCTTGTTAACCTGCCTGCCTTTCCTTTCTTCGCCTCTCTCCCTGCTCTTAAGTCACTGAAAGCAAAAACATTACAAAATGCTCAGGTTAATGGGTCATAGCAGGCATAAGAAAAAATGAAATAATCACGGAAATGTGTGTGCCATGACTGAGACCTCTGTTGCAGAACGCACACGTCGAGAGACGACAATGGCGGTCCTGGGACGAGCAGGCCTACTGCTGCTGCTGCTGGCCAGCGCGGTGCTCGTGGGCTGCGGCGGCCAGGCCGCTGACGAGAGCAGCGCACCTGAGCGCCAGCACCGGGGCTTCCAGCAACTGCGCCTCTCGACGGCACGCGGATTCGGCAAACGTGGCACGCTGCCCGCCATCGCCGCCCTGCTCGGACACCACGTGGCCTTGCACAGGGTCCCCGAGCCCCAGCAGCCACCCGTGTGAGCATGCGGTTTTCACGAATGGTGAAGAGTTTAGATCCAGTTGTGGCGCTCCATTTTTCCCTGGAATACGCAACTGGGCGCCATGTGCAGCTTCATTGCACATGTAGTTTTCTGCAGTGATGGCACCGAATCCATATATAGACTTAGTAACTTCTGTTCTATGGGCAGCCTGCCCACAAAAAAAAAGAGAGACAGAGAGACTTTGGTCACAAATAGAGTCGCAGTGTCAGAGGTTACGTCGCAAAGGTAAATGCTACGCAAGACACCGTTCATTGTGGCTTATTGAACGCTAGCTGTTGCTGCATTATCGCTTATCAATGTCCTTTCATCTCTACCTTTTTCCTTCCTTTCATGTTCCATTGTTGAGGGTGGGACATACAAAAGCTTCGTGGCTGCGCAACTATACTAAATGACTGCAGGCGCAAGAGTTGCAAACATGCTTGACAGAAGAATTCCCACTTCACTGGCTGACTGCTTTTGACCGCTAAATTTTCCTTGTCCGCAGAATCAAAAAGGGCTTTCGTAACATGAAGATCTCGACGGCCAGAGGTTTTGGCAAGCGCGCTGACTCGGACACTTCGTTTTTGCTGGAGAACGATGACTTTGACCCCATGGATTTCAAGTGAGTACAGCTTAATTAAGCCACCACTGAGGCTTTCGAACACTACCGGCACTCACATAGCAGACAGAAATAACCCTGTCTACAGTAACCACTGCCAGGCTTTGCACAAATCTTCTCCTACTTGGTAACATTAATGTTCATATCTTACGAAACTTTTAAGCACGTTGAAGCACGCCCACATTCCAGCCTTCGTTATTTTATTTACCGTGCCCGTTGCGTGATTACGTTCGAGTTATTACGGAATTCAGCGGCGTACTTAATTGTTTGCAGGTCTGGTTGTCTCGCCTTCTAAAATTTTCTGGTCGGTTACAGTTTGACTTATCAGCATTTTAACTGCTGCTGCGGAAATGCACGCTCTCCAGTCTTTAAACCAGGGGTCTCAAGCTTACCTCAGCTAGCGGGCCGTAGTCACGCAATTTAGTCCCGTTGGGGCCGGGTCAGTAAAGAAGGTTAGAGCAGGGAGGGGGGAGTTGCACAAAATGTCAGCTAACGTTGCCATTTGATACCCATATCTAATATATGGGTCTTAACCATATCTAATATACGTGTAATTTTTTTAATGAATTGGGCCTCAGGATTCGAGAAACATATCGATGCCGACCTCCAGAATTATTAAAATCTGGATGGCGACTCTGAAATGTAGGTTTTGTTGCACAGTTATGTTTTAACACACGGTAACCGCATGGGGTGCCTTACGAAAAATATGGGACGAAGGCAGTCATGTGCGGACCAGGCCGCTAGCTAAAGGTGCGCGGGCCGCGTGTTTGAGATCCCTGCTTTAAACCATCCAAGCAGCAATATTAGTACTCCCCGCATCTCTTATATCACGGCTGCCTCTAGCAGCGCTGATACACTTAAGTGTTTGCAGGTCTGGTGGTCTCACCTTCTAAAATGTCCTGGACCGTCACGGTTTGGCTTGTCCACAATATGACTGCTACTGCAGAGATGCACGCTGTACAAGCAAACTGTGTTGCTTGAAACCCTCCAAGCAGCACTATTAATGCTCTCCCACATCTCTTATTTCGGCTGCCTCTAGCAGCGCTGATACACTTAACTGTTCGCAGCTCTGGTGGTCTCACCTTCTAAAATGTCCTGGACCGTCACGGTTTGGCTTGTCCACAATATGACTGCTACTGCAGAGATGCACGCTTTACAGGCAAACTGCGTTGCTTGAAACCTTCCAAGCAGCACTATTAATGCTCTCCCGCATCTCTTACTTCGGCTGCCTCTAGCAGCGCTGATACACTTAACTGTTCGCAGGTCTGGTGGTCTCACCTTCTAAAATGTCCTGGACCGTCACGGTTTGGTTTGTCCACAATATGACTGCTACTGCAGAGATGCACGCTTTACAGGCAAACTGTGTTGCTTGAAATCTTCCAAGCAGCACTATTAATCCTCTTCCGCATCTCTTATTTCGGCTGCCTCTAGCAGCGCTGATACACTTAACTGTTTGCAGGTCTGGTGGTCTCACCTTCTAAAATGTCCTGGACCGTCACGGTTTGGCTTGTCCACAATATGACTGCTACTGCAGAGATGCACGCTGTACAAGCAAACTGTGTTGCTTGAAACCCTCCAAGCAGCACTATTAATGCTCCGCCGCATCTCTTATTTCGGCTGCCTCTAGCAGCGCTGATACACTTAACTGTTCGCAGGTCTGGTGGTCTCACCTTCTAAAATGTCCTGGACCGTCACGGTTTGGCTTGTCCACAATATGACTGCTACTGCAGAGATGCACGCTTTACAGGCAAACTGCGTTGCTTGAAACCTTCCAAGCAGCACTATTAATGCTCTCCCGCATCTCTTATTTCGGCTGCCTCTAGCAGCGCTGATACACAACTGTTCGCAGGTCTGGTGGTCTCACCTTCTAAAATGTACTGGACCGTCCCGGTTTGGCTTGTCCACAATATGACTGCTACTGCAGAGATTCACGCTTTACAGGCAAACTGCGTTGCGTGAAACCTTCCAAGCAGCACTATTAATGGTCCCCCGCATCTCTTATTTCAGCTGCCTCTAGCAGCGCTGATACACTTAACTGTTCGCAGGTCTGGTGGTCTCACCTTCTAAAATGTCCTGGACCGTCACGGTTTGGCTTGTCCACAATATGACTGCTACTGCAGAGATGCACGCTTTACAGGCAAACTGTGTTGCTTGAAACCTTCCAAGCAGCACTATTAATGCTCTCCCGCATCTCTTATTTCGGCTGCCTCTAGAAGCGCTGATACACTTAACTGTTCGCAGGTCTGGTGGTCTCACCTTCTAAAATGTCCTGGACCGTCACGGTTTGGCTTGTCCACAATATGACTGCTACTGCAGAGATGCACGCTTTACAGGCAAACTGCGTTGCTTGAAACCTTCCAAGCAGCACTATTAATGCTCTCCCGCATCTCTTATTTCGGCTGCCTCTAGAAGCGCTGATACACTTAACTGTTCGCAGGTCTGGTGGTCTCACCTTCTAAAATGTCCTGGACCGTCACGGTTTGGCTTGTCCACAATATAACTGCTACTGCAGAGATGCACGCTTTACAGGCAAACTGTGTTGCTTGAAACCTTCCAAGCAGCACTATTAATGCTCTCCTGCATCTCTTATTTCGGCTGCCTCTAGCAGCGCTGATACACTTAACTGTTCGCAGGTCTGGTGGTCTCACCTTCTAAAATGTCCTGGACCGTCACGGTTTGGCTTGTCCACAATATGACTGCTACTGCAGAAATGCACGCTTTACAGGCAAACTGCGTTGCTTGAAACCTTCCAAGCAGCACTATTAATGCTCTCCTGCATCTCTTATTTCGGCTGCCTCTAGCAGCGCTGATACACAACTGTTCGCATGTCTGGTGGTCTCACCTTCTAAAATGTCCTGGACCGTCACGGTTTGGCTTGTCCACAATATGACTGCTACTGCAGAGATGCACGCTTTACAGGCAAACTGCGTTGCTTGAAACCTTCCAAGCAGCACTATTAATGCTCTCCCGCATCTCTTATTTCGGCTGCCTCTAGCAGCGCTGATACACAACTGTTCGCAGGTCTGGTGGTCTCACCTTCTAAAATGTCCTGGACCGTCACGGTTTGGCTTGTCCACAATATGACTGCTACTGCAGAGATGCACGCTTTACAGGCAAACTGCGTTGCTTGAAACCTTCCAAGCAGCACTATTAATGCTCTCCTGCATCTCTTATTTCGGCTGCCTCTAGCAGCGCTGATACACAACTGTTCGCAGGTCTGGTGGTCTCACCTTCTAAAATGTCCTGGACCGTCACGGTTTGGCTTGTCCACAATATGACTGCTACTGCAGAGATGCACGCTTTACAGGCAAACTGCGTTGCTTGAAACCTTCCAAGCAGCACTATTAATGCTCTCCTGCATCTCTTATTTCGGCTGCCTCTAGCAGCGCTGATACACAACTGTTCGCAGGTCTGGTGGTCTCACCTTCTAAAATGTCCTGGACCGTCACGGTTTGGCTTGTCCACAATAAGACTGCTACTGCAGAGATGCACGCTTTACAGGCAAACTGCGTTGCTTGAAACCTTCCAAGCAGCACTATTAATGCTCTCCCGCATCTCTTATTTCGGCTGCCTCTAGCAGCGCTGATACACAACTGTTCGCAGGTCTGGTGGTCTCACCTTCTAAAATGTCCTGGACCGTCACGGTTTGGCTTGTCCACAATATGACTGCTACTGCAGAGATGCACGCTTTACAGGCAAACTGCGTTGCTTGAAACCTTCCAAGCAGCACTATTAATGCTCTCCCGCATCTCTTATTTCGGCTGCCTCTAGCAGCGCTGATACACAACTGTTCGCAGGTCTGGTGGTCTCACCTTCTAAAATGTCCTGGACCGTCACGGTTTGGCTTGTCCACAATATGACTGCTACTGCAGAGATGCACGCTTTACAGGCAAACTGTGTTGCTTGAAACCCTCCAAGCAGCACTATTAATGCTCTCCCGCATCTCTTATTTCGGCTGCCTCTAGCAGCGCTGATACACTTAAATGTTAAACGTGCGATAAATCCCTGTAACTTCGCTCGTACTTGACGGATTCTAAATATTTCTTTGCCAGTCGATTCGTGAGGCATTAAGGTCTTTTAATGAAGCCATTCAATGATTACTTGGAAAAGTGTTGTAGGGTCCCTTTAAGGAACAAATAAACACAGAGCTGCGCAATAATCGCACTGTATATGCTTACGAGTGCATTGTGTGGCTCTTCTCAGTGACTCGTGTTGTGTGGCTCGTTGAGTGACTGACTGACTGACGAGCTCCCTAAAGCGCAGGAGGCTGTAGGATTGGGCGTGCTGCTGCAACATGATAATCCCGCACTCACAATCGCTAAAGCAATCGCTCACTTTTATGTTCAGGAACAAACGGGACATCCGGAGAATCAGCCTATCCACAGCCAGAGGATTCGGAAAAAGGTTAAGCCCTGCGTCGTCCGACGAATCGTTTCAGAACGCAGGGTAAGCGAAGACGGATATTTCATTTGCTTCTTTTAATTACGCTAGGATACCTTTTTTTATTACACCAACCACGACGTCCCCCCAAAATATTCAGATTATCAAGCAATTTGTTTTTCATTACCGGAACAAAAATTTTGCGCTCATAGACGGCGCCACAAGTGCCTCTTATTTCTTCCTTGCTCTCCCTCCCCTTTTCGTGGAAACGTAGGACTTTTTATCTCTTGTGATCTCAGTTCAGTGCAGCTTTTGATGATGTCTGAAAGGGCCCCTGAACACACACACACACACACACACACACACACACACACACACACCACACACACACACACACACACACACACACACACACACACACACACACACACACACACGGCTTTTGAGGCTTTAAAATTTTTGCTCAGGGCGCATTTCAGAGATATAGGCGACATTAAAATTAAAGCATTCTCTATCGCACACAGACCAAGATGTTAACGTATAACTCAGGTAGAAAAGTTACGAACTTCAGTAAGGTTAAAAAAATAAATCGATTGACTGTTGTAGAATTATTTTGATAATCAGAATTTGCAGACTCGTTTGCTGCTATACAACCCGAGGGCGCGCGGGGCAACCGCACGTTAACTTGATTATCATCCGTACGGTATAGTTGACTATGGCGAATGCAGTACATAAGAAAGAGTATTGCGCCACTTTGAAGAATGAATGTTAATGTAACGTGTGATGTGCCTATCTCACAGGCAGCCTGTGACCACTTGGCTAGCGGAGGAGATGGCCAAAGGCGACCTGAATGGTGAGCTCACATCCCACCCACTAGGAGCCGTTACTCATAAGCAGTGTTCCTGATAGTTACGCACTCTAAAACGTCGCGACGTTTCATCTTTCAAATTTTGCGGACGTTTTAAATATAATTATGTTGTGCAACAAGAAAAGACGCAACATCCAACGAAAGAAGCCGAAACGCGCAATTCTTGCTCATGTGGATACTGCCGAGTGCCTCGCAGCAGCTCACCATGTTTTTGGTGCTGAACGTTTCATGTCTTGTATACTTTTGCCCCTCAATTTTTAGGGCAGCGCTTTCGAAGGCACAGAAACCACAAACAAGGTTGCGCTGATGTGCTCTCGTAGTGTTTAATATGGGGGCTATATTTGATATTTTGCTTTTTTAGATGACGGAGCTGTCTACCAGGACACCTTCTAGACGCCACTTCACTTTCAAGCATCACCAGCGGGTTTCGGCTGGAGTATCGACGGTTCCTCGCCAGGCCTGTGAAGCCACAGCTGTACATACACAAAAATGATCGCACAAACGCAAATGCCGCAGAAAACAGCTGCCAGAATAACCATCCGCCGAGCAACGTCACGGCCGGAGCACATAGCTCCTTATACTGTTCTGTACAATCCTTGCTTTCAAATAAATATAAGGGACTTGTTACATGAACAGTGCGTGTGAAAGTAAAAGCATTACTACAGCCAGCGCCTTGTCCATCGCCTGCAGCTGACTACGCAGCATGTAATGTTATGGTGTCTTCATAGGACACCATTACATTTCTAACCACACCGCGACTTGCGCCGCCGAACTGACGAAAGTATAGCCGAACGAAATTAAAGTGAGTCATTCAAGATTAGGTGTTACGAATGAGCCACATCTGGCATTTCGTGCGCTGACATTTTGTGTTTCTGTATGGTCACATACACGCCACTTCAGCGCGTGTTTCCGTTAGAATTTAGCTTTCAAAATGTGGGTCAGTATTTACATTGGTTTGCCCATCTGTACGAAGTCCATTGATGTGAGGTCAAGCGAGAGTGCATTGTATAGGGCCGACATAGGTGGCACGCGTGAATGTGACGCGAAGCGGCTGCCTGTTGGCTCCAATATAGGCGCGTCACGATTGGCTCGGTGCTTTGTAATCGAGGGCTTCTCCGTGAGCAAGCTTCTTCGCGCGTTGGTGCAGTTTTCTGAGTGAGCAAAATGCATGGGAGAGAGGCAAGGGGCCTCTACAAGCTCCACGAGCGACGTCACTGGTTGACGCCTGAGGCATGTCACTGCGATGTATAATTCATTGTGTCGCTGCATTAGTACAAGAGCGTGCAAATTTCAGTGTGAACTTATTAGGGGGACAACAATTTTCTTTCATTAAATTGAGAAAGATATTGGCGCCTTAAATAAATGCTGGCTACACCTCCTTTACGCACAAGGAAAGAAAGATAAAGCAAAAGATAAAACTCGGAGAAAGACCACGACAGCATGTACGCAAGATATGTCATGCCCCCCCCCCCCCCATATAACATAAATAAAAGGTAATCGAACGCCCCCTACACCCTCCACCTACAGAAAAATTGCGGGATAAGCCCCTACCAAGCATCATATCGCATCTTGTATCTATGAAAACAATACTATTGTAGCTGCAAGGAATTATTATACGGTAGAAGACACGCTGATGGGCGTATGAGTGCATTTTGTGAAGGGTTCACAAAAACTCACTGCAAATGGGGTGTTTAAGGAGTGCGACAAGTTGTGTAGATAAAAAAAAAGAAACACACACACACACACACACACCTATTATATAACCGAGCGGAGAGATTCATGTACATACACCTTTATTGAAGTACGCAGGCCAGAGTATACGCTCTGGCCTGCGTACTTCGTATGTAATCAGTGTTTGCAGTGACGTCCAAGAAATTTCGAATTGATGTCCATAGCAAAGAAATGGATGTAACAAGGATGTGCCGAATACGTAGCGGACGTCCTTCACACGATCGCTTTGGTCACACTTTCCGTGCCCTGCGGATATAATCTGCATGCTTGCTTTTTAACACCCTTCCCTTGCGTAGCTGACAACTGAATTGCAAAGCTATCTGAAAAAGTATCTGGTTGGCCGCCATGCCTTTGTCTTTCTCTTCCGATCTTGAATTAACTGAAAATTTCCAAATGTGCCTTGCCACAAAATTCGCAATTAAAGTACAACGCACACGCGAGCAGCAGCCATGACAGCTTCGACCGAACCATAATTTGAACGCATGAGAAAACAATTCTCTTAGAAGAAAATTTAGGCTAACTACTCTTTGATGACAACTCTTCTGAAAAAAAATCACAGCATATCCATGTGGTGAATGATGATGAGTAGGGCGAAGCTCCGGAGGGAATCATCGGTAAACCGTGAATCTTCCGTGTAACGCCCCATCAATCATCATATAAAGAGTGAGAAACACTGTGTGTATATTACAAACATCAAACTTTTGTTTTTCTTAATTAGACGATGCTTGGCTTGCGTTGTCCCTTCATTATCACGGCTTTATGGTCCGTGAAATGAAGGGATAGCGGTCCCTGTACGGGTTGCAATTGGAAATTTGAAAATACCAGGTCTATACACGTCCCTCGGATGGTCGTTGCTTTCATATTGTCGTGTCTGGGTATTTGGATCCTTCCCACCGCTGCAACCAGTTGTTGCGAATGGTATTTAGATCCGTCCCTCCTCGGCAACCAGGTTGTTGCTACGATAGGGCAGCGTCGTACCCGGACTCCGTTTGGTAGCGTAGTCGAGTCTCCGGGTTGAGGAACTGATGCTAGCAAGATGGGAAAACAATAACAAGTTTACTGGCACTTTTTGTATACTCAATTTACATCGTGACAGTTACCGAGGGCTCAGAGCCCCATTTCTCACTTAGCGCCGTCGTTTTAACCCCTCAGGCTGGCTCCTCCTTCTTGATGACCACCAATCACACACACGACCCCACCCACCATGGCACAGTCCATTTCACTGTCGCTGAGGGGTCGTTGCACTCTTGAAACAACAAGGGTTCAGGTGGTCGACGGCACGCTTGTGGGGGAAGCAAGGCGACAGGTTCCTCAGGCTTGTTCCTAGGACTCTTCCCCGAAGGGCAGAAAAGGCTCTGCGGCGACTCCTGTCAAAACATACAGGTCAGGTCGTTTCGGCAGCACACCAAGCCAAGCCCCAGGTGGCCCATTGTCTCCGGCTTTGCCGTCCCCGACTTTGAGGTCGAGACTCTTCCTTTGTCGGTCGCTTCGCGTACCGAGTCCGTTTCTGCGATGGATGCAGGTGTTCTAGCAGTGTGAGAACGCATCGCTCGCCCATTCTCAGGGTCAGCGCGTCGCCACCGACTGCCGGTCATAACAATATGAACAAAGGACGTGCACGCGAGAGCATATTTGGCTGCCATATGTTGTATTAACCACTCATTGCTCTTTTCGGTAATAATGACATTCAGGTCACCAACTAACACAAATGGTCTATTCTTGTACTTGTCATAATTACACAATGCCGTGTCAATGAATGGCTTGATATTCCCACTTGGGTGCAAGGTACATGGCCATGATGATGCATCCATCAAAATCGATGGCAGCATATTCACCGTTGTGGCTCTGTGTCGTTGGTAGTAGTTTCAGATCTTGTGCCTTTTCTGTTTGTTTGACGTATACGGCCACACCACCTGCAGGACGCTCTGCATCATCGATGCACACGACTGGAACGTATCCTTTAATATACGGTCTTTTGGCGTTCCACGTCTCGGTAAGACAGAGAACGTCCACCGCAGTAAGTATGGGGTCCCGTTCCACATCGTCTACGTGGGCATGCAAAGTTCCAACGAAAGCAGTTTGCTTTCAGCCATTTTATTTTCATTCCTCCTGGCTTCTTCTACCTCTTCTTTTCCGCCTTCTCCAACCAATTTCTTTGGTTCTTTTGGAACTATACTAAAACTAGCACCATCTAGCGATATTATATATATATATATATATATATATATATATATATATATATATATATATATATAAATATATATATATATATATATATATATATATATATATATTATATATATATATATATATATATATGTATGTATGTATATATGTGTGTGTGGAGCGAGCGCCACCAACGCCACCTAGTGAGCACTTCACGAACTAGCGGTAGCTACTACAAACAAACAAACTGAGGATGGACAGACGCACGGCATAAGGAGCTTCGCCCCTAAAAAACTTGCGGCATATTTTTTTCTAAAAGAGCGAACCCAGAAACCGAAACTGGGCTAAATTTCACGGGAGCCTAAAGCGTCTATATTGCATTTTTAAAACAATTGTAACCAAAATGGGGCGATTCGTCATAGTAACGTGAACTCAAAAAGGCAGTTTGGAATTTAAAAAAATGAGCCAAATCCTGCATCTGTTTGGATCAAACTGAGCCAGGTCCATTAAACCATCGCTGCGTCAACAACCGCGAACGAAACAACCAACGTGGCCGCACCCAATCTGTTTCATTTGTGCCCTAGTTGCTTTCCTATCAGTGCTTTCGTTCCCCAATTAGTTTTTCTTGGGCAAGTTGGTACTTACTGAAGGGCAAGGTTGCCGTTGAGCGGATTTGAAAAGTAGCCAGAATTCAAGCTAGAATCAGCCAAAGCAGCCATGTCATTTCATTTTATCGCCAAATTTGTAGCCAAATTGAACAGAATCAGTATTATGAGTATAATTTTTATAATTGAACAATAAATAATACCATTTTGAATAAGGAAGGCCATAGAAATAAGAACACAGTTTTTCTCTCCTGCTTGGTCTTCAAGCCGCAAATAAGTTACAAATAAAAGAATAAATTAAAATAAATTCAGTGCGCCATGCATATAGTTTATGTAGAATAGATCGAGTTCTTGCCAGATACAGAGCGATTTTGGAACATTCCAGCCAACAAATCAGTGCGAACATTAAGCGTTGAACTTTGAAGCAGGTCTTCCTTGCCGCCACAGATCGAATTTGATTAGTGGAGCTTACATAATACCAGTCCAGCTTCAGATAGTTAAATCTAGTCAAGATTAAAGGTCCAGCTTCATTTTGTCGAGGATCGCTGTTTTTGTGAAGTTCACGCGAGAACACGCGCTGAGCATCAGAATTAGAAACTTGCGGCATGAGCGGCTTGCTAGTTACGCGTTTGCCAATCGCCACTTCGTATTTGCAGGCGCGCCGTGGGTTGCGTTGGTGTACCTCGATGCTGGTGGGGGGAGGACGTGTGCGCGCATCGGCTGATATGACAGAACAGCTGTGGAAATGGTGTGATTGACCTGCAAATAATACGGAAAGTGGCTACTTAATGCGCCATAACAGAAGTTAAAAGTAGCCAGAAAGTAGCCACGGCGCCAACCTGAAATTTTTGTAGCCAGACGGGGCCGTAATGTAGCCACCAACGGCAACCCTGCTGAAGGGGATGATGTTGTAGGGCAAGACTCGAATATAAAGAGACTTTCCTGCTGCCTTCTGCCTTTTAGTGTTTCTTTTCAAGTTTTGCGCTACAGTATCATGTCATTTGGCTCCAACATGGTATATGATATAGAAGACAACTGAAATAAAGATATTGGGCACCGATCTATTCCTTGAAGAAGTGATCCGAAACGGCGAGGCATAAAGCTAGCTAAGAAGAAGAAGGGCAGAAATATTTAAGATCTAAGAAAAAGAAGGGCAGAAGAAGGGCAGAAATATAAAGAACGAGGACAACGCTACCGAGAGTCCAGAATGGTGCGCCTTTTACTTGAAATGGCCACACGCTCTACAAATCTAGTCATCGCCATTACGCCCATGCAACAAAGGAAAGCATGCACCGACGGAAGCACAGGGACGGTGTTAATTTTGTCGCTAAATATTGCTATGTCGTTTATTCACTGCGATTTAGACTTCTTTTACGAGCTAATTCAAGCCCAAATGAAATGTTCCAATCTATAAGAGCCAAATCCAAATTTTACTCCCGAATACCGAGGATCGTTGGCTAATAGATTTTAGCCGAAATATAGATTTGGGGTATTTTGGCGGCATGTGCACACTGGCAAAAAATTGTTGAAGCAGGTCCGACCATATTGTCAGTAGGGTGTGTCCAGATAAGATCGAAGACGAGGTCCTGGTCACCATTCCCGATTTTGATGAAAGTTACTGTAGGTCTAGGCATTACACCCAGAACAATGGTTTCGCAGTTAGTTTCGCGAAAAAAAATTTTGTTCGCCTGAAAAAAAATATACAAATTTTGGCCGCAAAAAACGCTTTTTCGCCAATTTCGCGGTTTCTGAATTTTGAGCGCACCTAGGGAAAAAACGGTGCACTTCTTGGTCACAATATTTATTCCCCTTAAAGAACAAGTGAAATACAATCTTATGAGTCTATTATTTTCCTTGCTTGCCCAAGCACTTTTGAATAAAAAAATCACAAACTTGGCAAATTGCACAAAATACCTTTATTTCAGGAATTTATTGCTACAAGCAAGTTATAGTGAGGATAATAAAAATCGGTACATATTAAGTTTGATACTTTCGCTCTCTTTTAAAATAATTTGCGCGGTTTTATCGCGCTCCGTTTTACTCGATAAGTGGGCTCAAACGTAAGTGATTTACCAAAAACGACAAACTTTGAAAATGATTTTCTCAAAAAGGCCATTTTTAATTTTTTTTAAAATCTCTCCGATTGAAGTCAAGGACGTCATCTACCATTCTGCAGAAAAAAACGTTGCATTATTTTGGTTGCTAACAAGTTATAGTGCGTCAAATGTGACCATGCCAGCCTAGCGGCCGCGTCGTTCGTTATGTGCTGAAACTCGGATATAAGTTGTTAAAAATACTTGTACATGACATAATCACAAATCAGCAGCTCCACACCAACAAATGCGCAGCCAGGTGTCATGGTTCAGCAAGCTTTGTCTTGCGATCAGCCGCTTGACAAACCCGCAGCAGCGGCCGCTCGATGCTGCGGGCACTCAGATTACATGAGTGCCGCTTCGACTGCGGATGAGCTCCCCTTGCGCGCCAAACTACGCTCAGATGACGGACGTGAGAAGGAATGCATCACTGTGAAAGTTAAAGGTTGTTAAGTGCCAATAAATGCCATAGTATGCAACGAAAACTCTGCCGGCAATTTCCCAGTGAGCGCCTCCAGTAGGGCGCTCATGTGTTGCTTTCTCTCTTCGGATGGCCTAAATATAATTATAGGTTCATTCTGTGAGCAACATATGACACAAAAGAAAACCATTGACATCTAAAGAAAGCTGTCATACGTGCTTCCGATGGTCGAACAACTTAAACTGCAGTTGTTCTTCATCTCGTGCCAGAACACTTGTGTCAGCCGGCTGTGAAAAGAAGTGTGTCCAAGTCATGTGCTTCATTAAAGAACCGCTTTTACAATACTGTATTGTTGTGCGTCCGCAGATAGAATATTCAACGCCCAGTCCAGATTTTATCACGATATTTCGCGGCTTCGGGCATAACAGCAGGGGGAAAAAATACATGCGTGCTGTATTGAAGGCGCTCACTGGGAAATTGCTGGCAGAGTTTTCGTTGGCATATTATGACATTTGTTGGCACTTAACAGCCTTTAACTTTCACAGTGATGCATTACTTCTCTCGTTCGTCCTCTGAGCGTAGTTTGGTGGTTTGGCGCGCAAGGGGAGCTCATCCGCAGTCGAAGCGGCACTCATGTAATCTGAGTGCCCGCAACATCGACCGGCCGCTGCTGCGGGTTTGTCAAGCGGCTGATCGCAAGACAAGCTTGCTGAACCATGACACCTGGCTGCGCATTTGTTGGTGCGGAGCTGCTGATTTGTGATTATGTCATGTACAATTATATTAAACAACTTATATCCGAGTTCAGCACATAACGAACGACGCGGCCGCTAGGCTGGCATGGTCACATTTGACGCACTATAACTTGTAAGCAACCAAAATAATGCAACGTTTTTTTTCTGCAGAATGGTAGATGACGTCCTTGACTTCAATCGGAGAGATTTTAAAAAAAAAATTAAAAATGGCCTTTTTGAGAAAATCATTTTCAAAGTTTGTCGTTTTTGGTAAATCACTTACGTTTCAGCCCACTTATCGAGTAAAATGGAGCGCGATAAAACCGCGCAAATTATTTTAAAAAGAGGCGAAAGTATCAAAGTTAATATGTACCGATTTTTATTATCCTCACTATAACTTGCTTGTAGCAATAAATTCCTGAAATAAAGGTATTTTGTGCAATTTGCCAAGTTTGTGATTTTTTTCTTCAAAAGTGCTTGGGCAAGCAAGGAAAATAATAGACTCATAAGATTGTATTTCACTTGTTCTTTAAGGGGAATAAATATTGTGACCAAGAAGTGCACCGTTTTTTCCCTAGGTGCGCTCAAAATTCAGAAACCGCGAAATTGGCGAAAAAGCGTTTTTTGCGGCCGAAATTTGTATATTTTTTTTCAGGCGAACAAAATTTTTTTTCGCGAAACTAACTGCGAAACCATTGTTCTGGGTGTAATGTCTAGACCTACAGTAAATTTCATCAAAATCGGGAATGGTGACCAGGACCTCGTGTTCGATCTTATCTGGACACACCCAAGTAACAAAAAACCGCGTTTTTCTCAGTTTCATTTAAAGTGGACTTGACTCTTAGAAAAAAAGACAAAAAAAAACCGCCACATTTGTTCATGTGCAATATCCTTGAGACTTCACCGATAAGATATTGAAAATTGGACATCCGGCAGATGGCCACTTTATCTCTAAAATAGTGCACTGGGACACGATTTAGACATCTTACGGACAAAGTGGTTTCAATGGGTACTGACCAGTCAGTTGTTCCGACATTTGCTCACAATATTATAAATAGTTCCAAAGCATATGGGAACACAAACGAGCAGACGTGTATATACATATACACGGAAGGCTGAGGCACAAGCGAATGCTATTAATCGATACCGCGATTAGCCCGGCTCTCCACTTTGCTGCATTAGTAAATAGTCCCTCTACACGCAGTCTTGCTGCATTTATTAATTACAATTGAAAGAAAAAACAGAGTGACTGAGAGGTATAATCCTGGAGTGTTAATCTATTGGTCATACGTTTGAATTCTCGTGGCATTGCAGGGGCGGATGCAGGATTTTTCCGAGGGTAGGTCTTTAATCGCCTGAGGGCACCATAATTTCAATTCTTGAGCTGAATTCAGATCGAGGCACATCAGCTACCACAATAAAATTGAAACGCTAACAAAATTTTACTGACCTTTCGCTAAACATACTTCAGGGCACATTCTGCTGGAGCCTACTTGGAATGAATTCTAAAACTAAGGTTCGAGATAAACACCGTTAAATTGCGTTAAAAATGCCCGTTTACTGCACTTCGCTTATTTTTTTAACAAGTCTTTTACAGCGAAAGCTGTTATGAGATCATTTCAGCGGCCGTTTTTAGCGCCGTAGTTGTGCGCCGCCGCCAGTGTCCGTAACCACTATCGCTCGAAATAAGAAAAATAAAAAACATAAGAAAAAATTTTCAGGATGGAACGAGGTTCGAACCTGGGCCCTCTGCGTGGGAGCCCAGTATTCAACCTCTGAGCCATGCCAGTGCTTGAAACTGCGTTGCAAAAAGGTCCTACACTGGCTTCATGTCGGGAAGGAGCCACATTAACATATGCAATATAGCGTGGTAGAAGAGTAAACTAAGCACCAAGCGTCGCACTAACGCGAATTCTGTAACCAGGCGTCACACAATGCGAATTGCGCAACGAGAAGGTTGTTGAATGCTTCCCACCCCTTACAAAGAGCTCCGCCATAATTCTTCATCGTCATCAGGCACAGCATCAACAAAGTGCGCATAATGCCTTACATGCGTTTAGCAGGTACCACGGCTCTCCGTAAAATGACGAAAAATGGCATAATGCCTGCTTTCCTACTTCTAAAAAATTACAATGATTTATAGCGCAGTGGGTTCCTCGCAAGTGCACTTGTATTGGTTGCCAAGGAAGCCCATAAGCGCATGATCTATTTCCTCGGGGTCGCAATAAAGTTCTTCGCCCCCCCCCCCCCCCCCTCTCTCTCTCCCACGTCAACGTATGTTATACAGCATGGCGAGAGAGGGAAATAGCGACCGGGCGTCACCCAATGCAAATTTCATAACTGCTGGGCCGGTTAAAGCTTCCATCCAACCCATTACAAAGGGCTCAGCCATAATTCTTCATCGCCATCAGTTGTCGCGTCAACAAAGTGCACATAATGCCTTACAGACGTGTAGCTGGTGCCTCGCTTCTCCGCAGAATGACGAATAATGGCATAGTAAGTGCTTCCAAACTTCACAAAAATTGTGATTTATGACGTAGTGGGTACCTTGCAAGTGTACGTGTATTAGCAGCCACATTATTGTATTAGTAGCCACACAGAGTCGAGCACATTGAGAAACCCAGCTTTCAAGTTTGCCCCGTTACTTGATCCACCTCACCAGGAAGATGATCAGCGTCCACGGTTTTCTGGGCTAAGAAGGCTGCCCACCTGCAAATGATTGTGTCTGTTCCTAATAATGTTTATTTCTCTCTCTACCTCTTGTCAGCAACGTTGAGTTCACAGAAAGTTGCATACGCGCAAGAACAGCTCAACATCGTTATACTACTACTGAAAGTATGTATTATACACATATGAATCCATCTCGCCCACTGGCTATAAGTAGCCGCTGCCAATGTGATTGGCGGGCAGCCACCTTGAATTACGTTCAGAAAGAGACACTGTCTGGCTATTGCGAAAAAAATTATTGTTCAGCACAGTAATGCGCTGCTTATTGTGCAGACTTAACGCCGCGAGTTTTCGCATTCTTGTCACGTCGCTAACAAGGAGGCGATTTTATGGCACACCGAAAATTTTTGACGAATAGCAGAGAACCAATGACCGCCCCATTGAAAATAGTCAATATACGCCGTATTGAAACTAGTTTATTATTATTTTTTTTACGCAGTCATGCGTAAGTGATAATCACGCGGTGGATCACTTGCGCGTCATTTGTTGCGTCGTGTTACGAGCAGGTGCTGTGAGCATGACCCAGAAAATTTCGACCAATAATTAACAGCTAATGAGACAATGCAGAGTAGTTTGAATATTATAATCGCCCGCATTGTTTCAAAGAAAATTCGAGCTTACACAGTTTGCGTAGGCTATTTACTGGGAGGAGCTGCAGGGGAGGAGTAAAGGGCCACTTCACCGCTCTCCCGTCCACCCCCCACCCAAGCTGGGAAAAATAGGAGGGCAAGGAACGACACCTAGTACATAAACTCGTAGTCATTTATAATCTTATAACTGTACACAAACAGCTCAATGTGGTTTCCATAAATATTAATCGACTGAACTTGGTCTTCTTTAGAAAGATTTTATATTAGAGGGCCCTAACAGTAAATTGACACTCGGCTTATCCTGAAGACTTCTGCTAAGTACCTTCCTTTGTCAGACACATGTTTTGTTTATTAAGTGAGAATTTGAGGTATTAAGAGTCATAGCAGGTTCTTCATACTCGTCGTATTTACAACGCCAAACTGAGACTGAAGTTTGCAGATGGAATGCTCAGATGAAGGACAGGTTAAATGTGGCTGCCCTTCGGTAATATTTCCAAAATGTTATTAAACACTGCTGTGTTGTCACGGTTCAGGACAGGCCCAGCCTGCACAATCTGTTTGTGCAGATTCTTCCTTGATTTAAAACAGTTTTGAAAAGTAAATAATCTAATCATCTCTATGAATATAAAAAAATCACGTCAAGTCAAATTCAGAGAAAATGTAGTTCTCTCGCTCTGTCCCATTCTCTCTCTCTCTCTCTATCTATATATATATATATATATATATATATATATATATATATATATATATATATATATATATATATATATATATATATATATATATATATATATATATATATATATATACTACGGCTGACAGAGTGAGAAACGCCAGCCCCCCCCCACTCGCGCACGAGTTGGATACGCCACTGGATGTAGCAGCACTCTGGGCTAATCAAAGCTGACAAGACAGTGCTATGATGTACAGAATAGGACCCACGATCCGGTTATCACTGAAATTTTATGTTTACGAGTATACATACTAATTCCTTACGCCTCCCCACTTAGTAAGTAATATTTCTTTCTTGTATTTTGCTCGTACTCAGTCTGGGTAGAGAGCTCTCGGGGTTAGACGTATCAAGGCATAACACCGGAGGTCGCACATTCTGGCAATGCAACTGCCTAAAATAGCTCTTTTTTAATTGAATATTATGTAAACAAACAACAGTTGCTGTATATATGCGCATTTCAGGATATTTGTGCTGTACAGTGCTGATGGCATAGCTGCGTACAAGCACATGCAAGTTTTGTCAAGGTGCAGAAAGACTTCAATTGTCAAAACTTTCAACTTCATGTCAAAACTTTCAACTTTCATGTGGTTGTGCGCAGCTATGCTATTAGCACTGTGTAACGTTATATATGCTACAAAATAAGAGCATGAAGTTGGACACGCTGAATATGCTCCTTCGCAAACCTCGTCAGCATTGCCAACCGGTTTGCGGAGCAATTTTTGAAATTTTGTATACCTGGGATGAAATTGGAGTGCATTGAACCTAACCGAACTGACTTTTTTGTTTTACAACATCCAGGACACAGCCTCCTAAAAAAATGTTACCGAGGAAACCTGAGAGAGACACTACCTAGTCCGATTTTTGAAGAATGCACAGCTTAATGCATACACATCAGATTAAGAACATGGTTGACACTTGCGAGGCGCAGCTTGTTCGAACACAGAGAAAGATGAAAAAAAAAAAAAAAAACGCGTAAGTACACTACGTGTTTTCTTGTGAGTCTTTCTCGGTGTTCGAACAGCGCCTCGCCAGTGTCAACTATGCACAACCAACTAGTCTTTACTCTGGCTCTTCTAGGAACATGGGCATCAATGCCTTCAACTAATTTGCAAAAAAAAAAAAAAAAAAGAAAAAACCTGCCCCATGGCACCCCACATGCAACGAAGTCTCAGGTTTATAAAATAATGTATTTTTTACAATGTGGGTGAATACGTCGAAGTGTGAACGTTTTGACAGAGATCTGTCTGGCAGGGTTAAAGGATTGTAGAAGTGGATGTGGCTCCAGCTACAGTTTTTGAAATTGACCCGCCATTTCGAGACCCGTTCGTGACCATCCTCAGGGTTGTTTTCTTTTATCCCCTCACCTCGGCTTCCCCTTTCTATCGCGTGGTTGATGTCCCCAGGCGTGCTCCGATATAGGGTTGCCACCTTACCACTAGGAAAAACCCAGCTCTTCGGGGGGAAGGGGGGGGGGGTTACTTATACAAGTGGTTTAATTTATGCTGAAAAAAAAAAAAAGAAGATGCCATGTTCAGTCTTTGACACGCAATTTCATGTATTGTAACATTGTTTGCCCAGTCAGAAGTCAACATGATGTACATGTAAAAAAAACAAGAAAACAAAGCTAACCAGCTATTCTGCTGGCATAAAAAATAAATGCAGTCTACTATATGCCGTCCATATGGGACGTAAAGCCCCAGCAATTATTGTGAATAGATGTCGTTCACGACCAGAAGCCAGCTCGATCTCGTTCTCAGGTTCAGATCTCCAGTCTTTCGTAACAGATAATGACGCAATTTTCGTTGCTTCGAAAGCGCCGAATTTACGCTCATGATGCAAAGACGTAACCACTGATGTTCATTTTTCGCTTTAGTTAAAGGATCGGTGTAACAGGTTCCATGATAACGATATAGAAATTGGTTGAAAATGCGTGAGAGTTTTGGTGACTGACGAAATATAGTAGTATCTTCAAAGGTGCTGCATTTACGCTCATAAGATGCAAAAAAAAAAAAAGAAAGAAAATAATCGTGATACAATGGCCAAAAAAGCGGCCATGATGGCCGGCCTTAGGTGTGGACCGGTAATCGGCCCACTGTCTGAAAAACTGGCCGGGTCGGTCTAAAATCGGGCAGGTGGCAACCCAGATGTGCCACGACTCGAGTATGAACATCCAGAACGCCCCTGGGAGTGTGAACCATGTGTGAAACGCTCACTGGGAACAGTGCCCTCTGTGTACGTTCGCGGCCTTCGAGATGCAGCGAATATGGAAGCCGAGGTGAGAGAATTTGAAAATTTCAGCATCAGCATTTCGATCAATATGCATCACGGAGCTCCACTTGTTCCATAGGAGTGATTCGTTCTCATAAGTGATTCAGCATATTAACATGTGCAATAATAACACTACAGATATATATTTTGTACAAACTATGCAAGTTGATATAAAGTGTCGTAGTTTTACATCACAAAATAAAAGATATTTTATTACATGAAAGGAGTTGCAGATCTAAACCTAGCTACCGTCGAATGAGCAGAATTATGCGTTTTTGCGACCAGTGGCCACAGCACTTAACTCGACAAAAGCACGTAACTTGTCATTTGACAAAAGCTTGCGTCCACAAGTTGTAGTTTTAGTACATGAAGCAATTACTTTGTAGACAACTGCAGATGGACGAATTTACTGTGAAACGCTGAGTGCGAAACTTCTTTGGCCTCATAAATCCGCCATGTTCGCTGCTATGTATGAAACGGAGTATAGACGTACCGGGAGAGGTTCTTTGCAGTACGTTCCACATGGGCCTCCTTTGCGCATGCGTGGCCACGCCTGGCAACCATGGGCAGCGCGCGCTGGCACCTAAAGTCCCTAGATTTTTCCCTGTTCTTTCGACTTTACTGGCACCCGCCTCACGCAAACACCTTGCCTTGCAAAATATGGGCAGAGCGAGCTAGCAGATGAGGACCCAACTAAAAATGTCGCTCTACAACAGCCGAAATCAAGCTTAGGAGAATAGGAAAAAGGGACGAAGGCTCCCATGCGGGCACATTTGAAAGAAGTATTGGGCGTGCAGCTGCTACGATGGGCGATTATATGCGCTGCACGCAGGCATCCTTAGCGGCCCGCGACCCATGCATCTGGCGTCATGAAAATATTAAGGGTCTGTGCTTGTGCTACTTCATTCCATCCGATACAGATGTTACTTCAGTATATTTAGAAAGTGAAAACTTCAGCGCTAATAGGACGGAACACGTGCACTACGCCAGGGCTCGTCTCATCTCTTTGTAATTCGTCCTCGTTTGTGCTGAAGTCCTTACCTGCGAAGTTATGCAGTAACTAGGCATATTAACGTGAGCGTTTGAACAGGTTGGTAATTCATCTAGAACATCCTCTTGATGGCTTTCACACCTTCCAGTCGTCTCAGGCAACGCATAAGGGACCCTTAGTTTTTATTGTACTCAGTACAGGCCATTTCATTGGGGCATCTTAGCACCTCCGTACGGTAAACGCCATAAGTACGGCAATATCTACACGCAAATGTCAGTCGCTACTAACAAGTCCCGCAGGTGCCTTACATCTTCTTCAGGTGCTGTCGCCACGGCAGGCTCCACAGTGCCCCGCGCCGCAGGAAAAGTGGCACGGAATCTGCTCCCAACAAGCGCTGAGCGTAGTCGCAGCGGCCAAGCGGCACTACCACGACGCTCAGTATATTCTAGGAACCGTACTACCGCTAGGGTGGCTACACCGCACTACCACACGCTCGACATGTCTGTGCTCGGCCGCGCCAGAGAACATCTGGCCGCGCTCGCAAGGCGCGTCTCCCTTGCTAGGAGACGGCCCCGCATGCGCAAAGGAAACCCATGCGGAACGTACTGCGAAGAACCTCTCCCAGACGTACCAGATGCTTTTCAGAGTTTTTTTTTTTTTTTTTTTTGAGAAGAATTAGCAAAAAAAAAAAAATAAAGCCTATAGCTTGGCTACATTTTTTCAACTTGTTTATGACATCGCTTTGCCTTTGCCTGAATGCTGTTCAAAGCGCGCAAAGATTAATTTTTTCTTGCATTATTTTTCATCATCTCTGCAACACCTGATGAGAAACAAAAGGGCAACTACAGGTGAGTCTTGGTTGCTATAAAATGCAGGCATGCAAGATCCACGTGAATGAAAATGATGTCAACAAATGTCTTAAATATTCATCCTCTAACCCTGTTTAACTTACCTTTTTATTCATAGAGCGGCTACATCGAAAAAAAAAAAAACGCGAAATAGCTCCATTTGGCAACAAACATCTGCAGGGTGTGTCCAGATAAGATCGAACACGAGGTCCCGGTCACCATTCCTGATTTTCATGAAATTTGCTGTAGGTCTAGGCATTACACCCAGAACAATGGTTTCGAAGTTAGTCTTGCGAAAAAAAAAATTTGTTCGCCTGAAAAAAATATATACAAATGTTAGCCTCAAAAAACACTTTTCCGCCAATTTCGCGATTTCTGAATTTTGAGCGCACCTAGGGAAAAAACTGTGAACTTCTTAGTCACAATATTTATTCCCCTCAAAGAACAAGTGAAATACAATCTTATGAGTCTATTCGTTTCTTTGCTTGTCGAAGCACTTTTGAAGAATAAAATCACAAACTAAGCAAATCGCACAAAATACCTGTATTTGAAGAATTTATTGCTGCAAACAAATTAAATTGAGGATAATAAAAATCGGTACATAAGAACTTTGGTACTTTCGCTCTCTTTTAAAATAATTTTCGTTGTTTTATCACGCTCCATTTTACTCGATAATTGGGCTGAAAGGTAAGTGATTTACCAAAAATACCGAACTTTGAAAACAGTTTTCTCAAAAAAAGCCATTTTTAATTTTTTTTTTAAATCCCTCTGATTTAGGTTAAGGGCGTCGTCTATCATTCTGCATAAAAAAAAAGTTGCATTATTTTGGTTGCTAAGAAGTTATATTCCGTCAAATGTGACCAAGTCAGCCTAGCGGCCGCGTCGTTCGTTATGTGCTGAAACTCTGATATAAGTTGTTCAAAAGACTCAGTAGCTCCACACCAACAAATGCGCAGCCAGGTGTCATTGTTCAGCAAACTTTGTGGCGCGATCAGCCACTTGACAAAGCGTGTTCTCTGTTGACAAACCCGCAGTAGCGGCCGCTCGATGCTGCGGGCGCTCACATTACATGAGTGCCGCTTCGACTGCGCATGAGCTCCGGTTGCGCGCCAAACTACGCTCAGAAGACGAACGAATGAAGCAATGCATCGCTGTGAAAGTTAAAGGCTGTTAAGTGCCAACGAAAGCCATATTATACAACGAAAAAACTGCCGGCAATTTCGCAGTGCGCGCCTTCAATACAGCACGCATGTATTTTTTCCCTCCTGTTATGCCCGCAGCCGCAAAATATCGTGATAAACGCTCGGCTTGCGTTGAATATATCTGCGAACGCACAATACATTATTGTAAATGCGGTGCATTAATAAAGCAAAGGACTTGCACTCACTTTTCACGGCCGGCTGACACAATAAGTGTTCTGGCACGAGATAGAGAACTGCAATTTGAGTTGTTCGACCATCCGAAGCACGTAAGAGACACTTCTTTAGATGTCAATGGCTTGCTTTTGTGTCATATATTGCTGATAGAGTGAACCTAATTATCGTTAGACCATCAGAAGAGAGAAAGCAACACATGAGCGCACTACTGGAGGCGCTCACTGCAAAATTACCGGCAGTTTTCGTTGTATAATATGGCTTTTGTTGGCACTTAACAGCCTTTAACTTTCAGAGTGATGCATTCCTTCTCTCGTTCCTCCTCTGAGCGTAGTTTGGCCAACATTGGTTTGGCGCGAAAGCGGAACTCATCCGCAGTCGAAGCGGCACTCATGTATGTGAGCGCCCGCGGCATCGAGCGGCCGCTACTGCGGGTTTGTCAAGTGGCTGATCGCACCACAAAGCTTGCTAACTATGACACCTGGCATGCGCATTTGTTGGTGTGGAGCTACTGATTTGTGATTATGTAAGTCTTTTGAACAACTTATATCAGAGTTTCAGCACATAACGAACGACGCGGCCGCTAGGCTGACTTGGTCACATTTGACGGAATATAACTTGTTAGCAACCAAAATAATGCAACTTTTTTTATGCAGAATGATAGACGACGCCCTTAACCTAAATCAGAGGGATTTAAAAAAAATTAAAAATGGCTTTTTTTGAGAAAACTGTTTTCAAAGTTCGGTATTTTTCGTAAATCACTTACGTTTCAGCCCAATTATCGAGTAAAATGGAGCGTGATAAAACCACGAAAATTATTTTAAAAGAGCGAAAGTACCAAAGTTCATATGTACCGATTTTTATTATCCTCAATTTAACTTGTTTGCAGCAATAAGTTCTTCAAATACAGGTATTTTGTGCGATTTGCCTAGTTTGTGATTTTATTCTTCAAAAGTGCTTTGACAAGCAAAGAAACTAATAGACTCATAAGATTGTATTTCACTTGTTCTTTGAGGGGACTAAATATTGTGACCAAGAAGTGCACAGTTTTTTCCCTAGGTGCGCTCAAATTTCAGAAATCGCGAAATTGGCGGAAAAGTGTTTTTTGAGGCTAAAATTTGTATATATTTTTTCAGGCGAACAAATTTTTTTTTTCGCAAAACTAACTTCGAAACCATTGTTCTGGGTGCAATGCCTAGACCTACAGCAAATTTCATGAAAATCGTGAATGGTGACCGGGACCTCGTGTTCGATCTTATCTGGACACACCCTGCAGCACCATGGTGGAAAACCTGCTTGCAATTCGTTTAGTAGCAAAGCAGTGAGTGCAAGTGTGCCGTGAAACTTCATTATAGCTTGTCCCCATACAACGGCAAGTTGAATGTTTGGCAAAGGAACATGGACTACTGTAAGGTGCATCAAATGTAGTCAAATGAGGATTATCTGAAATATAACACGTTGCTTCAGCATTTTATGGTGTGGCAAGTTTGCTAACTATAAAATAAATTCAAAGAGCCAATTATAGTATGTACAACAGTAACACTGTTCATCGGTGTGGAATTAAATTATCAATAATTGTATGACATACAGCACAAAGACAAGGTTATGAGGTCAGACGCCTGTCTGTTTGCCCTGCTCTTGTGCATGCTGTACTATGTGCACATAACTGAATACAAGCTTATCACATCATAAGCCCAATTACTCGTTGTGGTTATGTATGTATAGTACTCCAAGAAACACATTTCAAGTATTACAAATTTATTGTTCTTTGAAATGGCAGATGAGAATTTCATGGATTAACTGTAAGCTGATCAGCACCTGAGTGCAATCACAAGGGGGGGGAATGGGGGGGAACGGGGGGAGGGAAGTGGGTGGGAATGTGTCACAACAGAGCAAGACTCATCACTTTATATAAAACATTTTGTCTGCCTAAAACAAACAAAAAAGAGCAGAAACTATATCACACATTTGTACCGAACATGGAATGAACAGATGGAATGATACGGTATCAGTTATCAGCAGGTATGGCGTGTCCAAGCTTTTACAAAAAAAAAAAAATATCACATGTACACATCAAGCACTTGTGTGTCCTAAGTCACACCACGACAGCCTGTCCACAGCAGCAAATGCAAGTAACTAGACTGAAACCCGTCCAACACTAAGCACTCAGTCCAGCACATATACAGGGAATGCCACAGAGTTTTTTTTCCTGATTTGAAGGCATTGTCCAGTTGCTGCTGCATGAACAGGCTCACACGAGAAGAAAAGAAAAAGCCCTGCACTTTCTATGCCTGAAGGAGACAGACCTCCAAGCATTGGAAAGGTGCAGGGCTTTTATAAAATCAGCCAGTACAAGACACTGCGATCTTCAGAGGCATACTCACACATTCTCATTGGGCACACATGACTTCAGCAAAACTTGATTGTAAAAGCATTGCCAGGTGCAGTTAAAAAAATTTGTATAACATAAAAACAGTTTATAAAATCAATCCACAAATAAACAAACTCTCTGTCTTGTGAGAAGACGCATCCGTGCAAGACTGGTGATCGGGACAAGCCTCAGACCCATTCCAGACCTTGTGCGTTCTCGGAGGGACACGTGCAAGTGGGAGCATGCTCTTAGTGGGGGTGAGGTCTCCACACTTGCCTTTCTGCAGGCTTTTCAGCCACGACCATGAAAGGCCCTTCTGTTTTATACACGACATAAATAACAGCGTTGAGCCCACCAGCTCTGGCCTGAAACATTCAGGATGTGGGCAGCAAGCGCTTGGCAACAGTAATCGTGCCTAGTCTTTGTCCAGAGCAGACACATCATTGCTGCTGGCTGCACACAATATAGCTCTTTGCCTGTCTCTTCGAAAAACAGTTAATACCATATGTACAAGTCTACTCCCCAGCCCAAACAAGATATGCAACACCTAGAACGACCACGATTCGAAGATGAGTCCTTGTTTGTTAACAGTTCTATTGCCAGCCAGTTCACCTGTTTTGGAGGCCTGCCTCAATTCGTGCAGACACACTCAGCATTCTGACTTGTCCTCTTCCACCAAATTTTGTGTGTCTTTGTCTGTGTCCACGGTGGTTGGATCAAGTGCTGTTTGCCGTAAAGGAACATGTGGAGATGACCGATGAAGCACCATTGACGGGTGCAGCACAGCAGATCCCACACTTGGTGGTGCCTTATTGCTGCTGTCAAAGCAGTTCTTGTCATACTTCTTGTCAAAGACATCACCAGCCACTTCATATAGGCCTCCCTTGCCTGTTTCACCAGCACCTGCAGTGCCATCAGCATTTCCTAATGCATCATACATTGGGTTGCTAAAGTCTGTTGCCTTGTTCACATCATTCAGTCCAAAGTCAGCATCTAAAGATTCCTGCAAATTGAAGAATGCAACATGTCAAGAATGACTACTTATAGTGGGCTTGCCTTACTACCTACCGCATTTGTCTCTGCTTGTCGAGTTCGCATAAAATTTGGCGAAAACTCCACATTTGTGCCACTCCTGAAAGATACACTTTGTGTGCTTCCACCAAGGCCACTTTGTTTGCTACAACACAAAACAAAATTAATAATCCATGGTCAAGTGCACAGATAGTCGGAAGAAAGCATATTTAATGGTACTTACAAATGACGCCGGCGTACACACACAAAGAGAGTGGCTGCTACGATCATTATTATGAGGACCACAATAATTGGAACAAGGACTGCAGCCACGCCTGTATCAAACAAAGGCAAGGCAAAGATAAGGTGTCAAACATACCTTAATAATCAAAGCACACTCCAATACACTGCCTATAAATTTTTGAACATATCTTACCACTGGCCCCTCCAAGAGATGATATCCGTCGACGGGCAATGAAGTTTTCACAGTGCATGCCTTCAAATTCACTTGAGCACCTGCACACTATTTGCTCATCTCGGACACTCTCACAGCGGCCACCATTTCGGCAAGGGCACTTGTAAGGTTGTGGTTTTGGCACTTCAAACCCTAGGAACAAAATGGTAAAGATCGACATTGTTTATAACAATAAAACTCTTGTGGCCACAGAGCAAGAATACTTGAAGAGGCAGAACAGCACTCTCCCCCATGTCCCAATAAAGTAGCAGTGCAGGGTACAGTGTGGAAGTGTCATTCATTGCATGCAATTCACGGCCAAAAGGATAAGCTTCTGGAAGCGTACACCATTGCTATGCTGACTGCACAATTCATTTTTCAGTCACAAAATGTAAAATTAATTGCATGTTGAACTTTCTTCTGATTTCCGCAAGAATATATTGTATAGTGACACCATAGCTGGAAAAAGCAGGCTCATTTGGCACTTTAGATGACTTTTTGCAGGAACCACGTACCATTTAGAAAAACAATACCTTGCTCTCTAACAAACCTACCTAAGAAGCCCCTCTCAGGTGATGAATCAAATTTCAGTGGTCAATTTGTGCATGTATATTTATGATAGCAGAGTTACTGCTACCGTAATACCTCGTATCATAGTCTAAATCATCACTGGTACCATCTCTTGGACCCCAACAGGAATAAAACAATTATTGTCTGAGGACCATGTTAACATTGAAGGCAAAAGGATATGCTTAATCGTGCCTGCTGTTGCAAGCAGTGTGCAAGTTGGTTCCATGCATATGTTGTGGTTTCCAGAGTTTTCTTTTTTCCTTTTTTAGTGAGTGGAAGACAAGTACCTTGTGCACTCTGGCAATGTCAAAAGTTCAACATTTGGCAAAAAGCCTTGATGTCTTGTCTAGGTTACTTCCCCTTTTAGTTCATTGCAGTACAGCTTTCTCTGCATGTTCCTCTCTGGAAAACGCTTCTCGAAAATGTAGTCATAAGAAGAGTGATTCCTATCTTTCCTTAGAATGGTATGAGCCTATGCTTGTAACCATGCCATATGGCATGGTTACAGAATACATCTTTACACCATCCTTGAATTGCAAAGGTGGATGGTGCCTTTGCTGTTGTACAGACATTATCTCTTGGTGACTTGACCGTGGGAGAGCTGCTGGAAGCATGCACAATGAAATCCAAGATCTGCAGAAACCTGTGCAAACTAGCAAGGCTGAAAACTGCGAAGAAAATGGCTTGGGCAAGCATGAGCACGCACACTTTATGCTTGTGCAGGCCAAACCAAACACAGCATTGTTCTCCAAGGACATCTATCCACACAATCAAAGAGCGCACGAGTATGTAATGTGCAATCAGCAAGTGTTGCCTGCTGACGTATTGCTTCACGGATTTCTTTTGAAAAGTTTTGTAAGTAAATGGGGCACTATCTAGAAATAACTTATTAAATGACCCATCACAGATGCTTCTTCACACACAAACTCAATATAATGAACACGGATATAACTTGCCATTAATACAGTGTTAACTCTTTCCGTACCGCGTCCAGAGGGCATCAATAGCCCGCTTTCGATGGTTTGAATTGCCGCGTTCGAGACATTCCGTGCCATTCATGGACACACTGCGCCATCTGTCGTGAAGAAGAACTACACTCAAACCTCATTATAACGAAGTCGCATCTAACACGAAAACAAGTTCGTTATATCCGAAAATTCGTTATAAACATATATTTGTAGCACTGTATATAAGACAAGATTATTTTTCATTTACTTCGTTATAACCGATAATTCGTTATATCCGTGTTCATTATATCGAGGTTTGAGAGTATAGTGCTCCCGCGTGGCTTTGATTTTAGAACGCACTCTAAAGTGACGCGATTGTCTAAGTCGAAAGCGAAAATGGCCGCCAATGGATGCGGCACACACTTCAAAAGATCGCAGATACCAGCATTTCGGCATGTTTAAGGCTGATTTTATCTATTTAACGAGCAGTAACGAGTCTGAGGATGCTGCTTTTTGGTTGAACTTTGACTCTGAGAGCAGTGACAATGCAAACCAGCCCGGAACATCGGTCAGCTTCGCTTTCTGCTTCAGGTTATCTCAGTTCACGTTTGAGCACCTGCCTGCCAAGATGGAAACTTATAGAAACTCCAAGAAATGCAAGTGCAACTAGAAAACAAAAAAAAAACAAGAGTTTACTGCAAGAAATGCGATGTTAGGCTATACTTTATGTCAACTAACTGCTTTGCCACATGACACGCCCAAGTGGAGTGCTTACAGTAAGGTTTTTGTCATGAAAGTCCTGTTCAATGAAAAAGTTTGAATTTTTCAGGGATCGTGCCTATTAAATGGCAGTACATTTTTTTTATATCTCATAAGGCCTGTTATATTTTCTCCATAGAAGATAAAAGTGTGTCTTTCCAAAACATGTTCAATTGTATCCTGTAATCTTGAATCTCGCAATTTATATCGCTCAAATAACACATACCTCGTTAATGAAACTTATATGCTTGAAAAGTCCATTCATTCTGCTTTTCGTTCATGTATTACATAAAATATTAGGCACAGTAGTTCCATCAACAAAAAAGATCTAGTGTAACCTACAAAAAACACCTATTTTTACCGCGGTACGGGAAGCGTCAAGAATAAATGTTAACAACAAATTTTCTTATATAACGAAGCTATTTCAGTGTCATATGCGACAGTTATAAATTGTTTGATTCCGCATCAGCAGTATGGTCCAAAATTTAATTGCAAAATATAGAGCATTCTATTTTTGCACTGTTTCTATTCAGGGTCATGTAAGAACTGGAATATGCTGATGCATCATTTGAAATGATGGACTGAAAATGAAATGTTTCCTCCTTGCCTGGCATGACACTAATGTACCACATGAGCATGATGGGTGGACGGAGATATTCCTCTCAATACTTCTTGCATTGTGCTTGTGACATTTTGTTAGGCACTTTGCTTACTGTATTTTCACATACCTGCATCACAACTGCCAAAGTTGAGAACATGTAGGGAAGTTCCGTCAGGGCAGGCACAACGATAGCCTTGGGGAACCAACAGGCACAGATGGGAACAGCCTGATGATGGGCACCTGTTGGGAACTAAAAAGCCAAGAGTTTCAGGGAATGTTTGAAGAGCTGTACCCAGTTTTTGCATTGTTTACCATTTCTTGAAACTTACCACTGAGATTGTACTTCAGTGGCTGGAAGATTTTGACACCTGTTGGGTTCTCAACATTTCGTTTGACTCGAACTTTGACGCCTCGTCCATGCTTATCTTGCCTGTAAATCTCGCCAGAATCTCGAGTCATCCAAAAAATGCTGTCTTCGAACAAGTCCATTGCAAACGGATGCATCAGATCTTGGGGAGGAAAAAGAAGTCATTGAGTTAAGTAGACTTGTGGTCTAAGTCACGGAGCAAGATCAGACAGGAGTGCAGACTCCGCTCGTCTGGAAGGGACGCATTCTGCAACGCCGGATCTTGCTTCACAGCGTGCTCGCCAGATGGCTCTATGAATGAAGAAAAGTGGCAGAGGAGAGACGGCGTCCTCAAGCAGAGCCACGGGCGGGGGGTCTCTGTTGTTATAGAAGTGGCACACGGTCACGCTTTCCTGCGTCTGCTTGCTCACCCGTTTTGTTGTCTGCTCCATGCACATCGCTCCCCCCCACCACCACCACCAGCTTTTCCCAGTCAGCGTACGCACTCATGAGAGCAGGTTGTTTAATATCCATGCTCCTCAACAGATGGCGTTACGCGTTGTGAATAGCCAGCTGGGAATGCAAGTGGGAAAGCATGTGCGAAAGTATGATGAGGAGTGGAGGGAGAATGCAAAAGAATGCACTAGACGCCTGCGTCCACGTTGCCCGGTTTGTCCCGAGCGAATGCGTTGAGCGGCGGCAAAGTCTGCGTTCCTCTCTTATCTTACTCTGTGGTCTGGGTCTACAGCACATGTCTAAATGCTAATTGTTCTCTGATAGACTTACCACCACTGATGATAACAACTCTGTTGGAGCCATCCTGTTTTGCAGTTTCAATGGTGTTCAGTTTGCTGTCACACCAATAAATTCTGTGATCAGAGGCATAATCTATCGTCAGGCCTGTTGGGTAGCCAATCTTGTCACCCACAATGATACGGCGCTTTGAGCCATCCATCCATGCTGTTTCAATCTTGGGGTTGGAGCCCGAATCTGACCAGAACATCCACCTGCGAGCAAATCAAATGCTACCTTGAGAAAATGTTACATGTCCATTATTAATGCACGAAAAACAGTTCATTTCAAATACAGATATAAATGTTGATATATAGGTTTGACTAAAAAAATTTTCAGGTGAAACCATAGTGCATTGTGCCAGACGAAAGTAGTTTTGAAACTCTTAGTTAACTTTGCTAAGTCCTGTATCGAATTTATTGCTACTAGCTTATTTGTTTCAGACATTGCAGACTGAAGTACAGGGGCAATTGTCTGATGTGAATAAAGTGGGGAACTGTGCAGTTATCCAATACCTTCTGAAAAGTGGCACTAGTGGCCATAACACTCAGAAGGACATGATAATATTAGGGGAGAATGCCTCGTCCTATTCCACTGTGCATACCTGAATACAATTGTACGCTTACGCCCCTGCCCGAGCAAGTGGCCCTCTCCTTTTTTCGAGAGATTTGAAATATGCGCCAATGACAGAGCAAGGGCCCCCCACCCTGCCCTCCCGCAATTTTCACTGTATCATTCGATGTTTTGGATACAGTGAATCCATGCGTAATGAATAGAGCATTTCATAAGAAGCACGGGTGTGTATTTTTTATTCTTAGGGGCTCTTCCACCGCCATCTAGAATATTGATCCGCGACCGAGCAAGGGCCCTCCTTCCAAATATTGTTCGATTATCTTTCACCGTAGGGGGTGCTTGCTCGGGATTTAACGGTAGTTCAATACTACACTTCATGTCAATTGCACTTTTGCCAACTTTTCATACAAATCGATTGTAGAAATAATAGTATCTGTGGGGATTATGTGCCGAAACCATGATATGATTATGAGGCATGCCGTAGTGGAGGGCTCTGGAAATTTCGACCATCCGGAGTTCTTAGACATGCACCAACATTGCACAGTACACGGGCCTCTAGCATTTCACCTCCATCGAAATACAAGATTAAAGCAATGCAAAACTCAAAGTACTAGGAAGAATTTCATGGCAGCAAGTTTGAATGTGAGCATTCAGCAGTTACATCTATTAGATGGCAATGGACTGTAATGTACACTACAAATCAGTGTCATGTCAGCCTGAGTTGACATAGGGCCACAGAACCTGTGGCATAGGGTCCCAGAAGCTATGTGTTACAGCTATATTTAGTCACTCACCCCATGTCAGGGTCAACAGCCATTGAAGTGGGTCTTTCCAAGTTAGATGACAACAGTGTCTTTCTGTATCGACCATCAATTAGGCTGACAAAAATTCTTCCCTTGGGACGGGTGCTTGACAGATCTGCATCCATCCAGTAAATAGTCCTGCAAAGCACAGCACATTTGGTCACAAACCTGTCCTGTTAGATCAAGAGCTCCTGTGCTTACCTTCCAACCCAGTCAACTGCAATAGCATTTGGTTTTGTGAGGCCCTTCAGCTCCAGATTCTGTGGGAACCCAATGCCAGCACTGACGTCAGTCAAGTTTGGCAGGAATGCTCTCTTAATTGTTTTCTCATAAGAGTCTGTCCAGTAGAGCATCTCTGTAAAAATACCAAAAAAATTTATTTGTTGAAAGAATATGGTATTTTTGTTTGATATAAGATGGCAGTTATTAATTGTATAAGCTTATTTTTTAATAACTACTTTAATTCAGCCATATCAACTACCAGGCTGGTTTCCTTGAAAGAAGCTCATTTCAAACATAAAAGCAACAAAGAATTATCATTAATAGCCAGTTGTCTACGACTGCAATAATAATTTTGTATAGAGCAAAAATACAGCACTAGTGATAAGGTTTCATTTTATTTTAACTTAATTTATTGAGCTTTGCTGCCCCAACTGACAAATGCCTGAATAAAAAATACTTCAAATATAGTTTGATGGATAGAAAACATCACATTGTTAGAGCAGACAATAGAAAAATATGAGCACTATAATTAGAGGAGCAGTGTCAGAACATGTGTTTTGTTTATATTGGAAAACAAAGTGACAGTCATCTACTCTTCGCTATGAGCACAACTGACACATATGAAATGTGATTAGGGTTACATGAGACTATTATGGTGCATGTAAAATGGCAAACTAAACAAGTCTGTATCATAGCACAAAGAAACAGTATATAAAGTATCTATTCAACAAAGATGAAATCAACTGTAACAAGTGTCATTATGAATTTGCAAATTTCTTAAATCTTTGTATTCAGTTGAAATTGATAGACTGGTTATAACATTATTAAAAAGAATGGACACCTGGTTATTTAAATCTTGTCTAGCACAGCACATTCTTGTCAAGAGTACTCTGTATGAATGCTTTCTAAAGCAACACATGCCACATCTGCAAAAATGTAACAAAAGTTTAAAATATATATATTTTCCGATAACATAAAATAATAAACCTGACTGGCAGTGAGTGTTTCGTATACAAGGGGCTAAAAGCTAAATCTTGTGGGTGCCCAGTATATCCTTCAAATATGTGAACGACTAATTAGCTTTTATAGTTTTTAGCTGAGGTTTTTCCCCAAACTAAAATGCAGTAATATAATCAGGAAAGGAGCATGTAGTAAAGCATATGTTTTTAATCATGAAAATACCAGTTTAGTGAGCACATACGAATGCCAAGCCTCTCTGCTTAGATCTCATGTTAACTAGGCAATTAAAGGAAACCAAAAGGAACCAGAAAAACCATGTTCCAGCAAACAGGAGTTTCATTTACTGGGAAAGATGCACAGAGTTAGAGGTGCAGCACTATCCGCCATACACCCTCTTAATATTCTTAGATATGCTAAGCACAAAAATTTAACATATCAGCTAGTTTGTCTGCCGGTATGGGGTGTGGCCAACTGCTCTTAAATGGATTAGGCTTGACTAGTGTTGGTTTGAGGATGCACTGGCGACATATTAAAAAAAAAAACAGCTTTTACATGCACTTGTGAAGGAAGAGTCTATAGCTAATTATTAAAGATGGCTTTCTGGATAGAAGATGGGTATTAAGGATATTTTAATGTTGCTCTTTTGGGAAAAAAATTGGAGCTTACTTCTGCGACTCCATTTACAGAGAGTTAATGAAATTTTTTTTGTGCTATCCATATACAAAACCAACCTATTAAATGACTGTTCAGTTTAAGCAATTTCCATTTACTGAGATTATACTGTAGGTTGTTCTGTAACAAAATTCTCAGAAATGTGTTTTTCCACTTGCTCTAGCTTTGTGCCCTGGAAAACAATGATTACTTAAAAATTATTTGGTTTATTTACCCACCAAAAAATATTTTGTTTCATTGATGTGAAGTTAGAGTTTACATTTAACCAAACAGACAGTAGTTTTAAAAAGGTATTACCATTCTGTAATTTCTGAAATGTATAACTGCCGAATACCTCACATGACCTGCAGACCGAGGATAGATCCTCGTAAAACTCCACATTTTACTTTCATTTTGGGTGATTCGTTGCAGTTTATAGAAACATACTGACACTTTCGAAAAGCTTTTTTTTTAATAATTTTGGAACAACTTAACATATTCCGCACGTTGCCAAATTAGTAATGTAGCAAGATGAACAGAGCCAAATGCTTTCTGGCAATGACAAATAAAATTAATACACACTGCCCAATGTTCAAAATTATATGTACAATATGTTTGTGCAATATGTACAATATGTACGATTTATGTCAGAGTGAAAGCTCAATGTATGAAAACGCCTAAAACGGCATTATTATCAACAGCAGTGCCCTACTTACCGAAAAATTAAGCTAAATGTATCACGCGATGAGCGCCACGAGCGGCACATTTTGGAAATGATCCCGATGAAGTGAGAGAGTTCGACTGCATTTAATCACTCGTAATCAACTAGCTGCAATAAAAAAAGAACCTTCCGTGCATCAAGAGACGTAATAAAATGCTGCTTGTTCGTTTCTGTTTGATTCATGGAAAAAAGAACCTCTTTGGCATTGCCATGGGGAATGGCGCACGTGGTTCAAAGGTTCCATTTTCGCCGAACTGCGCTTCGCCCGGCGCCCTGCTTCGCTCACGCGGTCATGTCTCAGTGGTAGTTCCGGTACTGCGTACTGCCGCGTGTGTTTTGCGCGCGCGTGAAAGTCACTCTCACAGAAAGTTCGACAAAATGCCACATGCATGTGATGTTGCCGGATGCCCGAATGGCGCATGCCGCCAGTGCACGCCGCCACGCAGTAAAGGCGGGCAACGTTGGGCACGGCAGCAGTGACGTGAGAAACACCGTTTTCAGGCGGGTGATTTGAAGTGCGTTAACACGATGCGGACCACTAAAACGTGATTTTATTTCAAAATAAGCACTTCCTTGGCACAAAAGTAGAACTACGAGGTTTCTGGACCTTTATTTCAACAATCAACGTCGACTTAATATTTGCCTTTAGTGTCCCTTTAAAGTAGGTCTTTCGATTTGCCCTTCTGAAAACCCTGCTGTTCATACATTATTTAATGTTTGTTAGAATACTTTTCAAATTTACTGTTCAATGCTTCCTCATATACCTGAAAAGATGCAAATTAATTCTGTCTAACATTCCGTGGGGCTATGGAGATGCTGTGGTTAATGGCTCTGCATTGATATTGACCATTTGGGGTTCTTAATGTGATCCTAAATTAAGTATTTCTGCCTAACTGAATTATGTCAGTAACCAAGAAGCCAAGCTACAACCTCATGCACAGCAATAGACAGTGTTTCAGCCACTGTAGTGGGTTGCACTAAAAAATGCTTTATAATGGGGGGGCCATGGATAAGCTTTACAAATGGATTATTTCATGCGCTTTGGAATCTCAGTACACAAGTAGCATTTTTGGAATCATCAAACATCAGGACGTGATCTTAGTCACATTAACAGACTTACTTCAGGCAAAAGGCAGTAATGCAACACTTTTGAATATATACAGCAGCAATAAATAGTATGCGATATTGGTATCAACATCCAGTATCTTTTCTGGCACTCTTTTTTTTTTATTTCAGTATTTCACAATTCAGTGTAGTCATAAAATTGCAACCACAAGCTCGTATGCATAATTTATTAGGACATAAAACAATCATGTAAGTGACTGAAAAAAGATAAAGCTGTTGGATAAAGAAATAATAGTCATGTCACCATGTATTTTTGTGTGTACATATTCTTGTTCCTGTGCTGTACTATACTAGTTAGCAATTACGTACTCTCAAGCTGTGCCAGTATGCAGCCCTGTTATTCAAATTGTTTGCCTCCTTAGCTCCTTCCTAAGAGACATCAAGGCGAAAACATTTTCACTCTCCTTGTCCCTTCATTGAACTCTTCACTGAATCTGCTCTTTCGGCGAGGCACACGGTTGGTCATGTGGCTTCTGGCTGAGTGACGCAAATGCCTTTGTTGATGCTGTGGCTGATGATGATGATGAATTATAGCTCAGCCCTTTTTATAGGTGGGCAACTTTCAGCCACCCACTCATTATGCAATTCACATCCAATTCATATTAAGCAATTCTATGCTTCTGTCATGCAATATTACATCTGTTGACGCAATTCCTTGCGAGATACGATGACTTTATCAGGTAATTAATCATAAGCACTGGTGTGGCTCTGGTAGAACACTTGACTGTCACGCAAAATACCTGGATTCAATTCAGACTTGAACCGTGATATTAATTTGTTCAATTTTTATTCAGGACACATGGGTTTTTGTACCACACACTGCGGCTGGCATCTGATGAGGAACTTAAGGCTTTCGTCTTGATTTTGCATAATAATAATAATAATATTTGGGGTTTAACGTCCCAAAACCAAGATATGATTATGAGAGACGCCGTAGTGGAGGGCTCCGGAAATTTCGACCACCTGGGGTTCTTTAACGTGCACCTAAATCTAAGTACACGGGCCTCGAACATTTTCGCCTCCATCGAAAATGCAGCCGCCACGGCCGGGATTCGATCCCGCGACCTTCGGGTCAGCAGTCGAGCGCCATAACCACTAGACCACCGTGGCGGGGCATCTTGATTTTGCAACAAAGAAACAACGCTAGAACAGGACGAAGACGAGAAGACACAAACACGGCGCTGGCTAACAACCATATTTTATTGCGTTTGCACGTCAACAATACAGGGGAAAACACAATCAGTATACACATCGGGGAACAAGATATCGCTGCAACATTGCCAAACTTGTTCCCCGATGTGTATACTGATTGTGTTTTCCCCTGTATATATTGACGTGCAAACGCAATAAAATATGGTTGTTAGTCAGCGCAGTGTTTGTGTCCTCTCGTCTTCGTCCTGTTCTAGCACTGTTTCTTTGTTCCTAAATCAGTCTATACCAACCAGCCCAACTCAAGATGCTTTCGTCTTAAAAGCCATTTCTTGAAGCCTATTCCTCTCGTGTGGATGCAACAAAAGTGTACTTATTATCCTCCTTGAGGTCTTGTCTTTAGGGCCACTTTTTCCTCAGCCTTTCTATGCAGCTGCATAGAAAGGTGGATGTGTGTTCATTCATGTTGTGTGTGAGTACGTGCATACATAAGTGAACACATGCAGGTCTTCTGGAATAGCCTGGTAAGTTTTTTTTTGGTGCATGAATTACTACAAGCTATATTTATTTCCTTTGGATGACTGCAGTCCCATTGTTCTAGATTTAAATGCGAGTCACCAAAAAAACTGGCTTTCACTATGCTCTAGCAAGCTATAGAAACATATTCATATTGTGCGTGCATGCTTCTGCCAGACAGACACGCAAGATGTATTGTAGATGAGAGCCCATTGTGGCAATATGATTCACTCTTGCACATCTGGCATTTAGCATTATATTTTAGTATCTGTATTTAGTTTCTACCACAGAAGTTATACTGCGGTGGCGGAATGGTGATGAGCGGCCACATTTAATGAAAGAGCCATCCTGGCCATGGACATGGGGGCATTGACAACTCGGGAATCGGCAAACATTGAGACCATGTAGCCCTGTTCCAAAAATCTCCTCCACATGCTGAATGAACTTTCTTTTGCCACCACTTTAACGGTGACACTACAATGGCCATTAGGCAATGCTTCATAAGCACACACCCATGTAAAAATAGAATTCTGGAAATAAGTGGCAGTAGGTGCTATAATGTTTACACAGCTGTGCTTTCGACTGAAAAGCACATTGTTCGATTCGAACAGAACAGAGTCACTATGTGCAACTTACGGTCGCGAGGATCATAGTCCAGTGCCTGAACCCTGCTCTCTCCAGTGATAACAGCACTCTGAACTTCATTCTTCAAGTCCAGCATTCTGATGTCAGGTCCATTGGTGTAAAGAACAATAGGAGCTGGTCCTAAAGATGACAATTAAGAATATATGGGTATCAAGGCTTTAGCAAAAATAAAGACATAGGTTAAGCAAACTGCTCCGGCATGTCTTCATACCTTTAGCATGGCAATGAGACTTGAACATTTCATAGCCTTCTTTGCAACGGCAGCCATAGTCACCCATCAGGTTTTCACATATTTGTGAACAGTTGTGACCAAATGTGGCACACTCGTTGATATCTTCAACAAAGGAAAGATAGGGATTATGCAATGCATGAGAACAATAACATAAATAGGAAGATAACATTTCTTTTCTTTTTTTTTGCAATGAGCAAAAAAATAAACAAAAACATTTAAGCTTCAAAATAAACAAATCATTGTAGTTCAATGGAAAGGAAGTTAAATGACAATATCGTAAACTGTCACTAAGCATGTTGGTACACTATGTCTCACAGGAAAAGAAAATTAGAAAGCACTTTTCACATACTATACAGATTCATAGCATTTTTTCATCACAAATTCATAAATTCTCAGAAATAAAACTTTTAACCCACCTTCACAACGTTTAGGATCATCATCTTTTATCTTGTACCCACTAGCACAGGTGCAAATGTAGCCATTGGAATCTCCCAAAGTTGTGCAGTTATGTTCGCATCCTCCTCGTGTAGCAGCATCGCATGTGCCTTCATCTGAAGCAATAAAGAGCACTTGTAAGAACAGAGTGTACAAGCATACTTACAGATCACTTAGGCTTTGAGGAACAATCTTTATAGGCCTATGCACAATATCGTGGTACCTGTAGCCTGTAGCCATAGTTTCGAATAAGAGGCAGCGCTAATTATAAGTACTGCATCTTAGATGTCACATAAATCACAGTGATGAACACAAAACAAATCACAACTGCACATTGTGTTTTTACTGCTACATGAAGCAAGACAAGTTAGGGTAAAAATAGAATCAAATGTCATTCTCTCCTCATATGTGGAAGAGGAGCAGATACAGATGGAAAGAATGAGTGTCATGCATGTATACCAGGTTTCTTGGAGGCTGAAGGAAACCATCCACAGGCATGATATTTGTGAAGTGTTCTTGGCTCTCCTCATGTTAAGAATACTAATGCATAGGACTGTAAACCAGAACCAGGTTGGATGTAAGAACAAATTGTCCTTCATGGATGAACATTTATGTGGGGCAAACTTCAGAGAGATTTCAGACAGTGGCCTTCCATCTGTGGACACCTTGCAACCATCTCGGATAGCTTTTAGCTTGGTTTTAATCTCTTTAAGCCCATAGCAGTCATTAAAAAAAAAACAAGAACAAGAGCACAAGAAAATTATAGGAGGTTTTCATACTTTGAAAATGACAGCGGCAAGTTTCACTTTCCTCACTCTCTGCACAGAGGATGACATTTTATTTTACAAGTTCATTTCACCTCTCAAAGTAGAGGGAGAGGATATGCAGTTGCACTTGTTTTGTGCTTTGTGGCATGGTTTGTGTTAGTCGTAATTTGCAGATTACTGGCGAGAACCATGATAAAGCAACACATGACTGAAAAACATGGCAACGACAAGCGCTAGTACAAACATATGATAAGCTTTAGCATAACCTTTTTAACCGTACATTTTAAGTTTGTTCTCTTGTTAGGCACATCTGCAAAAAATTACTCACGGCAACCACGTTCATCTGACAGGTCACCACAGTCATCCTTGCGGTTGCAGACTTCAACTCTGGGAATGCACTTCCCATTAGTGCACTTGAACTCCGTAGCAAGGCAGGGAAGTGGTGTTAGTTTGCCACACAACTGGTGATTGTTCTCATCACTGCCATCTCCACAGTCATCATTGCCATTGCACAGCTGCCATAAGGGGATGCACTTGTTGTTCTGGCACTGGAACTTGCGTGTCACATCACACTTGTGGTCCTCTGCATGATGAAGTGAAACAAAAAAGAAAAAGCTTACACTGTTTTCTTTGAAAACATTATGGCCACACAATGAAACAAGGTTGCTTATAATTATTGTCACTTTTCACTTGCCCTTTAAAGGATAAGATATTGCTTAATGGAGGAAGCAGAACTCAAACAAAAGCAAAGCATTTATCCCAAGGTGGTCAATAAAGTAAATCACATGATTGCTCTTGTGTAATACATTAAAGGGGTGGTGCCATCGAATTTCGAGGCTATAACAAGCCTGTTGTGGGTTTCCTCTGTATGCAAGGACATTCCACACGAAGGGTCGGACACAGCAAACGTTTAGAATATATTTTAATTCACTTCCAAAGTGTACCTAAATGCCCATTCTTCAGATCGAAACCCACCGCTAGCGCGCCAACACTGACATAGATCTGTAGGATGGGCAACGAAAGTTGTAGTGACGTCGCACCAAATCTGCTGTAGTAACGTGAGTGACTTCCGGACCTCCGCCACTTCCGCAACGTACGTACCGGCTGTAGTGAACTAGAATATATCCTAATTCACTATAGTACCGGCAAAGCATCGGTTGCTACATCACTCGCCGAGTTTCGATCGCTTCCTGGCTAAGTGCGTCACAGCCTTGTGTGGTCATGTGACCACGCCTCCTACACTTCTATGTCACTGCCCAACCTCGGTGCCCAGAAACCAAAACCGGAAGTTGTCCACATCAAAAGGCGATATTAAATTATTTAGCGAGAATACATGAATCTTGGTGCGTGCATCATGCTTCCTGGAGCTATAGGAAACACTTACAGCAGCGAACGCACAAGCCACAAATTTGATGGCGCCACCCCTTTAACAGAAACTTATGCAATCATACGGAATGACGGTCATGTCACCTTGGATGGCTCGATCACACAGCAGACTTATTTTGGCAAGATGGATTATTAAAAGTCAATTCTTATGTAATCTAAAACTGGCTACATACATACATACACATTGAAATACAGAAAAAGTGTGCATTTTTATACATGTATTCATTTAATGGCACAAAATACAAACTAAGGCATAGCCGTTTTTGAGTATTTCTTTGTAGGACTAAATCTGGAAAAAAACAATATAAGTAATTAATACCCAGTTATTAAAATCAACATTTAACTAATGTGCAAATATATTCGCAGGTTTCGCTACAAAAATGTCAAAAATCATCTGTGGTCATGCACATCTGAATGGGATACATTTTTCACACACGCACTATGCTGGTTAAGATATGTTTTGATAAGCCCTGTATGACTAGAATTAATTACTGCTTACTTCCTGTACAAATTCCTTTCTGTACAGTGCATCTGCTGTTTATTACATCATTTCTTTGAAATGTTCACACTACTACTGAACAGTGGATGGCTGGTAGGACTATGTAATTCAATGTAATGAAATGAACATAATGAAAATGAAATGTAACGTAATGAAAAACAAACATACTGCATATTGAATCGGCCTCATCTGAGAAGTCGCCACAGTCATCATCACCATCACACATGAAGTCAGGCCTGATGCACACCTGCAAAAGGAATGATGCGGCATGGTGGCGTCCCTTGTGAGCAACGGCTCAATGTATTGCACGCATATTTATAATTAATGCAAAAGTGTGTACATGGTTTAAATATGACTGAATGATAATTTTCATATCCTATACGTAAAGGGCTGTGCACTGGTGTGGACGACAACTACAAAATCAAACAATAATAATATCTGGAGTTTAATGTCCCAAAACCGCGATATGATTATGAGGGACGCAGTAGTGCAGGGCTCTGGAAATTTCAACCACCTGGGGTTCTTTAACGTTCCCCTAAATCTAAGTACACGGGTCTCAAACATTTTCGCCTCCACGAAAATGTTTGAGCCGGGATTTGATCCCGCGACCTTCAGGTCAGCAGTCAAGCGCTATAACCACAAGACCACCATGGCGGGGCGAGCAGCACAGGGTTGTCGCAGCAGAACACTTACAAGTATATAGTCTCCCACATACACTCCTTTTTTCTAATAAATCTTTTCAGTAGTTTTTAAGGAATATTTCAGAGTTACCATAATGCCTTATCAGCTCACATACTTTGAGATTAGAAATATAGTGCATCATTCCTCATCATACTAACTATTTTTACCAATCATTAGCTTGTCTGGTTCCTACTTCACTGAATGAGCTAAACAGCTACCTACCTCACTGCATGGCTACAACTGCCAACAACACTGTCCGCAACTTTTGAACCTTAAAGATATGTTTTTCATAACACATTTTAAGCTTACTAATGACTAAATGTGACAAAAATTTGATGTTTTGTCCAACCGAAAATGAACTGACAGCGATAAAAAGGTCTAGTGTTGCGCTTGAACTCCTCAGACGTCATTCTAACTGTACACAGGTGTGACTATACATGGTTGTGACATGTGCCGATTTGCCACAATTTAGGGGCCCTATAAAAGCATTAACACAGTGTGTAAGCATTCACACATTGTGTAAATGCATTGTGCTGGTGCCACTGCACTGTGATAAATAGCGCTGGCACCAAAATGAATAAAATAGACCACTTTCAGATTGTAAGCCTTGATATTGTTATGCTATTTTCCATATGCATATCATGATTAAGATAAAAGGCATCTGCTGTGACTAAAATGTTTGACTACTTTTGCTTGTGCATTGCAGTTGTAAAGTATTACAAGTAATAAACCAATCAAGACCATAAAACCCGGTCTTAGCAACGTTGGTGTTTAGATAATATATTAACTACCTATAAAGAAAACACCTACCTACACACTTGCACGTGATCACAGACACACACACAGAATATCAGACAATGATGGTAGTGAGCAATCAACAAGCTGTGACAATGGTCACTTTGGCCCGTCAGTTTTTTTGAAGTCTACAAAACTCCCCATGCTCCATCTCCCTGACTGGTAGTGCAAGATTACTTTGGGTGTTCCAAATTTTGAATTCAAAGAGTGTGTCCTAACATTCACTGTTTTACCATATTTTGCCATTAACACAGTCATTAGCAGTGCCTGCTGCTAATTGTGACAGAAGGAAAACAACATACAAAAGTGCTTGTGTATATCATTTCCCCTTGTCCATTATTACCTCATTAAATTTGATCACAAAATACCAACTAGCATGATCTTTTACTCTGCTAGGGCTACGAATGCTGAATAATGAACAAGCAATGCTTGGTACTGTCTGTAGCACAAACGACTACTACTCAGAGTCAAATACTGCCTGCACTTCAGCTGCAGTTGACAGTAGCCTTTGGGTCTTTTTATTAGTACAGTCGAACCCAGATATATTGAATCTGAAGGGGATCACAAAAAAAGTTCTATATATAGGTAATTCGATATATAAAATATTTTACATATAAAAAATATGTTCAAGGAGATTTTACAACTGTTCGATAAACACAATAATTCGTTATATGTAGGTTCGATATATGTGGGTTTGACTGTATAATTGTTACTGTTGCAAGGAAAGCCTTCATTGGGCAAGCAATTATTAGTACCGTGTTCATCGATCAGCAACTTGTATTACTAGTAATACATCTTTACAAAGCATTCACATATTCTGCACATTCTGAAACTCATTACATTTCAAAGGACGTCAACTCAACCAAGAATGTGATGCTGCTGTTGCTATGTGGTGGTGTGATGCCCCACTGCTTTAATTCATAAGCTACTCTCAGTGGTGCATGGTATATTCACATTCACTTAAGTATGGTTCATGGCTTTAACAAAACGAGCTGCAGTGTATATCTAATGCCAGAAGTTCACTCTACCCCGATTATGCAAATTGCAAAATTTCAAATTTGATGTAATGAGTGTCTTTTCTTTAGGAATACACACGGGTACATTAAAAAAAAAAGAAAACTTTTGAAAATCAATGCACAAAAGCCATCATCATCACGATCATCCTGACTAATACAGCTGCTATATACCTTTCTCTTAAGTGATAAGACTAAGGTTGAACTAAATGTAAGATTAACAGAAGTTCCAACTACTGTTATGTGATGAGAGACAGTATCTCGTCTGTCCATTGGCATAAATCATGGGGGGAGGGGGGGTCCTGACCCCCCTTGTGTTCAGATTGGGGGGGACAGTGCTTGCAAGTGTCCCCCATTTAGCTTTAGAACATCATATATATGAATTTCTTGACAGTTAAGTGTAGCGCATTCAACTTTTTTTAAAGGCTGATTATTTTTTAGTGTGAACCTGTGTTCAATACCCCTCAGCTGTGTCAGACTATAAAAGTCACAAAAGTCGCTCTACCGCTTCAAAGAAGACTGAATAGAACAATGCAATTGCTCGAGCTGGGACCCCATGCTCGCTTTTTTAAATAATATTTCAAAGCATGGTTAAATTCTTTTGTAATTAAAAATACAACCCTTATGTATAAAAACAAAGTGACCGTCATGGTCTGACGTGTGTCCCCCCTTGTGATTTTTCTGGATTTACGCCACTGCGTCTGTCTCACTTCTTTCTGCCCAGTCATGCCGTGCAGTTCGATAGACGAACATTATATAGTACCTCAACTACTTCATAAAAGAAAAACCGCCATAGAGAGGTTCATTAGGTATAAAACTTACAGTGTTGTTACATTGGAACATGTTCTCCTGACAATACAGGCCCCCAGGCACTCGTGTTGGACAGTTCTGTTCATCCGAGACATCATGGCAGTCCTTGTTGCCATCACAAACAAGTCTGCTGAGTATGCAGTGTCCACTGTTGCACTTGAACTGATTTTCCTGTGAAAAAGCAAGGCCACTGTTAACTAATGCGAAAAGTAAAACTTACTGGCACCATATTTAAATGGGACAAAGCCAAATGCAAACAGGACAAATGTCAATTTTGCATTTGTCTTGAGCATATCTGAGTTTGTTACCCAAATCTGGTATCTGTAAGTAAAGTTTCATGCTACTTCTAATGAACCAGCCCAGTTTCCTTGTCCCTAAGAGAGTCATTACCTTGCATGCATAATTCAAGCAGTCCTTCTCATCACTTCCATCATCACAATCATTGTCATGGTCACACCGCCATCTTGATGGAATACATTTTTTGTTTGCGCACTGGAATTCACTTTCTGAGCAATCTCTGTAGAGTTCAGCTAGAAAATGAGCAAATTAGGGGAATGTCAAAAGAAAATCATGCCCATTGTAAAAACAGTAACACTTTTGTTCCCTTAAAAGAAGTTCATGCTCACCACACATTGTACTATCCTCATCAGAGTTGTCTCCGCAGTCGTCCTCAAAATCGCACCTCCAACGCAAGGGAATACAACGGTTGTTCCTACACTTAAAGTCACCAGTTTCGTGACATTTTGGGCAATATTCAGGGCTTGTCTCATCAGAATTGTCTCGGCAATCATCTTTGCCATCACAGAAAAGCCAGGTAGGTATGCACCGATAGTTGTTCACAGAGGGGCATTTTTGCCAGCCAGTAGTGCAGTTGCGGTTTCCTGCGAAGCCAAGGAGTACTGTTAGGACACTAGCCAATGTAAAAGCAGAAATTTGCACATAAACTCATGCAAACAGCTGCTTACGGCATTTGTGTGCTGGTTCATCTGAATTATCACCGCAGTCGTCATCAAAGTCACAGTACCACAATTTCGGTATGCATTTTCCATTATTACACTTATACTGCGTGTCTGTATTGCACTCTTGGTGATCTGCAAAAGATTTTGACAGTATACTATGTGCATTTCACCAACTTCACAGCAAAGTTGAAAGCACTTCAGTTATTTTAGGCAAACTAGAACACTTACGGCAAATGGCAGGATCTTCATCTGAACCATCTGTACAGTCATTGTCCCCATCACACTGCCAAGAAACTGGAACACATCGACCGGTGTTCTGGCACTTAAAGTTGTGCTCCCCACAAGGATACCCTAGGGGAGAAAAAATGAAGAAAAGAGTTATTTTATCTCATAAATTAGACGGAACTACAGCTAAACAGTACTGAAATGTTCAGGAACATTCGACTGTCATCTCACCACAGAACTTCTCATCGCTCTGGTCCCCACAGTCATTATGGCCATCGCAAATCTTAATCCTTGGCACACAAGTGGCATTGTTATGGCACTGGAACTGTCCCTTCTTGCAGGAGAAAGCAGCTGAAAATTTTCAGTGAATAAGTTTTCCATCACGTCAAGTACTTTTGGCTCAAAAGACGAACCTCTTCAAAATGTCAAGGCAAAACAACGATTGTTCAAAACTTAAATGTATAGACACAGAGCTTAAACTTACGACATCCCACTTCATCTGAGCCATCTCGACAGTCCTTCTCTCCATCACACTTCCAGAAGACCGAGATGCAGCGGTCATCAGAGCCACCACACCGAAACTGGCCTTCAGTGCAATTGGCAATGCACGTCTTTTCATCAGGCAGCAGCACAAAGTTGTCTGGGCAAGCACAGCGAAAGCTGCTGGCTCCAGGAGAGATGAGGCACAAGTGTGAACAGCCACCATTGTTCTTGCCACATGGATTGGGATCTTTAAAAAGAGAAAAAATAGAAATATTACAAAAGAAATTGTTCCTGTCACAGGAACTAGAAGAGGTAGGTGAACTAGCTAGGCATTTCATGATCTTGACCAAGTTGTCATTACCAGAAGACTTTATTAAGGCAAAAAATAAAATTTGGTGTCCAAAGGGCACTTCACAACTGCCCCTTTTTAAGGTCATGGGAACAGTACACCATAAAGTCTTATACAGTAGAACCCCGCTGATACGTTTTTGAAGGGACCGTAGGAAATAAACGTAAGAGACGGGAAACGTAAGAGCCGAAAAACAGGAAAAACGGCAAAATATTAAGGTACAGAATTTTATTTCAATTCTTACGAGCAGCACGAAAATTGGCGCGCTCAGCCGCGATCTAGTCATGGATAGAAACGCGGAGCTTAGGACGGCCTCATCCACAGAAATGTAATCAACGTATGTGATTTTTTTAACACTAACAGCTGTAGGCATGAAAGAACTAAGCACATGCAATCACGACCGGCGCGGCGAGCCCGACCGCGAACCGCACGCACGACCATGCGAGCTCCAACCAGCTCGAACTCCTCCCGTTCTCCGACAAATAACGATGATGATGAGTCTACGCCAACGCGATGGCAGAAGTGAATGCCAATCTCGAAGGCCTTGCTTTCGCAAGCAATTACGTCATACACGCCATGTTTGTGCAATGCAAATCTCAGAGGCTATGCTTTTGTCAATAGTAAATGCCAATCTCGAAGGCCTTGCTTTCGCGAGCAGTTACGTCATAGACGCCATTTTTGCAATTTGAATCTCGAAGGCCATGCTTTTGTTTGCATCAATTGAAAGATTCTGTTGCTTGCGCCTCTCATGCGGCTAATATTACGGTCAAACGAGGCCAAGCTGCATGAAAATGCACCATGGCCGCTCTCTTTGGTAGTCACTCGGTCGGCTCCGGGCGCACTTCGCGACGTATCATACGGGAACGGTCCGACAGTTACGACGTAACAGCGGGGTTCCCAATACATTGTATCCTATGGGAGCTATGCCGGGACCGGCGGAAAACGACGTAACAGCCGGGAAAACGGAGGAACGTAACAGCGGGGTTCTACTGTACTAACATTGCTAGAGGAAACTCTGATGTTGTGATCATTTAGACACAACAGGAATGGATTTGTGTAACCTTTAGCCTGTGGCTTATGACATTCTTCTTACTTTGTTTCCTACAACGTATTTGTCTTTACTGGCTCAAATTTCAAGGCAAGACTACTTCCAAACTGCAGCAGACAAAAATATTGGGGCAGCTATGCACTAGGGGCGCGAAGACTGAGGAAACCTCATTTCCCTTACTTCCCTTTTCAACGCCTTGCTATATTGTGCTATAGTACAAGACTATGCAATGCCCTACCATCTCCCCTCCTCATTTCCCTTCTCACACTCACTTTCCTTTCACTCCCCCTTGCTATACTATACAAGGCTATGCTATGCTTTACCCCCCTCCGCCTTTCCTCCTCCTCACCCCTTGCTGTACCACACTATATATGGCTATGTTAGGCGCACTAGGCTAGGCTATACTAGGCGTTCGCTCTCTTAATGAGGTGAAGAGGCTAGGCACGGCTGGACAAGCTTTTCCGAGCAACGCAGGTCAAACCTCAAGCTTAAGCAAATTCATGTACTACCCATCATTCCCATGCTGGCTGAATCACTGTGCCAGCAGCTCCGTAGACATTCACAGTGATTCCCTCTAGTATTTTAGTGCATCTATTCTATACTGGCACATCAGACCTTATTAAGAAGGCCCTCAGAAGCCAAATTTTCATGTTACTGGAATTAGATTTCTCAGACTTAAAGTTTTGACAGCTCTATTAACTTTTTCAATGTTGTCATTAATTTTTATGAAGCGCAGCACATATTTATAATGTTCTAATGTATTATTTGTAGCAATAATGATGTCAGTGTCCTTAACCTTCCCTTACATTTATCGGTGTACATAATGAGCTTCCAATTTAACGAACAGGAAAATTTAGCATTGGATACTCACAAGGCAACTGGCGCAGTGGGTGGTAAACATGAATGTCATAGGGGCGGTGCGATGTGTTACGCAAGACTTGCAGCTTCTCCCCAGTGAACTTGTGGGCCCTGTACACTCCCTTCATGTTCCAATCCGTCCAGAAAAGCCAGTCGTCAAATACAGTCAGGGCAAAAACATGCGGAACAGTGCGTCCTTGTAGCACTGTATGCCGGTTTTTGCCATCCAAGTCTGAAAACCTGCCAGAAGAGAGTGCTGCATCAGTATATCTGCAAGCTTAATGGACGTTCCTCAGGGACAGTGTGGAGAAATGAAGCCTGGCCACTCACTCAATGTAATCAAGGTGTGCATCTGCCCAGAAGAGTTTGTCACTGAAGTAATCAATCGTCAGAGCATTTGGCCAGACGAGTTTGTTTTCATACAACACAATGCGAGTAAAGTTTGTTCCATCCAAACCCATGCGTCCAATGAAAGCATGGTGGCCCCAATCAGTAAAGAACAGATACCTGAAAACACAACAATAATGTTACGATGTGTTAGCTCCAGTTCACACACATGGCAGTTGCTTTCTCTCAAAAGTAATGCAAGCAGTAACCTATGTTATGCTGCATTATAATCAATGCACAAATTACAGATGTACTCACATCCCTTTTCCTCTCTCAATCCAGCCACATAAAAGAGCTTGACAAATTATGCAAACAGAAGTTGGGCGAGTTGGTATTCCATTGTGAATGGCATTTGTGCAGCAAAATGTGCTTTTTGCGCAAATGCCATTCACAAAACAGAAGCAGCATTAGTTAGTTGAACTTTGTTAGTGGTGCATGTGCATTAAAGCCTTATATTTTACAGATGCACCACATTTTATTTACTTTAATAATTACCATTCGTTAATTTGGCCTCGAAAGGACATGCAAAAATGGTTCAGGATACTCAAAAGAAGCACTGGTACCTTATTGGCTTTTCGGGTATGCTCAAGTTAAAAGAAGTTGAATCAACTGGTCTTGAGTTATTGGAATTGAGCAGTGAAATTGCCAAGGTAGCTTGGCAACACATCCTAAGGTTAATGGCCTTAAAGTTCATGTTACACTGTACAAACATGATCAGGCTAGCACACTCTACAGTGAATGCATCCAATACAAACACATCTAAATATCTGAAACAACAAGTAAACACCAGGTTTCATACCCAATGCCAGGATGCACAGCAATGGCTCTGGGGTCTGAAATGCCCTTTGGCAATATAGTTTTCCTGCTGGTACCATCTAACTCTGACACATACATTTGCTTGCTTGTACGATCCAGCCAGTACATTTTCCTGAATAAGGAAAAAGAAAAAGCCTTAAATTTAAGCACTGAATTGCACAAAATGTTAATGATCACATGACAATAGATTTACCTTCCGATCCAGTCAACAGCCAGCCCTTCTAGACCATGAACATCATGTCGTACCAACACTTGTTCTCCAGAGCCATTTGTATAAATTCTCTGAATTGTCTTGTTTCCAACATCAGCAAAGTAAATTCTTCCTTCTCGAATGTCAAAGTCAATGGCCACAACATTGCGTAAATTCATTTTCACCAAGTTGTACAAGCTGCCATCAAGACTAGTGTTTCTCAGGTAGTAGCGGTTACTGAAGATCAGCCAGGGCACAGTGTCTGGAATGATAAAAAAACAAAAACTGGTGTCAGTGCTGAAAAGAGAAAAAAAAGTGCTACTCAAATGAAACAGCTCAAGCTTACCATCTTTTCGCTTGCATGTGCGGCCATCAAATTCACGGTCATAGTAGGTCTGGTTGCATTTGCAGAAGTAGGAACCGGGGCTGTTTACACAGTACTGACTGCATACTGAAGGTTTGACTTGACATTCATTGATATCAGCACAAGCCTTGCCATCCTTGAGCAACTCATAGCCTTCATTGCACTCACAGTAGAAGCTAGTTAGTGTGTTGACACATTTGTGTTCGCATTGATTGAGCTCCACCTTCGCACATTCATCAACATTGCAGTGCGCAGGTTCATCGGAGCCATCAGAGCAGTCCTGCTGCTTGTTGCACACACGTTCATATGGAATGCACTGTCCACTTTTGCACCGAAACTGTGCCCCCGAGCAAGTTGTCTCCTCTTTTTTGCAGTCTTTTTCTAGTTCATCACTGCCGTCACCACAGTCATCTTCACCATCACAGTGGTAGGACTTGCGGATGCATTTCGCATTACGGCATGTGAATTCTTCTGATGTGCAGTTTCGGAATGCTGAAAGAAAAAAGTAATAATTGTAACATGAAGAGCATAAAAATGCTATAAAAGCTTCAAGACCAGACTTTACTCTCTTTAATTAGCAGTCTTATTCAGGTGCATGCTTACTGAAAGCACAATAAATGCGTCAATGAACAAACTAAAGCTCACTCATTAAAGCTTGTTCAAAGCAGAACAATAAGCTTAATTTGAAGACAAAGACTACAATTAAAGGGGCCCCGATTTTATTACCTCAAAAATCGATTGTCGCAAAATTTTTCAAATCCGTCAAGTACGAACGAAGTTACAAAAGTTTGACCCACGCTTTAAGAGCTTATTCTCTCCTTTTGTCCCGACAAGTGTGCTGAAAGCTACACGGAGGGGGGGGGGGGCTACACAAAGGGCAAGAAGCTACGTCAGTGCACGTCATGACCATGAGCACTTTCTCTTCTTTTTTAGGCCCACTTTTGACGTGACCATGAGTGTGCTAGTGTCACTACCGTGCAATTCTAGCACACTACAGAGCGTGGCACCGGCATGTGGCGACACCCCTTAGCAGCTGCCGTGGTAACTATGCAGCACAAGAATACTCAAATCAGCCAATGGCCACGTCCTCCCTTCCCATGACGCAGTAAGACCCATTGATGACATAATTCGTCGAGAGCAGAGCGACAATTTTTAGCTGTCTCTGAAACGTAATTGTAAATGTCATGCCGTGTGCAGTGCTGTAACATTTGGCTCATATGTTCACAGAAGCCTTGACTACCAATGAGCAGTGTTTTCTGACCATGTTCAAAAAGTGCTGCCGAGGCCCTTTAAAGAAGACACTTCAGAAGTTTACATTACTTGGCGACAGAAAAATTGAAACATCAAGTGCACCTCTGAAACAAGAGACTGTGCCTTCCTAGAAAAGGGTTTAAAACAGAAAAAGAATGAAAATATTACATTGCACTTCAGACGAAAATCTCAGTTAAGAGATGTGCAAAACTGTTTATATTCTTAAGTTGTGCTCCTGCACTACCTCTAAAACTAGGCCCAAGAATGAATTCTTTCTGCAGAATTTCTGGACTCAAATAATGGAACATGCTTACACAAATATACATTAATTATAAACATATGTAGCATCGTTACTATTGGATACAGCACCATAGAGCAAAGAACACAAGGAGGTCTGTTACAGAAAACACGAGCTAGTCGTTGGCCATGGGCTAGTGGTACAGAAGCCACTCTGCTACCGACACTTTCAAAATAAATGTGGCAGTGGTTGCCTGTGCTGGAACCTCCACAATGTGATGACTGCATCTAGAGTTATCTTTATTGAAGTGCACAGTGGTGGTACGGTGAGTTTTGACTAAATCAACGTTTCGGCGCTTAATAAGAAACTACGGCTCAAGTGGGCATGGTTAAATGAGATTCCACTGTACATATATCCGTTACCAACCAATCCACTCAATGTATTCCTTTGTAATGTGAATAGACATTGCACTGCTACCGATATCCACCATGCACAACCAAATAACACACTGCAAAGTTAATATCAGAATAAGAGCCAGAACAATGTTTTGCAACCCACTTGAGGTGCAAATCATGCATGATTATTACATTATGACTGGTATTGGTGTCATTGTTGAGAAGGTTATACTAGCATGTTGGTGAGCATACTTGTATGCGTAAGTCAATCTGCGTGCACAAACAAAGTGTGATATTTCATATCCCCAGGATTTTGGGAAAAGTGTTTTTACAATGTCCTTAGTCATATACACCACCAATATGACTTTTCCTTGAAAACGCAATGCATTAAAATTCGAATGCATTTTATTCCCCAAAAAGCTCCTGATCACTAAATTCCTTTCTGCAGTTCATGCAATGATCATTCATGGGCAGAATCCACACCTGAATAAACAAAGATGTTCTAGACTCACCAAGCTAGCGTAAAACTTCTGAAAAGTGCCTACACACATTTTGTACTTAAAAGCACAGATATAACACAGTTTACAATAAAAGAAGCACAAGTACTTACTACAATTGCGAGGTTCATCAGAGCCATCCCCACAGTCGTTGTCATGATCACACACCCAGTCCTTGTTTATGCAACGCTGGTTTTTGCACTGGTACTGCTTCTCAGGGTCACATGGCTCGGGTGCCGGACAGTTGTGTGCAGTTGTGTTCTCATCAGCACCATCTACACAGTCAGGGTCTCCATCACATACCCAACGCTTTGGAATGCAAGTAGCACGTCCCCACTGTTTATTCTGAGTGCACTTGAATTCACGTTCAGGATCACATTCACGGGTATCTGTAAAATTGCAAAAAAAGTTAGTAAAAGATATAAAATTATAATTTGCTACCGAGCTTTATACAACAAGAGTTAGTAGTGCACCAGGAAAAAAAAAGTTAACACAAAGCAAATGTAATTGCTGCTGTCCAAGCATACACACATACAGAGAAAACAAACACATATCAGTAGGCTATAGTAAAACAAACATGCAGCAGTGCTGCAAACAGATATGTTGCAGAGGAAGGAGGTCATCATCCTTAGCAAGCAAGCTGTACCCACGATTTCATAAGCACAGTCAAGTCTGGCAATGAAAGTGCGTCACAAATGACCTGTATTATGTCTGTTGAAGGTGTGGGGACATTTTGATTTCCGAGACTAATTTAGTCCATTATACCTACTGACACGGATAATTTTGCTTGCTTAATTTTAAAGAGAGATTTAAAGTTCATTTTTCTCTATGATAACTTCAAGGGGAATTATTACAATTACTTTGTTATAACCAGTTTCACTTTAATGAGGTCTGACTATATGGTGAAATGGCATATATGATCTTATGCTAACTACAGGATGTGTGTTCTTGGTGTCAATTCTGTGATATAATCAGAAAAAAGGCACTGTGACATTCTGAACTGTGTGTTGCTCGATATGCCAAATACTTGAATTTGTTTTCGAAAGCAAGAGATGTACAATTACCATAGCTATATGCTGTCACAAAAAAGCTAATTTCAAAACGACAGCTCAACACTTGAAAGTCAAAAGTGCTGCCCTAACAAAGCAAAGCTTACCACACTGATGGCGGGCATCTTCATCCGAATTATCTAGACAGTCATTGTCACCATCACATATGTAAATCCTTGGCACACAGTTTCCATTGTCACAGGTAAACAGGTCTCCAAAACAAGTTCGCTTTTCACTCTTGCAGTAATCTTCCGGTTCATCAGCACCATCCCCACAATCATCATCTCCATCACAGTGCCATGTTGCTGGAATACAACGGTGATTGGGGCACCTGCAGTTGAGACGTGAATGCAACCAAGCTTGTTAAATTACCTAATACATAACATATTCAATCCCACAAGCACAGATTTACAGACACATGCATGCAACCATGGGCACCAAGCACAAAGTTTTACATATCAGCCAATGACATTGTGTAACATGAACATTGTTGACACATGCTACAGTATTACCTGTAGCAGGCGAAATAGCCTCTGAAATACCTTACATGCGCAGATGTCACTCCTCCCCAAGTATGCACAGTACACAACACCCCACACAAATCTCCGAGCATCAATGTTACATGATGACTTTATGGCTGGTGTGTCGAGCTCCCAACTGTATACTGGCATAAAAGCACGAGTTTATCAGTGGTGCATGGTGGTGGTGGTGGGCAAATTTTCATTCTTGTTTGGTTATAATATGGGTGCAGCTGACAGTGAGGTCATAGCTTGGGATGAACCTGACAACACAGTATCAATGACCCAACAACAATGATGCAATTAAAAGGATGCATAGACAGACAAACACAGGAAACCCAGTTCCTAGTTTTTAACTGCAGCAATGGTAAAGCAGAAAAGACTATCAAACCAAAAGCTGTATCATAAAGATTCTGACAGTTAATTGCAAGTTTTCTGGCATCCAAGGCTGTCATCATCTGCCTATTTTATGTCCACTGCAGGATGAAGGTCTCTTGCAATGATCGCCAATTTATCCTGTCCTGCGCGAGCGAATTCTATTTTGTGCCTGCAAATTTTTAAATTTCATCACTGCACCTAACCCTCTGCAGTACTCGGCAGTGTTCCCCACCCCTTCGTATACATTCCATCTCTATATGATCACTGCTTATCTATCATATGTATTAGGTGACCACCTCAGGTCAATATTTAAAAAAAAAATCAACTAAGATATTGGCTACCCCTTTTTGTTCTCTGGTTCACTCTGCCATCTTCCAATACCTTAATGTTACACCTATCATTTTCCGTTGCATTGCATGCTGCATAGGCCTTAACTTCATCTCGAGTTTCTATGTTATCCTCCAAATTTCTGTCGTCTATGCTAGCACTGGCAAAATGCAATGATTGGGCACTTTTCATTTTAGGGACAGTGGTAAATTGCCAGGCACAATTTGAGAATGCTTGCCACATGTGCCCATCCTTATTCTTCGGTAAATTCCCTTTGTGTGAGTAGGCTCCCCTGTTAGTAATTGACCTAGATCTGTACTTACTCTTGTACAGATCCTTGGGTCTGGTTGGCTATTGTGAACTCTTACACTGTACACCAATTAAAAGTTTTCGAATTTGTAAATTTGCATTTAGTAAATCTGCAGGCAATTAGATGATAAGAATTATTTTGTGACAGCAACGTCCCGCATGGCTGATGCAGAAATATTGCCAATATTCAATGTCCATGGCTACAAATGAAAGCGGCAAAGAATTTTATATGTGAAATGCTAAAAACTAGAGCTGTGCGAATAGCAAAATTTTGGGTGCGAAGCGAATTCGAATAATAAAGATTGAGTGCGAATCGAATCGAATAATTTCGAATAATTTTCGAATATTTCTCAAACATTTTTCGAATAATTCGAAGTGAAATTACAGAAAAAGTTGCAGAGAATCCCTAAGTATGTTCTTGTGAGATAGCAACATGAAAGTTTTTCTTTTCGCTAGGTTAATGAAGCGCTGGTGGGGTCATATTTCATAGTTGTCTTTCTTATCAAGAATGACACAATGTAGAGGCCAAATGGTATTTATGTACATGATTTGGTGCAACCAAAGTATTGCCGACAACACTTTACACGTGATAGGCAGAGATGCCATTTCCTCAGCCTCTCCTCCTCTTTCAACTTCTGTGGAAGGCCAACTGATGTGGTGGACAAGGGTGTACTCCCTTCAAGTCCGGAGTTCCAAATCTGCCTCGTAGACGTCGATATATAAGAACATCTGAAATTTTGGATGCTAAAAAGCTTCGGCGTCCAATTTTTTGGACTTCCTGCCCAAATTTCAGGTCCAAAACAGCATTAATTGAGCCCCCAACTCTGCCACATCTTTCATCTCCATATTGGAACCAGCGTTTTCTTGAGTTAATACATTTGCGACCGTAGCGGAGTTTGAAAGGCAGCTTTGCCGCAATACGGGGATGTGATGAGGTGAAGCATATTGAAAATCTAGGGGCCACTTCCAAACGGACGTTGACTCTCTCTTGGCTAAGTTCGACCGTAACGGAGCTTGAAAGGCAGCTTTGCCGCAATACGGGGGTGTGAGGAGGTGAAGCATATTGAAAATCTAGGGACCACTTCCAAACGGACGTTGACTGTCTCTTGGCTAAGTTCGACCGTAACGGATCTTGAAAGGCAGCTTTGCCGCAATACGGGGGTGTGAGGAGGTGAAGCATATTGAAAATCTAGGGACCATTTCTAATCAGACGTTGACTCTCTCTTGCCAAAGTTCGACCGTAACGGAGCTTGAAAGGCAGCTTTGCCGCAATACGGGGGTGTGATGAGGTGAAGCATATTGAAAATCTAGGGACCACTTTCAACCGGACTTTCTCTCTTGGCTAAGTTCGACCGAAACGGAACGTGAAAGGCAGCTTTGCCGCAATACGAGAGTGTAATGAGGTGAAGCATATTGAAAATCTGAAGGGGTCACTTTCAACTGGACGTTGACTGCATTTGTCTTTGGGAAGTTCGAATAGTTCGAATAGTAAAATTTCAGTGCGAATCGAATCGAATAGCAAACACTATTCGAAAAATATTCGAAATTTCGAATATTCGCACACCCCTACTAAAAACCAGTCAGTTATTGGTGCACTTATTGCTGCTCTCTTTTAAACATGAGAGAGCACGACGAAAAGATCTATATGTTCTTGAATGAGAAAGCATTCTTCTAGATTGCCATGGGATGGTTTCTACACCTAGGTAGCTTTACACTTAACTCAAGCCCTTATAGCAGTTGTAGATACTAAAGAAAATAAATTGTCTGAGACACATGTGCGGAAGTAACACGTAAGCATGAAACTTGCCTGAAGCTATTGGGAGGGCAGGTCCTCTGTGAGCAAAGCAAGGCTACCTCATCAGAATTATCCCCACAGTCATTATCACCATCGCAGAGCCAGTAGGGCTCTACACAAATGTTGGTTGTCTCGCACTTCAGGTGGTTTCCCGGGCATGTGCGATTATTTGGACAGTTTGCATGGCTTTCATCTGAAGTTTTGTTGTCCTTGCAGTCATTTACACCATTGCACAGTTGAGTTTTTGGGATGCAGCGGAAGTTGGCACACGTGAACTCGCCATCAGGACATGGTGGGTATTCTGCAAGACAGCAATTCTTTCAGAGATGCAAAATAGCGAGCCTGGAAATCGCATGCGTAAGGAATTACAATGCAAGCTCACCACAGCCTTCCTCATCTGTGCTGTCCCCACAATCGTTTTCGTGATCACATTTCCATGTTTTGAAGATACATCGGCCATTACCACATCTGAACTCTGTTGGTCCACATGTATGCTGGGCTGTTGGTATGGGTAGAAAGAGAATGGAGTGAATAAGCAGTTCCTTTTCAACAAGCTGTATGCATGCCTTGTAGTAAACTTACCGCAGAATGACTTGTCTTCATCAGTATTGTCTCCACAGTCATCATCTCCATCACAAGCCCACAGCCGAGGAATGCATTTGCCATTACCACATGCAAACTTTGTGTCATCGCAAGAAACATTTTCAGCTGAAACAGACATAAATATTACAAATCATGTCTAATGTTCATTAGAACCAATATCTGATGATCACCTAAATGACAAATTACTAGTAATCAATTTAAGGGAAACAAGTTCAAGATATTTGTTACAAAGGTTGAGCTATGATAGCTAGAGCAGAACAGCATTAATTTGCATTATGAACAAGCGGCAAGCATTATGAGCTGCCACAAATACTTACGAACACACATTCTTCCTTCATTTGCAACCTTAAATGTTGAGTTGCAGAGGCATTCAATGGTTCCATTGGGAGCTTGGTGACAAGAATGAGCGCAACCTCCATTCTGTAAACTACATGGATTCTTGTCACCTACAAGGCAAAAACCAACGAAACAAACAAAATCACATTATTATTGTCCAGCAAGTTTAGTACACCTATGGTAAGTGCGACATGAGAGTACATGAGACTTACATTTTTGTCGATCAGGAGAGTAAATATGAATATCACGTGGAGATTCCTCAAGTCTTTTCACCATTTCAATCATACCAGCCCCAGTGTGCTTTTCAGCACGATAGACACCACCTGCAGCAACATCAGTAACAGCAAATATTAGTAAATTGCCCTAAAACAACACATAGAAGCAATAAGACTTTTTCTTCATTCCTGTTATGATGGCATAAGTGCACTGCAACACTTGTGTGATGCCATATCAGCAAGCAGGATTTAACAAGTCTAACCACATGCAACTTACAGCCTGCACATGAGCATAGCACATGAACACAAGGTCAAGACTGGAGAACTTACGGAGCTGTAAGTCAGTCCAGTAGATGTAGTTCTCATAAACTGTGATAGCAAATGGGTAAATCGTTGCAGACACAAGAGTCTCTCTGTTCTTTCCATCTAAGTCAGAACGTTCAATCTTCTCCCTGTGAACAAATAGTTAGAATGACCAACGTTGAGCATTGAACTATGAATGAATGAATCTGCCTTCAGAAAAACGTCGCAGCCTACGGGTTAGTGGTCATTTGTTAGGAAGAAAAAAATTCCAGACTGGAGCCTATAAAGCAGGAGCAGTGCCCTTCATGAAATGTTTATGCCATCTAGTGGACATTCCTTGGTTGTGACAATTTCTTTCACATTTCATTCTTGGGAAACGCCAAATACACATCAGGCCACTGCTGCTATGGTTCATCACTCTGGTATAAAGATGAATGTGGCAGTAGGTAACCGGCCACAAGTAGTGACAAGGCATGACGGCAGTTGCTTGCGTGGCCTCAATGGTGTCCTAATAGCAGGAAGCTGTTCAAGCTAGCTACGAATTGAGAGGCCCGAGCAGTATCCGCATTTCCTGCTCGTACTGCATACTCAAAACAAGTTTTACTTAGGCATGTACAAATACTGAAAATTTCAAATACATACTGAATACGAATAAGGTGAAAAATTGTCTGTAAGTATAGTATATGTGTGTAGTATTGAAAATTGTTAAACAGGATGTAACCCTAGCCTTTATTACTGTTTTCAAATAAATGAAACTGCATGTCATTAGGCTACAGCACCTTGAAGATACTTTTTGTATTGCACTCATTACAAATTATCACAAAGAAGAATTGACTGCTTCACATGTTCAGAAAGTAAGTGCTGGCTACACACCGTGATAACGCTTCCTCCTGTGGAAGAGACCCTCTCACTTGGAATTGGGGTGGCAGGATTAAATGTTGTGCTGGCACAAAGATTTTTTTTTTATTTCCAGACAAGTATGTTGACAAGTTTGTTGGGTGCTTTACACAAGGTTCATAGCATGAAGTTTTGATAGCTGTATTATACTAAAAAAACTAACAAAAAACAAGACAATTTCCACTACTGTTTTTTTAATGCAAAACCCGTGACTCAGAGTGTCTTTTTAGCGACTGAATTTGCATGTCCAGGTTCATAATTTTCGGCTACATTTTTTTAGTTCTTATATGCTTTTATTCCCTCAGTTTCTTGAAAGAGTTCAAAGCAATTAACTAGTGCCACTCCAAAGCTATACCAATGATGAACAATGTATATTTGAATGTTGGTGGGAGAGGTATGCATGATGGCTGCCTATGCTATGCTATCCAGTTGATATAAAAACAAAACAAGAAAAATATGTCATTGAATGTGTAACTTCACCTACTCTAAACTTTATTTGACATCTCCTTCCTGTTAAGCATACATTATTTTTAGTGAAACAAAATATGAATGAAATTCTGAAAGCTGGAAATGCAGCATGAGTAAATGCCAGTACAAAATATTCTTATCAATACATACTTTTTCTCAAAAGCAAAACTCAAGAAGATTCTTTAGTGACTTGAGTTGGCCAAGGGGTTTAATTTTTGAGTATGAACTACTGCTATAGACAGCAACATGTTAGCCGTGGAATGTTGCTGTAGTTGGTCTACCAATCTTACTACTGTGACCTCTGTGGAACAAGCAAGTGTCATAAATATATAGTGTAACATGTAACTAAGGTGTTATGGCAAATGTGACAAGAAACAGTGCACAAGTTACTACTTGATAAACCAGCTAAAACATATACAGTAAAATACTGCAGAAGTGCCACCCCACTTTCACTGAAAATTGGGTTAACTACGGTGGCTACAAAATCAAAGAAAGCATGTTTATTTTAAAATGGTAAATGATGGAGTACACTAGTGTCTGCTCATTGTCAATGAACTATGCGAACAACTCTTCCGAGTCAGTGCAGAATAGGAGGTCAATGCATTTGTCGCTGACACTTGTGCGACTTGAACAGACCATGGGCTCTCCGATGCCTGAAAGTCGATTATGCAAGTGCCTGTTCTCACTGCTGTCCAATGCAACACTGATCTCACACCCCTTACAGATCGTGCAACCATCTCTCCAGACACACTAGTCCAAGCCGTTGACACCAATTTCAGCACTAGTGGTCTCGTAGCAGCCGCAGTGGGGTCAATATTTAGGCTGACACTGGTGCTTTGGACAGGGTGGGCGCTTAACATATAATTTTCAGAATTCTGAAGTTTTGGAAATGTTAATATACTGGGTGGTTGTGCGAAACTGGGCACTTCCACAATATTTTACGGTATGAAAAAAACAAAAAAAAAAACGTATAAAATAGTATGTAAAGTACATATAAAGAGAATATGTGCTATCTTTTAACCTCATCATAAATAATGCCCAGTTAAATGTCTTCATTGAAGCCAGTTTATGACCAGTTATTTTACAGTACGTACGTAACAGAAGAACGTACAACTTTAAACTCAAATTTTATGGGAACTAATGGGTTTTACTCAATTAAAAACAATTGTGAGTTGAATGAAAAAACTTCAAAGCAATGATGTTTGTGTGCATCACTCAGATCTGCATAGTTTCCTTCAAATATACATCAAATTTTAAACTATGGCACCATTCAACTACCCCAGATAAAAAAAGCTTATAAAGCCTTGTGCAATGCTCACACCTTCCAAAGTGGTGGTTTAAAGTGTATTATGAACTGCTTTTATGCACATGTTGGTGTACCACTGATTTATGCTCAATGTTTGCTACTGAGCCTAAATCATAAAGACTACGCAGAACCGTAATCCACATTTTAGAATTTCTGGCTTAAAAATTTATAAATTTTGATATAAGTTATATAATTATAATTTGCATACACTCGCATAAAAGCTTTCCTCTCTGCAACATATGCAGTCTCCTGCATATCCATTTGACATCGGATGCCATACACACATACACATGCCACTACTCTAAAACCCTAAATGTCTGCTGACTTACCTTAGAGCATCAGTCCAGTAAAGCTTCTTATCATCATAGTCCAAGGCAAGACCACTTGGCTGGGTCAGGTTCTGTTCCACAATTGCCTGCTTGTTGTTGCCAGCCATTGTTGCACGGTATATTTTGCCAGTGTTTCCATAACGTCCCCAGTCAGTATAGTACATATACCTGATTTTGAGAGGAGCACCATGTCAAATGGAAGAACATGCCAGCATCACATAAAACGTCTGCTAGTCTGAGTTAAGTCAGAAGGAAGCCTACCCTTGGCAGGGATCCAGCACAATAGCCCTGGGCCTTTCCACATGGGCAATCATGACTAACTGGGTGCCATCTCTGTTCATGGCATAAATGCTCCTGTTGGCAGAATCAGTCCAGTAGATCTTTTTTGCTGTCCAATCGAAGGCAATACCTTCTGGATTGATTGTCTTGTTCAAAACAACATGAATGTCCATTTTGTCAGGGTTCACCCAGGAAATGCTGCCATCTGGGCGAATTTCTGGTGAGACAATGTATTTTAAAACACTGTTCCACTTTCCAAGAACACAAAGCAGAAAAAGTGAACTACAGACTACTTACGGGTGAAATACATTCTTTTGTCTGCATAGTCAAAGTCAAGACCAACAACATTTGTGAGATTTCCTCGGGGCTGGAATGGCACACTTGTCTTATGTGGGTCCATGAAAAGGCTTCGAATTTCCCGGCGTGTGGTGAAGACGAGGAAGACCTTAGACACTACAGTAAACGGCATCATTCAGTTAAAAACGATCAATGTTTCCATAGTTATAAATTTCATAAGAATAAACCACTCACTGTCACACTTGCGCCCATCAGCTGCCAGCTCGCCAGAGGCACACCCGCACTTCCATTTTGTGCCATTGTAGGATTCCGGCATAGAGAAGCAAAGCTGGTCACATGGCCTTGTTGAACAGGGTGATGAGGCTAGTAAGGCAAGAAACAAGAACAGTGATCTCAGTTTCTTAAAAATAATATGCTTGCTCGAGATATGGTTAAAAAAAAAAAACACTTACCAGGGGGCTGGTTAGAGCTGTCAAAAACAACGATGTCTCGCAGCATGTTCAAGTCAGATTTCACTGGCTCTGGTGGGCTGGTAGTGTTTGTTTGGAACTTGCTCGCCTTGTAGATGGTTCGCAAATTCCTGTCTGCCCAGTAAACATACTGGCCGGAAACAGCCACACCCATTGGGTTTGGAAGGTTTTTCCTGACATACTGCCGGTTTCCACCAGAGAAAGAAACTTTCTGGAAATAAAATTGTCATAGGCACAACAAATTAATTAAAGTGAAAGTTAACTTACTATTGAACTGCAAAGCAACTAATCTATTTGTAAGAAATAAGGATTTTTGTGACATAGCAGCTGCTATAATGTGCCAAGGGGAAGCTTATACGATATTCAAACTGTACTGTTGACTAACCAACTTATTGGAGAATTATTTCTTACACCTACTCAGTTATTAAGACTACCATAGCATTTTCACACAGAGTATGTAATGGGTGAAAACTTTAACATATCATGTATGTAGTAATGTGCTTTTGCCAATGATGCAGACATGATCCACAGCACAATGTCATTTATAATCCAACTGTGAATGCAAGTTAGAGCCATTCCAAGTGTCCCCTAGATATTTAACTGCTTTCTTTGATGACCTGAATTTTCGTCGTTTAGGAGTTGTTTGGCCAATTTTTGTCAGCATAGCTAAAGGTCATGTTAATTAAGCAACAATCAGTAACTCTTAGGCTCACTGTATAGAGTGGTAATGCCTGCTAATGAACCCACAACCTTTAGATAATGCGTCCGATGCTATGCGAGCTACAGCGGCGGTCATCCACCCATCCACTTTATTGGGTATTTCTGTGGCTACTGCCACTGTAGCTCAATTGGTAGAGCATCGGAAGCGTTATCGAAAGGTTGTAGGGTTGGTCCCTACCAGCAGCAAGTTGTCCTTTTGTCCACTTTATTTACATTTATACCATAATTACCAGTTAAAAGACTACAAATAATGTCCCTATACTTACACTGCCTTCATTCTCTGTTGGTTTCATTAGGTTTTCTCAGCTAAAGAAATTCTACAAGCTAGAGCTGAACAAATAATTATATTTAAAGTAAGCAAGGGTATGCGAAAAATACTTGAAAACTGCACTGTTTGCTTTGCTGGGAACATGCCTACATATAAACAGGCTGTTATTAGTAAATATGCTTATCTACAGCAGCTATCCTAGTTTCATATGTCCAAAGCAAGACGACTTCATATGCAACGAAAGTGTGGCATACTTAAGCTACTTTGTTGACTACATTAGTCTACTTTGTAGTCACAAGTTTCATGCATATATATGGTTTACTAAAATATTTAACAGCAGTAATCTAAAGTTAATATTTTGTCAAGGTTTTGCAACAAAGATGCATCTGAAATATCTGTGATAAGAGCCTCTATTATGAGCCCATGCAAAGCCATGCACACTCACAAGACTGTCAAGATATAACTTGATTGCTGCATTTCTGAGCTGCACGAGTTCCTTTCAGCTGGCAGACACGATGTCATACGTTTACTACTGCCTGCCTTTTGTAGCAATCTTCTAGTCATGGATGGAGCATTTTTGATGAATAAATCACCCCAAATAGTGCATGCAACACAACCTTATGTTTCCATAAAGCAACAATATTTTGAATGTGGTCTCATCTGTGAGAACTTGAGGGCTAGTTGGCTCATATATTTAGAACTGAGGATGAAATAACATGACTATAACTCGGACACAAAGGAACAAATGCAACAAGACAAACGCTTGTCTTGTTGCATTTGTTCCTCCGTGCCCTCGTACTAGTCATGCAGTTTCATCCTCATCTGTTAGCCACACTCGGAACATTGCTCAGGCTGGTCACCAGCAAGCCTAAAAATGTCTGCTTAATCAGAGCTTTTTCATAACATTTGTAACTGACAGTAACACAAATTTTTCTTCTGCAACAAAGCTTTGCAGAGGTAGTGTTCTGCACTAAGAGCAAGACCTGACGACAAAGCTAGCAAAACCACTGTTACTCAATGGTGATCCACACTGCAATGAATTTACTTAAAGATGGCTCAAGTAAAAATAAACATCATGGCTGCTTCAGCTTTGAATCTAAAAAACTTGACAGAATTATTCGCAAACAAAAATTTCCAGATAAAGAATCAGCTTTTTATCTCTTTACAGTTCAACTGATACAGAAGTTCCTTTGCCATTCATATGTAGAATACTAGTATATATACGAGGGGCGTTGAATAAAGATTTCCCCTGACCCACTTCTATTTATTGCAGGATGCGGAAACTAGGCATGTGTAATGACATAAATCACTATAGGTCACGTACCAATGTGTAATTCTGAATGAATAACGGTGTTACTTTTACAGCTGTTGAAGTGGTGTGAGGTGTAATAATGGATGCAGTGACACACAGAGCAGTCCTCAAGTTCGTGTACTTGAAAGGCCGCACTAGAAGGGAGACGTTCGATGAGATAAAAGAGGTTTATGGGGAGGTTTCCCCATCATATGATGTAGCGAAGAACTGGCATCGGCAATTCAAATGCGGTCAGATTTTGGTGGAAACAGCTCCGATTCCAGGGCGACCCCATTCCGCTATCGTTCAACACACCATTCAGCTAGTGGAGGCCGCCATTTTGGAAAATCGGCGTGTAACCGAAACCTAGTCCAAAATGTGAAGATTAATGTGGGGTCCGTGGAAAAAATCACTCAGGACCATCTTCATATGTGTAAGGTATCCGTTCGCTGGGTTGCCCGGCTGCTCACACCTTTCCAAAAGCAGGAACGAGTCGAATGCTCCCAGTGTCTTTTGACCATGTGCCATGGAAACCAGCAGGACTTTTTCGACAGACTGATTACACAGGATGAATGTTGGGTCCATCACTATGATCCGGAGACTAAAGTCCAGTCGATGCAATGGAAGCACTTGGACTCAGCGCCTCCAAACAAGGCACGCGCCCAGCCCTCCGTGGGTAAGGTCATGGTCACAATCTTAGGACCAGCACAGAGTAGTCTTCATGGATTTCCTAGCAAAGGGTGTCATGATTACTGGGGCATACTATGCTTCACTGCTGCGGAATTTGCGGAAGGCCATCAAAAGCAAGAGACGTCGCATGCTCACCAAAGGTGTCCGCCTTCTGCATGACGCTGCCCGAGTTCACAACTCGCATGTTGCCCAGATGGAAGCTCGCTGTGGCGGCTTTGAAATTCTACCGCATCCCCCTTATTATCTCGACCTCGCACCATCAGACTTCCACCTCTTTCCAACAATGAATTCATATTTAAAGGGCAAGCATTTTCCAGATGATGAGACTCTGATTCCAGAAGTCAAAACATAGGTTTAGAAGCACCCTGTCAACTTCTACAAGCGACGTGTTTACAGTTGCATAAAAAGATGGGAGAAGTGTTTGTCCCTGTGTGGCACCTATGTAGAGAAGGACTAATAAATCTGCAAAGTTTCGTTGCCCTCCGCCCATAGGAAGTAGGTCAGGGGAAATCTTTATTGAACGCCCCTCGCACTTATGCCCCAGAGAAGAAAATGTAGAATGTATCTGTCATACAATTTATTCTAAGGTGGACAAATGCAGCCTGCATGTGCACAGTACACAAAAGTGCCTATCTGAAGCAACAAGCACATACCTGAACGGCATCTTCTCTGGAGTCAACCCAATAGACATCATGAGTAACAATATCAATCGTCAAGTCCCTAGGATTGCTTATTCCAGTAACCACAATGGGTACACGGTTTGTTCCATCCAGATAGGCCTTCTCAATCTTCGGGTACTGGCCATAATCAATCCAATACAGGAACCGCTTCACAGGATTCACTGCTATTTCTCGAGGAGAGTCAGTAGTAGTCTTGAGTAAGATGACTCTATTTGATCCATCCAGCAAGCACACTTCTATGTATGTTTCATGAGGGAAGACGTTGGTGAAGTATATGCTTCCTAAAGGAGTAAAACAAAAGCTAGTTAATTCAAGACCAGCATTTATACTACATTATTCGAAAGAGGCTGGGGTACAACATGCTATATCATTATCTGCTGCTAGAACTGCAAGTAAAAATGTATAATAGAACCACAATACATTTCTCATATTTATATATACTTCAAGGTAAAACACACTATAATTAATTACGTCCCTTCTACAAGCACATGAAAGGTGACAATAATCTTGGAAAATGAACATGCAGTAGCAATTGGTAGGTAACCACAACGTGCAAGATGCCCTAGAAGAAAAGAACAATGTCATAGCTTGCGTGCTCATTGTGCAAAAAAAAGGGAGTGGTGCCCACTCTCATTGCTTCAAGGTATTTTGAAAAAAATGTTTATGAAAATTATTTCAATACTTTAAACAGTGTGCATTACAGACCACTTCCAGACTAAGAACAAGCCAAGCTGCCACTTACAGATGTCACCAAGAATGAAGACATAGCATTTGTGGTTACGTCCACCCATGATACCAGTGTTTGGAGCATTTGCATGTGCACCTGTTACTAAGAATATCTGCTGGGCCAGCTTGCTATGTATGATGTAAGAGGAATAAGCTTGAAGGGAAGATGACAGCAGACAGTGCATCAACACACACTTTGTCAAAAGTGCACTGTCAAATCATCTTTTCTTCATGCGTTGCGCTACTCTTACAGTTGAGGCTGCAATTACATTTAGATGTCATATAAAGCAAAAGATGCAGAGGTGTAGTCCAGTTATTTTAATGGTAGATTACCAACATGGGCGCCTCGTAAGGGGTTGGGAGGTTACAAAGTTGATGTACAAATTGATTCACAGTGTTTAATGCTCCAAACCAATTCTGTGTCAATGAGAGACACCATAGTTGAGTCGTTCCGATTAGTTTTCACCGACTAGGATTTGTTGACGTGCACACAAATTTAAGTACAAGACCATTTTTGCATCTCCCTCTCATCGCGCTGCAAGTCCTGCAGCTGTGAATCAAACCCACAACCTCTTGCTAGTGAGTAAAATGCCATAGGCATTGAACTACTGCAGTGGGTAAACTTGATGCATAAAGTGTACTGCACTAAATGAAAAAAAAGCTTCTGTTCTGTATTACCATTATGAAGTAAGGAATATAATATGCCCTCCTAAGTGCACTAAGAAATATAACATCCTTAGAGACGTTATGTTTCTAGGAACAAGAAAAGGAACAAGAAAAATAGGGCGGCTTATGAAATGTGAAAGCAATGATACTTGCCTGCAACCCAGTCAACAGCAACGCCACGTATACCATTGCTGCCGATACCATCGGCAATCACATGCTTCAGATCTGTGCCATCAGGCTTAATTCGGTAAATGCCATTACGCTCGCCTTGGTTGAACTCAATCCAATAAATGTGGTTCATTGCTACATGCACATCAAGGTGTAGGATGTTGTGTCCTGAAAATACAAAATGTTTATCCAACTGTAGTACACTCAATTCACGAAGCACTACCTCCGTATACACGCTAAACAGCAATGGCTCTGAAAACAAAAGTACCACAAAGGGCACTGAGTGTGCAACCTTTTTTTATAAATCTGCTGCTTGGCATCAACATCTTAACAGTGTATCATAATGCCAAAACACTGGCCAATTTTCAGTTCATGGCAAGAGCACCACACAGAGCCATACATATAGTCACTAGTATGGGTCACGATAAGATCATGATAAGAAGAACCAATAAATAATTTCTCATAATGTTAAACTGTAAAAACTAATCATTTATGCGCTACATTATAAATTAAAGCATGGAACAATTTTTTTTTTTCATTTGGCATACCACGCAAGCAGTGCTGTTGAAGTTTTTGGATGTACACAAATTTAGCTACATGATAACAATAATGTGGAAATGCCATGTTAAGGTTAGCTGCCATAGCTGCCACCAAGCTAAGCAGAGGAAAAATGTACTGACCTGGACCAGCAATCGGTTGCATAGCTTCTCCATGGTCTTCGAGACTGAACCCTCGAGCTTTGTCAAGCTCAGATACCACCAGGAACGATGAGTATGGCATGCAGGACGTGTCTCCATTGCCCTTGAAGCCTGTACTACACATGCACTGTCTCTGGTTGTTGGAGACAGGAATGCACAGCTGCTCGCAGCCACCATTGTTGCTTCGACAAGGATGGCTGTCCCCTTAAAGCAGAGTGTGAAAAGTTCAAAATGAAGCAAACATGTAGTGCAGCAAAACACCACTCCAAGAAAAGTCATTTGAACCGATCATTCACACAAACAAAAATCCCCTGCATAAATTGTTCTGACACCATTAAAAAGAACATTCCACACTTTCTAGAGAAATCGAGAGCTGTAGAAAACATTTGAGACTACATGACTTCACTGAGACAAATACTCAATACATATATCCTTAATGTTTTTTAATTGCTTTAAGTATAAATCTGCACTTTCCACTCAAGTGCCACACTTCCTGTAGTATAAAATGAACTTACCTGGTTTCTTGCCATATACCTTCAAGGTGACCAGGCCAGGGGTGTTGTCCTCCAGAACAACTTGGTTTCCTCCATCAGGCAGGTCAACTCGTGCTATTTTTTCATGAACAGAGTCAAGGTAGTAAAGTTTGTTGCTGAAGACAGTCAGCCCCTGAGGCTTGGCCAGGCCTGCCACACTGGATATTAGGGTCTTGCGGCCATTTCCATCCAGATCCACACTTTCAATCTGAAAATGTGCATTGATGATGTTGTGGAATGAATAACACAATATAGACTTGTAAAGGGTCAATTTCACATTTAGGGCATACCTCTACATCATAGCTGCTATCCTCCTACCAAAAGCAGCGTAAATGTGAAAAAGGCATGTGCATTTGAATAAACATGTGAAATTACAGTAAAATAATCAAGTTCATACACTACTCACAATGCCTTCAAAGCTCTGGCTCCAGTAGACACGTTTTCCTGTAAGGTCAATGGTGAGTGCCTCAAGGCGTCGCAGGTTGTCTTTGACTAGAATAATCGGGTTCTTGCCATCCATCGACACTCGGGCCAGCTTCCTTGGAACACCAATGCCGCCATCATCAAGCCAGAAAAGTTTTCTGGGAGTAAGGAACGTCCAAATTTAGCCCACACACAAATAGAACAAAGCCGTTACATAGAAGATATGTTAAGTAAATGAAATAGGTTAAGACAGCACAACCAAGCAAGGAGAAAGAAGCAAACGTATACTACAAGAGAAGCATTATCTGCTAAATTGAGCAATGCCAACTCAAGGATGTATATATAGAAATATAAAACTACCAGTCCCACACATCTAGATAAAGGGGCAATCCCTTTGTCATGCAGAGGCGCATGACATTTATTGCTGGTTTTCTGCGTATGAAACGATTCAACAATTTTTCTTTTCAGTTCATCATTCAAATATCTGGTATATCTGAGCTTTAGAATGCAGATGTGCCTTTTGCAATAAGCAGATAAATTACTTATGCCCATTCCTCACATTATTGCTGTGTTGAGATGGTCCATTATTAAAGAGGCCCTGAAACACCCTTCAAAGTTATAGAATTACTTTACTATACGACTCTGTTCCCCAAATGAATCTCCTACCGTAAAAATTTCACAAACCGATCAAGTATAAGTGGAGTTATCGCACAAGGTGAGCAGTTTCTCTCTCCTCTCGTTGCTACGAGTGCGCTAGAAGCTAACAGGGGAGATGGCAAGAGAGTGATGTGAAGCCCAAAAGTTGTGTTGGCGTGCACCATGGCCTTGAGCATTTCATATTTTTTTCTTTAAATATTTCAGCCACTAGGTTTGGTTCTTATGTGCATGGCGCTGGCATATGGCCGCACCCCCTGGCAGGCATAGTACTTGCACGATGTGGCACATGGCCTCCTATATTGTCTGGCAGTGTGCTTTTTATGAAGTCAGCCAATAGCCGTTGGGCCAGATTGCTGCGTAGTTGGCAATGAATTGTGAAGGAGAGGGCAAGAGATTTTTGGCAGTTTTTTACATGAAATTGTAAATTTCCTTCTGCATGCAGTGCAATAATATTTGGCTCACATATCCCCTTCAAGTGCAAATTATGATGGGCTGTCTGCAAATGTGTAAAATTTACACACAATTCCAAGGCACTCAATATTATATTTCAAGAAAATAAGCTAATATCTTGTTTTGTGTAAGTTTCACTAATTAATTGTAATTAGCATGTTAATAAATATGTTTAATGAATCAAATATTAGTCTCAACATGCATGTGCAATATGTTTTTGGTTGTATGCAGTTTGAGCAAAGAAGAATTCTAGCTTTAGACGTTGCTCCTGGAACATGGCACGTTAAACAACCTGTTTAACATTTTAATAATAATAATATCTAGGGTTTAACGACCCAAAACCTTGATCTGATTATGAGGAACGCCGTAGTGGAGGGCTCCGGCAATTTTGACCACCTGGGGTTCTTTAACGCGCACCTAAATCTAAGTACACGGGCCTCAAACATTTTCGCCTCCAGTGAAAATGCAGCCACTGCAGCCGGGATTCGATCCCGTGACCTTCAGGTCAGCAGTTGAGCGCCATAACCACTAGGCCACCATGGCGGGGCACTGTCTAACATTGTAGCACCTTCAATAAATTCGTAGGCTGCAGTCATACATAGTGCAGTGAGGTTAAGTAAAGACATATTGACAAAGAAAGGGGTTAATTTCATTCAATGTACAGTTTATCTTGCTCTTTCTTGGCCACTAGTCCAAAGAATAGACAAGAACAATTTTCATCCACATATGCGGACACTGTCTCAAGGGGACATTGACAGGAGCCTTCTCAGAGATAGGCAACATTTTCTGACAATGTTCGAGAAGTGTTGCAGGGGCCTTTAAAGCATTGGTCAGTAAGACCCAAATATATATATATATATATATATATATATAGAAGGAAAGAAGTTTAATTTCAAGGGCTCGTTTTCTTTGTTATACACAATATTAATGAAAACTAACAGACAATAATGCCAAGGAAAGTATAGGGGACGTTTTTAGTAGTAAATGTAAGGTAATTGTGAAGAAAGAAAAGTGGACGAAAAGATAGCTTGCCGCGGGCAGGGACCGAACCTGCGACCTTCGAATAACGCGTCCGATGCTCTACCAACTGAGCTACCACGGCGGCCATCCCCCCGTCCACTTTATAGGGTATATATGTGCATTTAAACGTGGGAGCGTCAGTCAGCGCTGCCAGTAGCCATGACGGCGAGTGTGGAACACTCTTTTTCTGCCTGTTGGCGTCACGTAGCACGTGAACTTATTACGAGCTGGCAGCTGACCAATAATCCCTCGCATACTACCTGAAAGCATCAAGTCTGCCAGAACGAGACCCTCGCTATGAATCAAGGAAAGAAGTTTAATTTCAAGGGCTCGTTTTCTTTGTTATACACAATATTAATGAAAACTAACAGACAATAATGCCAAGGAAAGTATAGGGGACGTTTTTAGTAGTAAATGTAAGGTAATTGTGAAGAAAGAAAAGTGGACGAAAAGATAGCTTGCCGCGGGCAGGGACCGAACCTGCGACCTTCGAATAACGCGTCCGATGCTCTACCAACTGAGCTACCACGGCGGCCATCCCCCCGTCCACTTTATAGGGTATATATGTGCATTTAAACGTGGGAGCGTCAATCAGCGCTGCCAGTAGCCATGACGGCGAGTGTGGAACACTCTTTTTCTGCCTGTTGGCGTCACGTAGCACGTGAACTTATTACGAGCTGGCAGCTGACCAATAATCCCTCGCATACTACCTGAAAGCATCAAGTCTGCCAGAACGAGACCCTCGCTATGAATGAAGGAAAGAAGTTTAATTTCAATGGCTCGTTTTCTTTGTTATACACAATATTAATGAAAACTATATATATATATATATATATATATATATATTACTTCTCCACAACTTGGAAATATTTTGTATTTTACATAGAAATGGAGTTCTTGAATGCAGTTTTATCACTAAGTGGTGAACAGTGGCTGATCATGATTTTCTATACGATTGCACAGTGTGAACAGTTTCCACGAGGCTTTTCAGAAAAACCATATAGGAGATATGAAAAACAGTGAAAGTAGGACTTTCTACAATTAGATTTCCCTAGAAAAGATGGTCAACGTCCTGCTTATGACCATCATTATGCCCAAGGTATGGTATGGTGGTATGGCAAACGGCAAGGATGTCGTAAAGAAAAGATGGTGGTAAAGATATCAGCACCAGCTCATGTGCTCTTGTTTATTTTCACTTCTAGGATGACATCTGCCATCACGTGTGGGTCAAATGAGATGTGTGGGGAAGTGCAATTGTAGAATTTTGCACAACTCCCATTGACAATGTCTGCCAGCAACCTTCTTTAGATTCACGAAAATATGTTTTCGAGAAAATGTAATTGACTGCAGGTGCTTAAGCACAACTCGTACAAACATTTAAAAATGAGCCCAAGTTTGCATTTGCGTTGTCAATTTCTTTTAGTTGTAAAAATGCTCATTCATTTCTTTTTCATGTTTATTCACAGAAATTCCTATGTCATTTGTATCTTTGAACTGTTGTCAGGCAGATTCATATTCTCCACTATTCATGCTGTGCATCCTTTTTTTTATCTGTAACCATGCCAACTCAACCAATTGACAATATTTCATCCAAGTTTGTGCAATACTTTGGTGCAGTGTGTTCAGTCACAAAAAGAACAAACTCACCCTTGCTCAGGATCAAGTACTATGGCCTTTGGCTTTCCAATTCCTTTTTCAGATCCATCATTTGTCAGCAAAACCCTTCGGTACTGTTTTTCTCCATCTACTTTCACAATTTCTATGTTGGAAGCCTTCCTGTTTCCAATGTACAAATTCCTTCCAACCCAATCAAAGGCAATTGCATATGGAGCACCAATAATTCCATCCATCAAGAATTTGGTTACATTTCCACCCTTGAGGCTCACAGTGTAGATTGTGCCCTGCAATTGAAAAAAGAAATGATAATGTCAAGGCTGACTTCAGTTCAGAAATGAATGCTGAATGCTAACATACATTCTCCTTGTCTTCATCTGCCAGCTGAATCCAGTAGATATTGCCCTCTTGCTTGTCATAGTCAAAGTCATAGCCATTCTCAATGCCTATTATTGGAACAATTTGGCCAGATGACTTGTCATCAGGTGTCAAGCTAATGTCAATCAGCTGGTTGGCCTTCATGAGCATCAGGAATGGAGTATCAACTGTAAGAAGAAAGCTTTCTGCATGACTCCACGTCAACAATTTAAAAAGTAATTCCAGCAGCCAACTGAAGAAGCAAAGCACATGCTGAATCAGAAAAATGCCACAAGCAAGCATACACAGTTCATATCCTTTGAGCTTCCATGGTACTATTAGTCTGTAGCAAAAGCTAGAACAGCCTAGTTAACCACTAAATCTTGAAAGCTATAAATGCCTCAAAGACAGTTAAAAACAAAGCCCCAGTGTCTTAAACTTTGTGGGTGTTTTCCTTGTGAAAGCCTAACTAGTAAACACTCATTATACAAGGTTCTTACATGCACCAGCAACACCAATAATGTACTTGCCTGGTACACATGAGCCACTGGCTGAAGCCCTGTCTTGTGTGTAGCCGGGTGGGCAACGACAAGAATACTGCGTAGGCCTTGATGGCGACAGCAAGCACAAATGGGAACAAGGTGCACTTGCACAGGGGTTGCTAGCTGTAGGGAAGAAGTGTAAAAATAAAATATGCCCCAAAAATTCATTCCAGAAAAGAGAAATTGCACAGAAACAGAACATTGTTTTCACATACTTTAAGCGCTATACTTTTATAAACTGCTTGTGCCTTACTGCTGGAGCTGTAAGGATGCCATGGCCCCATCAGGCAACTGTTCTCCTTAAGCTGTGCACCCCAAGGCACTTTTCACGAAGTTGTCTTAATTAAACAAATGAATAAAGAAATAATGTTTAGGCAGTAAAAGGAAAAGAGGTTAGGGCAACAAAATTAAATATATGCTGTAGATGTACACCCAAATGGAAGTTGAAAATTTTGTAAGCGAAGCAAAATTCAATATACATGTACTGTCAATTTTCAAATATGCAAGGGAAGCCCACATTCACAGTTTCATTTTAGTTTTCTGCAGTTGCAGTGTTTCTATGAATTGTAAGTGCATGCACACGTGCGTATGCAATCATATGCCTAATTAGAGGCACTGCAGGACAAAAGCCTCTCAAGAGTTTCCAGTAACTACTGTGCTTCATCAGCTGAACTCTCCACACACATGCAGATTTCCTATAGGAGGCCCCAGTAAATTCTCTGCTATCCCAAACTGTACAGAGAGACATCAGTTACGGAGCCACATACCTTAGCAGCCCTAATCAGCGACAGCATTTTGCTCTAGACATGTAGTATAATGCTGGAATGAACCTTGCGCAAACAAGCTCCCAAATTTTGATCACAAGAATTACTTATTTAGTGCTCCTCGCTCTCAATGCACAGTCGGTCTGGCTCCATGGTATAAAATACGTATGGTACAATAAAGTTTTCTTTTAATTACAGCATACACAATACTTGTAGTTGACAGCTAGATACACAACTTTGTCCCACAAGAAGTGCACAAGAGGATGGCATAAAAAGTTACTCACAAGGTGGTTGCAGTACTGGATGGTTCACATGAATGCCTAAGGGCTGGCTAACAAGATGTGACACAACAGTTTGATTGGTGCCTCTGAACTTCTGGCACGATAATACCCTGTTTAGCTGACGATCTGTCCAATACAGTGTGTCTTCAAAGATGGTGAGGGAGTGTGGGTGCAACAGATACTGAAACACAGAGAAACACATGCCAGAATGTTTTATTTGCACCTTTAGACGCCTGCTGCATATGCACACATTGCCCATGATTGTAGAACTTGCACAGCTACATCTAAATTTAGACTTGCACACCAAGCTTATGTAACTTCATATAGTTTTCCCTCTCATCAATGTTCTAGAATGATCAGCCCATTGACATAGCCTACCTCCATACATTTCCTTGCAAGAGAAATGGCAAGCTGATAAGAGACATAGCACAAATATAGCAAAACAAAGAATGACAAGACGATGGAGACTTGAATCGAAATAGAACTTGAGTACTTGGAGACTTGCTGCACAAATAAACAATGCACAAAGTCAAAAAATGCACTACGTTATTAATGGCATAAGATAATGATCAAAGCTTGTCATTGGAAAACTGAAGTGATAACCTGGAATTTTTTTTACTCCTTTTATTTTTGCTTCTAATTTTTACTTTATCAGCTGTACTATCTTATGTTTTCTTTTTTTTTTCTGGAGTTTATATTCCTGCATATTAAATGAGTTTATTCATTCTTGTGAGCTTGAATGTTATTTTTTTCCTTACTGCCCATCTGTGTTTACTTATTACGCTCACACATATAAAGTAGGTGCTTTGTTTGAGAACAATCCAACAAATAAAAAAAGATGTTAGTGCAGTGGCACACTGTTTTTTTAAATAATATAACCGAAAGGCCTTTTATGGGCATTAAATAGGGGGGTTATTGTGAAACAGATGTCCAGTCGTTAACAGCAACATGAGAGATAACTTTTGCATGCCCTATCTCTTTAACATGAATAGATTATTCCAATGACAGATAGCATGCGCAACCAAACAAATGCACTCTACAGCCTTCAGCAATACTCACATGGTTGTGTGCCAGCACTTGTTGACGCCCTGAGCCATCATAATTGCAGAAGTCAATGTAGTCCAGCTTGCTATCAGCAAAGTAAATGCGCTTGTTGGGTAAATCAAGGGTTAGACCATTGGGCCAGTATATCTTGGTGTGCACAATTGTCTTCCGCATGGTACCATCAAGACCAACACTCTCAACACGTGGGTTTTCACCCCAGTCAGTCCAGAACATGAGACGAACCCTGAAAGTCAAATACAGGCAAAAACACTTAGCAACACAGAAAATACCGAACAAAGTGTTTAATTAGGTAGTGCCAGTCAGCGCCTTCCAAGCATGTACTGTACCAAGCTAGCTGTCAGTACTAGCAGTAACAGGTGTTGGAGAACTGCAGGGTGCCGTATTCGAATAGTCCCAAAGCTTGCTTCATCATTTTAAATTTTGATCCTGAGCTTCCTCCCCAGGACTACGCTAAACTAATAATAATTGTTGGGGTTTTACGTCCCAATACCACAATATGATGATGAGGAATGCTGTAGTGGAGAGCTCTGGAATTTCGACCACCTAGGGTTTTTTGATGTCCACCTAAATCTAAGTACACAGGCTTCAAGCATTTCTGCCTCCATCGAAAATGCGGCTGCCGCGGCCGGGAGGAGAAGAGCATCATTGCAAAATAGGGCTATGACACATGAGCACAAAGTAAGACATGCAAATGAATGAGGTACGAGTTCTACAGTCTCATCAAATGAGAAGGAGTAGGGAAGATGCCTGTTACTTGGGTTGAGTCACCTGTTGATAGCACATGATCAAAGTCCATTCTGAGAACCTTAATTATCAAATACGTAGAAGCTCAGCTCTCACACTTTGCTAGTTGCTAATGTTGATTGCTCTCATAAGTGTTTTAAACGGCGATAGCCACATGAGGGACACCAATTTAAAAAAAAAAATACATGGGCTGCACTGCAAACAGCATTATGAACAAGAGAACAGGCTGAATGTGCCTGCATATCCAGCAATTAACAAGTATTTTGAGCGATTCTAATAAAACATGAGAAAAATGTGTGGTAGTGCTGAGAACTGGACCAGCGCTTGCTATATGAATTCAAGCCGAATGTGCCAGCCATAACTTGATATCCTACAATCAAATGCTATAAGTGGGATGAATGAGCATTTCCATGCTTCATCCAGTGTTCTGGGCTGCGCAGAATGATGTACAGTTAGAAGCAAAGGGAATCCGCACACTGCACAGCCTACCATCAAAGTCGAATATGTAAGAGTAGGTGATAAGGATATCACGGAGGTCTTCAACTTGTGAGGGCAATAGGTCTGAGGCAATCATCTTTGTTACATTGTTGTGCACTGCTGAAGATTTGGCTGCATCGGCATCATGTGGGGCCACAGAAATATTACCATAAGGCATATGGTGAATGTGCAGTGAAACAAGGGGATAGGCAGTATCGGTGAAAGAACCTTAGAGTGCTGACGTGGTCATTATGAACATGCGGCCACGCGTACCTATGACGTCACTGGCCACCTTCTGCCATGTTGTCTGTGCTGCTGTTTCATCTGCTTTGTTGAGCGCTGTGAGTGCTTGTTTCTTTGTGTATATCTAGTGCGGGTTAGCGAAGGAGCCGGAAGAGTATAAATTAGGGGTGTGTGAATATTCGAACTTTTGAATCTTTTTCTAATAGTGTTTGCTATTCAATTCGATTTGCACCGAAATTGGACTATACAAAGTATTAAAACTTCCGAAAGACAAATACAATCAATGCCCAATTTCTTGGACTCCCTAGGACCACGAAATTGTCTGAAAAATCTGGCAGTCTGAAAAAACGAATTCATGCTTTTTTATTCCGCTCAAGCGATCAAATCACCACAGCCACGTCCAAAATAGTTTTGATGACTCCCAGTACACTCATCAGTCATTTTGGTGCATGCCCAGGCTCTCATGAATACATGCCAACCGCAAACTGCAAATTTGCATCTCGTGATGAGCGCCACTGATTCCAGCAAAGCGCGGAATAGATTACTGCTCTCTTGCATAGAGCATTTGGAAACGATGTCGCGGAACGCAAAGGCTGTGGTGGAAGAGCGGACAACTCATCCGGCTTCATCATCAATTAAGTCGTACTGGCGCGTTTGCCACCTGCCACCTGCCGCCATCACGCCTCCGTGCATTTCCGGTGCTTATCCGTAAAGACATCGCTGCGCTGGCCGCACTGCACCGTGGCAGTGGCCCCTTCAGATTTTTTTCCATGCTTCACCCAATCACACACTGGTAGTGCGGCAAAGCTGCCTTTTGGACTTGCTACGGCCGCAAGCGGGTCGACTCATGAAAGCACTGGTTCCAACCTACAAGATAATAGATGTGGCAGAGGTGTGGGCTTTAATTAATGCCTTTTCGGGCCTGAAATTTAGGCAGAAAATCCGAAAAATTAGACGCCGAAGATTTTCAGCGTCCAAAATTTCATATTTCCTTATACATTGACGTCTATGAGGCAGATCAGGAACTCTGAATTCGAAGGGAGCGTGCCCTTGTCCACCACATCAGTTGGGCCTCCATAGAAGTTGGAGGAGGAGAGGTTGAGGAAATAGCATCTTTTCTAGAGCTGTGCGAATAGCAAAATTTTGGGTGCGAAGCGAATTCGAATAATAAAGATGAGTGCGAATCGAATCGAATAATTTTCGAATAATTTTCAAATATTTCTCAAACATTTTTCGAATACTTCGAAGTGAAATTACAGAAAAAGTTGCAGAGAATCCCTAAGTATGTTCTCATGCGATAGCAACATGAAGGTGTTTCTTTTTGCTAGGTTGATGAAGCGCTGGCAGGGTGGTGTTTCATAGTTGTCTTATCAAGAATAAGGCAATGTAGAGGCCGAATCATATTTATGTACATGATTTGGTGCAACCAAAGTGTTGTCGACAACACTTTACACGTGATAGGCAAAAATGCCATTTCCTCAGCCTCTCCTCCTCTTTCAACTTCTGTGGAAGCACAACTGATGTGGCGGACAAGGGTGTGCTCCCTTCAAGTCCGGAGTTCCAAATCTGCCTCGTAGACGTTGATATATATGAACATCTAAAATTTTGGAAGCTAAAAAGCTTCGGCGTCCGATTTTTCGGACTTCCTGCCCAAATTTCAGGTTCAAAACAGCATTAATTGAGCCCCCACCTCTGCCACATCTTTCATCTCCATGTTGGAACCAGCGTTTTCTTGAGTTAATACATTTGCGATCGTAGCGGAGCTTGAAAAGCAGCTTTGCCGCAATACGGGGGTGCGATGAGGAGAAACATTGAAAAATCAAGGGACCACGTCCAATCGAACGTTGACTGTCTTTTGGCTAAATTCGACCGTAACGGAGCTTGAAAGACAGCTTTGCCGCAATACGGGGGTGTGATGAGGTGAAACATATTGAAAAATCAAGGGACCACTTTCAATCGGACGTTGACTGTGTCTTGGCTAAGTTCGACCGTAACGGAGCTTGAAAGGCAGCTTTGCCGCAACACGATAGTGTAATGAGGTGAAGCATATTAAAAATCTGAAGGGGTCACTTTCAATCGGACGTTGACTGTATTTGTTTTTGGGAAGTTCGAATAGTTCGAATAGTAAAATTGCAGTGTGACTCGAATCGAATAGCAAACACTATTCGAAAAATATTCGAATTTCGAATATTCGGACACCCCTAATCTTTTCCTTTCACGTGTAGAGTGTTGTCCACACCACATTGATTGCACTAACTTAAGTAAATAAATATAATTCGGCCTCTGCATTGCCTCATTCTTGATAAGACAACTAGGGAGCACCACCTCTCCAGCGCTTCACCAACATAGCCAAAAGAAACTTTCGTGTTGTTATCTCATAAGTTTACACTTAGGGATCCTCTACAACTTTTTTTCTGTAATTTTGCTTAGAAATATTTGAAAAATATTTGAGCAAGATTAGAAAAATATTTGAATTGATTCGCACACAAACTTTATGTTCGAATTCGCTTCGCACCCAAAATTTTCCTATTCGCACAGCTCTAGTACAAATATCAGTTTGAAAAGCTTTATTCGCTGTGCAAACCTTGCCGGTGGCTGTGATCTTGTTTTCGTCGTTATCATCGTCCAACAGACGTGATGATTTCTGTGAGCCCTGGAGCCACCACAATATTAGCCGTGCAAAACAGTTTGCACTTCGATACTTTGCAAAGCAACATGTAGAGAAGTGACAATGGAAGCAGCGACAGCAAGAACGAAATTGGTGTGACCTTTGATCGGGCACACGAGCTGTGCGTCCGATCACAACAGTGTGCAGTACCCCATACATGTAACACTGTGCAACATGTAAGTGGCGAGATGTAACACTTTACTGACTCGTATTTAGATCAAGCAACACTGAGTTCTAAAGGTATACAAATGCCACGTACATAGGGCGCACACATCAGGGGCGTAGGCAGAGATTTTTTTTCGGGGGGGGGGGGGGGGGGGTGTCAACCATTCTTTATGTATGTTTATTCGTGTGCGTGTGTATATACACATACAAATTGAAAAATTTCGGGGGGAAGCGGGGGTCTACACTGTTCTGCTTACCACTTCGAACATGATTGTGACATGCGTAATTTGATTAGTTTCACAATGACATTGGTATGGTACAAGTACAGCACGAAGAACTTTTGCACCGCAAGCTTGTGTGTAGATATGCAGTGTATTGCCATGTAGAAGGGTTGCTGCTCTACACCTGGAGTAGCCATTGGTGATGGCGATGAGTAAGAATATATGAGTGTGCAACTAGGTATCATTTTCCTACCTTATCTCTAGCCTCTGTGGAGAAGCCCTTCAAACATTTTTTTTATGCTTCTAAACCTTTGTTAAGAAAATGGCATTAAAGGTGTGCGTATACCCTTCTCTTGGGTCCAGAGACAGGCCTCTTGGTTGACTAATATTTTCCTTCAGCAACACAATATGGTTCTTTCCATCGAGCGTTGACACTTCAATTGTCTTGAGTCGAGAGTCAACCCAGTAGAGATTGCGTGCCACCCAATCAACAGCCAAGCCTTCTACCAGATCAAGGCCACTAGAAATTACCTGGAAAAAAATTAAACAGTAAATAAGATATGTGACAACAGTTGACATTTCTTTATAAAATCTTGCAAGACACCTTAATAGTGCAAGGCTTCTATGCTGAGTGAGCTACTCATGACAGACAACTTTAATCATAGGTTGACCATTTGACATATCCAGTGTTGAACTTAACAGTAGCTGTCAATGAGTTGATATATGAATGAACTGTTTGTTACACTGTAATTATAGCAAACATTTAATTCACATACAATACTTATGCCATGTCACATTCACAACTAATTCAGCTTCTTTAATGCAGTTAACAGCGCATTAAAAAGGTGACAAAAAACAAAAAAGCACAAAGGCTTGGAGAAAGTACTGACCACTTGTGGTTCTCCACCTTTAGTCAGCCGGAAAACTTTCTTCACACTCATGTCTGACCAATAAATGGTGTTGGTAGCCATATCCGAAGCAGTAGCGACAACATTTTCCACTTTTACAGGCACACGCTCCAGAAAGCTTGTGTCCAGGTTTGCAACCAGAATTGAGCGGCGGTTTGAGATCACCAAGAAGGCATCTGACCTGTCTTTTAGATGAAAAAAAAAAATACAGATGAGTTTGGTTGTTGATGTTCGTATTCTTGAAAATTGGCTATTATGGGTATTGAGACGACTGCATGATGAAAATTTTTTAAGAGCATTAAATTGCCCATTTTAAAAACTAGGCGTGACTCTTAGAAATGGATGATGTAAACAAAGTCAATGACAGCATTGTGTAGTAGAAGAGGTGGAGTCATTAGGCCGGCATGAAGAGCAAGCTTTTCAATCAATACAAAGAGTAATACAATACTAGTTGAAGCTCCAATGTGCCTACCGAAAGACTAGGCTGGGTTCCAAAACACATTTATGGCTGAAAGGCATGCAATTAACTAATTTACAACCACAAGGGATATACATAACACATGTGTGATCAGTAGTACGCACAGATATAAATGATAACAAGAACTTGCGAAACTGTTGAACAGGGAATGCCGGAGTCAACGTTTCAACAAGAGGACTTGTCTTCGTCAAGGTGAAAAAAAGAGTAATATGCAGTGTTTTATATTGCAAGACTAGAAAATTGCTTTCAATTAACGAAGAGATTAGCATGAAGGCACGCTACCAGTAGCTTTTGACTAAACTTTTTTTTTTTTTATCATGCCAGGCGCTGCTGAATAAATCGACCTCCCTTCATGAACAGCAACATAACCACTGTAGTAACAATACATAGAAGTGCCTCACATCTATAAAGAAGATAGCTGTGAGTGCGTTCTCATGCCCCACTAAATGCTACACTGACTCCTCACTAAGCTAAAATTTTTGGGTAATCCAAGCAGTTTATGCATACCTTATTTAGCTACATTACATACAGGGCACATCTATTAGGCTGAATGTACGACAGACTCGCAGATTTGCGAACTATCATTACAGTCATCACTGAGGGAGTCAACTAAATGCTTTTCGAACAGTATGAGCATGAACTCCTGCAAGATAAATTATTATTCCCTCAACACTTACTGGTTGCTTTACATCTGTGTTTGAGCTCAAGTGTGTAGCCTGGCTCGCATGAGCATGTGAATGATCCCTTGCTGTTGGTGCAGTGCTGGCTGCAGGTTCCAGCAATCAGGCATTCGTTGAGGTCTATTGGGGAAAAGAAAGAGAGAGGGAGGTAATTTCACCTTTATGGCCATCACCCTACACCACTAAGCTGACTAGCTAGAGGTACAAAGAAATAAACATAATGTCACTACGCTGAGGGCAAGGTGACATTGCAAAGTATAAAATGAGCATCTTTGAAACGGGCGGCGCAAAAACAAGGACAAAAGAAGCGTTCGACACACCAGCCTGTGGTGTGTCGTACCTTTCTTTTGTCCTTGTTTTTGCGCTGCCCCCGTTTCAAAGATGTATAACCAATTCCAACTTGCCCAGACAGCAATTCTTCTGTATAAAATGAGGGTGCTGGTATAAAGACAAAACTTTGAGATGTTTCAAGGCGTAGTGAAGAAAATGTTCATAAAGCATGCAGCCATGCAAAGAATTTGAGAGGAACAAATACACTAAATTTAATTTTGAAAGTTATGATACACAGAAGATACAACTAAAAATAATTCTACAACCATGCTAGAAACATGCTGCATCACCTCTGATATGCTGTATATAAATATGAACTGATGCCATGGGCGATGTGCCATCACAGCCAAAGGAATTTGCTTTGTGCAAGGCAGCGCATATGTTCTTAATGGTATAACTTACTTATATATATGCAGAAAACATTTTAAAAAATTCACAAGAAGTACCAATAAAAATTTCTTAGTTCGACGATCTTTGGGTAAAAGGCAAAATAAGGCAAAAAGCATTTGCTAAATCGGCTGCAGTAGAATATAATGATAATATACGGGGTTTAATGTCCCAAAACCAAGATATGATTATGAGGGGCACCGTAGTGGAGGGCTCCGGAAATTTCGACCACCTGGGGTTCTTTAACGTGCACCTAAATCTAAGTACACAGGCCTCAAACATTTTTGCCTCCATTGAAAAGGCTGCAGTAGGAGTGCCTCATCAAATTCCAGGGGTCAATTCCTTGCCATAAAACTAAAATTTCAAGCAGTGTACTATATTGCTGCAAGTCCTCACCAACGCATGTTGTTGTGTCATTCAGTACTTCTCCCTTTGGACAGGTACATAGAGGCCCCATGGGTGTTACATGGCATCCATGTGTGCAACCAGCCTTGTTGTCCTTGCATGGTGTAGATGCTGCAATAGGAAAGGAGTGTTTTGTTCTCCAGTCTCTGCATAAAATGCAGGATGACTGAACTTACCACAGCCAGGGCCTTCATCAGCTCCATTTGGACAATCAGGCTTTCCATCACATACCGAGGATATATTGACACAACGATCTGTAACTCCTGGGCAAAGCCACTGGCCATGCTCACATTGGAATTTCGGTGCAACTGAAAATAGAAGGCATAACTTTTGGCTTGTGCACAATTATCTTCCTCTGCCAAACTACACCCCTGTGAAAAAAAATAATATCACTAGTGCTTTTAAAAGTAAACAAATAATGCTGCCAAACATAAAAGTATCTTTTTCACAAAGGTGACTGGCCAATATAACTTTAAATTTAAAACAAAGGGGCCATGCACTGAGTAATAACATGGCACAGAACTATTTTGGAACAGTCAGTGTAAATGAATAAAATACTCATACTGCAGAAGCTACAATCATCATTAATTCATAGGATAATGTACAAAAGGATAAGTATTTTGCAAGTACAAAAAAAGATGGAAGAGAATATTGCAAGCGAGCACCTGTGTCCGATCCCTTTAGATCTACTTTCAGCCTTATATCATGTAACCTGAGTAAATGCATACACAGCGAGTGTTTTCCTAGTATTAAATTGTCTTCACATATGAACGGGGCCAATAATGACAGGCCCCAAAATCAAATGTATCAAATCAAATAGCACTATCTGCTATTGGTGCTTTTTTTTAAGACTGAGGAAGTATTATATAGTTCCCTGCTATTTAACAAAGCTAATAACCTCATCAGAGCCTCAAAGTCAGCTTCTTACACAGTGAAAGCGACATCTATGACCATATTAAGTCGAGAAATGACACTAAAATCTGGTGTAACATTGGCCGTTTTCAGCACAAGGCTGATGCACATGCTGTCACTGGGTGCATCTGCCATGCATTTACTTGCCACCAATAGACTTTATCTGTACCTTGAATTGAACTACTAATTGGTCACACAATGAGAAATCGCTTGATTGTGCTGAAAATGGGAAAGCACATAAAAATGGTGTTTCTTTCAATAAAGCCATGCCCTAGGAAACACCATGCCAAGTTTGCTTTGATGTCTGCTTGCACCATCACAACGAAAGAGTCATCATGAAAGAACATCCTCTCATTCTGTATGAGGGAGTTTCAGACCCTGAGGTACTCTGCAGCAGTTTAAACGTTCCTATGTACAAGTATTTTTGCTGTTGTCAAAGAATGTCAAAACAATATTTAAGCACCACACCAAGATTTGACATTGTCAAAGCACAACCACACAACTGCCTTAGTGATTTTCTAACCACCAGATGTTAAGACACCACTACATTCAAACTCTAATATAAAAACTATTGGTGAAAGCATGAAGAACATGTATTATAATTTATTGAAAACTTTATACAAAAATTTCATATTATCCAGAGCTTAATGTTAACTTAATTACATAACAAGGACTTTCTCACCACAAGCATGTCTGCTATCTTCATCCGAATTATCTCCACAGTCATCACTGCCATCACATATCCAGGACTTGAAGATGCATTTGGTATTGTTGCACTTGAAGTGGTTCTGTGGACATTCAACTTGGCCTGGTAATGTCAAGACCAAAGGTACAACAAAGTTGAGATAAATAAAAAAAAGAAAAACATTACTGTTATTATTTTACTGATACTGCTTTCTATTTACACCATCAGTTGAAATTTCAAACAATGTGAGCCAGTTATTTGCTCAATTTATACTGGTTCAGTGGGAAAATGCCCAAAACTATCGCAATTCTTACGTACAGCAGCTCCCATCCTTTTTTTGTTTTCTTTCTATGAGTCCTAAAGTAATGAATTTGCAGTCAAGGCTATATTGAAATTCTAGCGCACTTTCTTTAGGCCTTTTGGTTATGAATGAAGGCTTATCGCCATCTATTCTAGTTGACTACATCATAAAAAAAGAGAACATGCTCACCGCATGACGAAGGTTCATCGCTGCCATCTTCACAGTCAGCATTGCCATCACAATACCACAGCTTTGGAATGCACACCCTTGACTTTTTGCACTGGAAGGACTTCTCCAGGTCACACTGATCAGGTGCCAATGATGCTGCAGAAAGTGAAACCACTTGTTAGTACAGCTGTGCGAATAGCAAAATTTTGGGTGTGAAGCGAATTCGAATATTGAAGTGTGAGTGCGAATCGAATCAAATATTTTTCGAATATTTCTCGAATATTTCTACAATATTTTTCGAATACTTCGAAGCGAAATTGCAGAAAAAAATGTTAGAGAGGATTCCTAAGCATATTCTTATTTCGCTAGGTTGATGAAGCACTGGCGGGGTGGTGTTTCATAGTTGTCTTATCAAGAATGAGGCAATGTAGAGGCCGAATTCTATTTATGTACATGATTTGGTGCAACCAAAGTATTGCCGACAACACTTTACACGTGATAGGCAAAGATGCCATTTCCTCAGCCTCTCCTCCTCTTCCAACTTCTGTGGAAGCCCAACTGATGTGGCGAACAAGGGTGTGCTCCCTTCAAGTCCAGAGTTCCAAATCTGCCTCGTAGACGTCGATATATAAGAACATCTGAAATTTCGGACGCTAGAAAGCTTCGGCGTTCGATTTTCCGGACTTCCTGCCCAAATTTCAGGTCCAAAACAGCATTAATTGAGCCCCCAACTCTGCCACATCTTTCATCTCCATGTTGGAACCAGCGTTTTCTTGAGTTAATACATTTGCGACCGTAGCGGAGCTTGAAAGGCAGCTTTGCCGCAATACGGGGGTGTGACGAGGTGAAGCATATTGAAAATCTAGGGACCACTTCCAATCGGACGTTGACTGTCTTGGCAAAGTTCGACCGCAACAGTGCTTAAAAGGCAGCATTGCCGCAATACGGGGGTGTGATGAGGTGAAGCACATTGAAAATCTAGGGATCACTTCCAATCGGACGTTGACTGTGTCTTGACAAAGTTCGACCGTAACGGAGCTTGAAAAGGACACTAAAGAGAAACGATGAATTGGTTTAGATTGATAAAGTGTGCTTGAAGAACTCTTGTGTAGTTTATTTCACCACCATAGGTTTATTATTAGAGGAGAAAACAAAGTTCAAAGTTTCATTTTTAAATTTCGCGCCGAACTTTGTAATTCGTGACGTAAAAGGTTTCAAAGAGCATTTAACGTATTTTGGCGCCACTGGCTCGACGAAATTTCCACAAACTCATTATGTCAAGTCTCTGGCCCCCTCAGAGGACAATGTACTTCGATTTAACCGATTAGGAACTACGTAGGCCCAAGCAGGCGCCGTCAAAAATATGTGACGTCACGGCAAATGGTACAGGAATTTTAAGGTGGCGTCGCCACCTGTATTTTCTTTTTGCGCGTTTTCTCGCTTATTAAGCGTTTTCTCGCAGCAAGCGTGGTGTTTTTGGTATCGTGGAAGACTACTTTACTAATGCGAGAAAAATAGTTTTGCTCTTCAGTGTCCCTTGAAAGGCAGCTTTGCCGCAATACGAGAATGTAATGAGGTGAAGCATATTGAAAATCTGAAGGGGCTCACTTTTAATCGGACGTTGACTGTATTTTTTGGGGGGGAAGTTCGAATAGTTCGACTAGTAAAATTCCAGTGCGAATCGAATCGAATAGCAAACACTATTCGAAAAATATTCGAAATTTCGAATATTCGCACACCCCTACTTGTTAGCATTCACTGCGTAAATTATTAAGTTCATTGAAGAAGGAAAACTTTCATGTACATTTTAAACAACGAATAAAAGTGATTTTACAAACAAATAGTATACAGCAGTATATTCAACAGGTGAAAGTGGCCAGAGCACTGCAATCACACAAGGTAAAATAACAAATTTAAGAACAAACTTTTAAGCATTATTCCTATAATTTTTTAAGCTCACCACATGAAAACAAGGCTAAAAGATTGGCTGTGTCTGATACCTAACTGTCTGTAGCAGAACGTCGTAGCAGATACATAGTGAGGTGTCAGAAGTGAAATGCAGCTTTTGAACTGACCAGGATTGCAAAATGGCAAAACTTGGCATATGTTGGTCCTAGCTGTGATTTGCAAGCAGCGCTACATTAAATTAAATATTTGTCACGACACTATGCTGCTGCTGCATGTTAACTATGAGCAAAGCAAACAGAGAAAATATTAAGCAAAAATACAGCAGCCACTAACAACTGTTTCAAAACCTAGCATCAAAGTGCAATAGCTTTGTAGTGGCAAGTACCATTACACAGCAGTGGGACACATACGTCCCACTTTTCTGTCTGCAGGAAAAATTTTCTCCCACATCACCCGTTGCAATTAGTGCCACGCTAAGACACTCATACCTTACCCAAGTCTTCATAATCCCGAGGAAGATCCTTTTACCACACTTTCAAAGGGCGGAAGTAGTGTTAAAATTGCGCTGAATTTTGACAAATTTTTTATGATAGGTTCTGAATTTTCCTCTTCTTCAGATAGAAAGAACCTACCAATCTAAGTGCCGAATAATTTCCTCTTTTTCTGGTTTTTGAGAAAGGCGATTTTAGCTTCCAGTCACTACGTGTTTTCGTAAATTTGCACAATAACTTGACCGATAGATGCACTGAAACATAATCCCCTGCAAAATTGCCATGCTCATCCCTCAGCGCAACTGCGGATATTCATGCGTGGAAATATTTTTCTTGATATCATATAACTCTTGAAAAGTAGGCACACAATCAGAAACAACAGCTGTACTCGAAAATTTTACAGCCAAAGCAAGAACAGGCAAATGGACAGAAAATTTGGTGTGCATGCGGTGAAGTAAGCTTTACAGGAACAGACCACGGGGCTATGAAGGCTCACAAGAGGTGCAGGTGGTGTTCTACTGCTGTAAATGAGGTCCGCACAACTTTCCTTAACACAGCTTGAGAAGTGATACCCTGTGCCACTAGCTTCGGCCGTTTCCATCCCAAATACCCATTGATGAAATCGCGAGACAGTGCCTTCATGAGACAGTGGGACAATGTTTTCCTACTTTTTGAAAACACTATGAGTCAGTGGGACATATATGTCCCACTTTTCTTCAGTAAACTACTGGCTTGATTTTGATGAAATTTGTTTTATACTATTTCTTTGTAGTTTATATCAATATACCACAGCTGGTTTTTACATCATCGTGTCAAAAATATAGGCAAACCTACAAAGGGTTAAACACGAACTGAAAGTGGTGCAGCAGATTTAAAACATTGTGGACATGCCCAATGAAGTGACATGACATTCTTGATGTTAGTGCCAAATGAGTGCTATGTCTACTGCTCATAATACATCACCACCCATCCAAAACTTCCACCCCCTTTGTGAAAGTGCTCAATTTTACCTCCTTCTTTGCTCCTGCTGATATGTTATGGTATGTCATCTTCATATCATGATACTCAAATATATTACTTCATCCAGTTTAAAACAAAATTTATCTTGTTGCTTTTGTTTGCAGAAACAATAGGCGCTTTTTCTCATTAGCACATTTTATGCAGCATTGTGAACTGCAATAACACATTCTCTTTCGAAGGTATGGTGAACTGTCAATATTTTAATGTGGTGGATATAAAGAGCTCTACACAGTGCTGTACTAATGCAAACAGTCACAATGGCTGAGTGGTCCAGTGAGCAAGTTCTGAAAGTGAATTGACGCAAGGTCAAGCCCTAGCGATGCGACGTATAAAGCATTTTTTTTTCTGCACTGCATTATAAGTATAAACTACGAAAAGTGTGGCTTCAATTCCAATTGGTTTTGAAAAGTTATGTTATTTCTCATGTATACCATGTTTTTAAAAATTCTTTGAGAGAATACTGAGAGCGAAAACTAGTGGCAGATATGCTTCACTGCAAAGTACACATGTATTAGTGAGGAATACTCACGACAGCCTTGTTCATCAGAGCCGTCTTGGCAGTCACTGACTCCATCACATCGGTAACTTTCATGGATACACTGTTTCTTGTTGGAGCACTGAAACTGAGAAGAGCTGCAGACCGCTGGGGGACAGTTGTTCTCGTCAGCTTGGTCGAAGCAATCATTGTCTCCATCGCAAACCCAGCTACGTGGGATACAATGACCCGATCCAGGGCAGGTGAACTGGTAGTATGCACAGGTTTTTTCCTCTGAAAGCACAATGAGATAACATGCAACATGAGCCAATTAGTGCCACTTTTGTCATTACAGAAATAACCAGGAACAAGGAGGAGATAAGAAGAATCAACTGCCACCATACTCACTACAAAAATCTCCTTCATCTGAACCGTCCCCGCAGTCATTTTCAGAATCGCACTTCCAAGACTGCGGAATGCATCGTCCGTTCTCGCAGGAAAACTCCGAGTTGTCACATTTCACATTAGCTAAAAGAAAAAAAAAGTAAGTTGTTACAACACATGTATGTGCATGGTGTAAAATAGCACTAAAGAAGCTAAATAAGAAAGTAAACCTACTGCATCCCGTTTCATCTGAGAAGTCACCACAGTCATTGTCAGAGTCGCATTTAAATGACAGGGGTATGCATCGACCACTGCCACACCTGAACTCACGAGGACTGCAAGTGTTTCCTGCAAAAAGTAAACAACAATGCACAATTGCATACAACGGGCAACTCTGACAAACTGTACAAGCTCTTAAAAACAGGTGGGCCCAGGTTTCATGACCACAGAAGACCAATAATGACTTACGCTTGAGCTACCCTGTGACAGCATTTTCAGAAGCTTGTTCAGATAATTAGGAAGCATATATCACAACTTGTCAACAAGTATCAATATTTCAAATAGTAGTTTGAAACATAAAATCAATTATCTGAGCAATGTATAACTGAATGAAGAAAAGCTCTGCATTTTACATGAACTGCAACCTGCCACAAAAAAATGACAGATTTCAAGAGTGGATGTGATTAACTCCAGGAGACTTGCTAAGACTAGGTTGCAAAGGCATAGCAATTAAACTTGCATGCGAAATTACTTTCAGTAATTTAGCACCGACACAATCGGCAGAATGACCAAAGCTGAAACAAGTGTTATCGCTGATAACTAGTGTATGGCCTCTTGTTAAGTTCTAAAAGCCTACTAGGTACTGCATGGCTCAGTGAGCTGGGAGCCCGCTGTCCTTCAAGACCCACAGACTCTTAATGGGATGCATATCCTGACATGTGACAATGCTCTTTGAAATGGGTTAATGCAAATTTTTCCAGCTTGTATGAGCAGCAATCACTATAGGGCACACAGACTACATTTCCAACACAAATATCAAATGAGTGTCCCATCACCTAAAATATATGTGCTTGATACTGACCAAAAATTTTTGCAGACAAAACCAGCTTGCCTATAATGTGATAAGTTCAACAAATAACAGCAAGCAATGTCCAGATAGCGAAATGAGGAAAGGAAAGAAACCCTTTGTGCTCAGAAAGTAAGCAAACCGACAACAACAAAACAAATTTGCTCAAGAAAGCAAGAGTGTGGGTAGTAGTATCAAGTGCACTGTCTCTGAAACTTACTGACGTTGGGCTTTAATAATGTAATATGTATCATCTATCATAGTTTTCTAACGATTGTATTTACCAGTGGTAGCAAGAAATAATTGCTTACGTGTACAGTTATTCATCTCGTCTGAGTTGTCAAGACAGTCATCGTCTCCATCACACACCCAGGTTTTGGGAATGCAGCGCTGGTTCTCGCATGTGAAGTCCCACGTGTTGGGGCATGCCTGAACAGGTGGTTCTGCAGATGGGTCTGAAATGCAGGTCCTGTTGTCCTTTGAGAGCTGTTCACCATAAGGGCATCCGCAGCTGACAACCAGATCGGGACCTTGGCTTCCATTTGATGGGATGGGAAAGCACAACTTTTGGCAGCCACCATTGTTGAATTGACATGGGTGGCGACCTGACATTATGAAAAAATGGAAAGGTGCAAAATTTTGTTATCTGTTCATAATAGTTCTCATGACAAAGTTATTTTTTTATTGTTCATGCAAGTAGGAATAAATGTGTGAGGAACATTGTCTTACAATTGCACCAATCTCACAAAAATTAGGAGTTACTGTCCTATTAAAATTATGCTTACAGTGGAATGAATTCATGCAATAAGGCAATCACTTTCATGTGCAGGGCACAAGAATTAAGCAAGTAACTTCATGTCAAAACTGACTGATGTAACCCACTTGGTGCATACAATTACAGGTCATCATTCCAACGAGGTACCACCTCCCTCACTAAGAAAACAGTCGCCAAATACTGCAAGCCAACACAAACTGCCAGCAGCATTTATCACAGCACACAAAAAGCATATTGGGAAAGCGTTCTTTGAAATTGTCACCAAAAAGGTTAACAGAAAAGGAATGGCATATCATACTGAAATGAAATAAAAAAAAGAAACAGGGGCCATACAGGTACCCATTTAGGTGAAACAACTTTCTTTGTTGTGGTTTAACTCACTAACAAACATTGACTTGCGTACAAAATTTGAATGGCATAAAATGTTTTTTCATCTTTTTTGTAATCTTACCTCCACAATATACACTGCCATACAAAATGGTTCTTAGAGCATCCAAATATCAAGCACATCTTTGCTTAGTTGCATGTACTAGTAATATCAGTCAGCAATAATATGCAACAGAGAATTTAATTATATCTGGTGATGGAAAAAGGTCAATGCTGAAAGCTAGCAGGGCACAAGCTACTAAATTGGGTAAAGGTGCTGGAAGCATTTATAGCAGAAACGCACTGAACTATGAAAGCATAAAGGGAGCAGACTCCATTTCATAGGCTTTTTGGCTGATGTAATATGTAATAAGGTGGTATGAAGTGGTTGCATTCTTTGGAGCAGCAAGTTGTGAGCTAGCAAGTACAGTAAAACCTTATTCATTCGAACTCTGTTATTTCGAAATCCCGCTTAGTTCGCAGGATTTCTGCGGTCCCGTATTTTGAAATGTAAATTTGAGTGGATAACTTGAAGCGGCGGTCGATACCAGCCCGGTTAATTCGAAAACTTTGGGTGCCATCTGCCAATTCATGATCCTGATTTCGCCGCTAATTCGCGGAAACGATGGCCCTTCGGAGCCACAAGGCAATGTACTGTAGTGATACTAACGCGTGACAGGTGAAACACCCCAGCCTTGCAACCGCCAGCGCAAAACAAACAAACAAACAAAAAAACACCCCCCCCCCTTGGTCTCGTGGTCAATTGAAATGGGCGCCTGTGGAAATGACGTGCTTCACTGCAACACAGCTGTGACACGCGGGCAGCGTGTCGCATGTTTCTCACAACGTCAGTGCGTCGTGATTTACCCATTCTTTCTGGGAAAATAAAGGAATTATTAAAGGACAGTCTGAGACGGAATTGCAATGTATGCGAACCTCCGATTGGCGGTTGCTCCGGCAACTAGCAGCTGTCACCTCACCTGCTCCTCGCTGCTGACGCTGCGAGGAGCAGGTAACATGCTGCCCGTGTGGCACCACTATGTTGCAGTGAAGCACGTCTTCTCTTCCACAGGCGCGCATTTCAGTTGACCGCGAGATTTTTTTTCCTTGTTTTCTTTTTTTTTGAGCTGGCAGCCGTGAGGCTTGCTGTTTCGCCGGTTTAGCGGCAAAATTGGGACCAGGCATTGCTGGAAAACATGACCCTTGGGGCCACAAACTAGCAGGGATAGCAAACGACCACCTCTGATTACTTTCAGTAATGTGTTTTTTGTATGTTTGGTTAATTCGAAAGCCCGCTTAATTCGAAGATTTTTCACAGTCCCAGTGACTTTGAATTAACGAGGTTTTACTGTACTATAAGATTACAACCAAACTAATGTTGCTTTTTTTATGCGTCATTCAGACAGCCTTGTATAAAGCCTTGTAGCTTTATGGCATGCACCATGATGTAAGCATAGAATAGTAAAAACTGGCACCGTGTCTGCTCGTATTAGTTGTCAAACGCTGTCACACTGAGACAACGTTATTGCTGATGTTCTGTGACACAGACATTGATAGAAATTTGCCGACCTCTACAGGAAAGAGTTTCATTAATAATAATGTTCTTGCAGCATGAAAATGCCTTTGTGGTTCTATACATTATATTTAATAAAGCTGGACTTACTGTCAACTTTCTGGTTGTCTCGGCTGTAGACCTTAATGCCATAAAGTCGGCTGCCTTCTTCCACTGTAGTTATGATCTTCTCATCAGCTCCAGTAATCTTGTGCATCTTCAAGATTGCATCCAAACGCCAATCCGTGACGAACAACCAATCTGCATCATGCGAGAAGAACAAGAACCAAGAATATTTTTTCAGAGTAGCACAGCAGCCCTGTAAACGGCAGGCTACACAGAAATATGCGGTCTGACATCCAAAAATGAAATAAGCTCACCTCCATGAATGACTAGTGAGAAAGGGTGCTTAATACGCGGAGAGTTGATGGTCTGGACATCTGTTCCATCCAGATTTGCATGTTGTATGTGATCCAGGAGGGCATCACACCAGTACAGACGATCAGTCTGAAAATCTATGCTGAGCCCATTGGGCCATCCCAACAGCACACCTCGAAAAACCATCACATTGCTTCCATCCAGGTATGCACGACTGATATTTGCTGGTCTGTCCCACTCAGAGTAAAACACATATCTGTAAAGCAAAGTGGAGAAGCCATTTAAAAGTTGTAATGACTTGTTCAACAGAAGCAAGCTTAAAAATTTCTTCTGAGCTTAACAACGTCTAAACAAACCTCATCGTGTTAAACAAAGAAACTCTGAAATGAATCTGGTATGGATGAGTCAAGAAATGATTTAATTGTGACTGGATAAATGCACTCCAACATTATTTGTTGCATAGAGATGCGCAGATGGACAAAGAAAGATGACACATGCACATTTAGGAGCCAGATTTATTTATTTATCTGAATGTCTTTGCATCAGAAGTTGTCATAATGCTGAAGTAACAAGCCTAGCACACACAAATCTCTCTTTGAGGCTAAATGCTATTGTGTATCGCACATATATTGTCTAGAAGATGAGGCCTAGCAAGAATAGCATCATGCACCAGCACAACAGATGTTTGCAGTGTTAAAGCTGTTTCAGAATAATGTAGTTTCAACAGATATAAAATGCCTCACAATAACCAAAAGAAGACAAAAGTTCAGGGGAAGGCAGAAGCTTGAAGAGATCAAAAATTCGTGAACCTGGGGTGTCGCTAAAGCTGACGTTTCGACAAGTGAACTTGTCTTCTTCAAGGCTGCAACTTGAAGAAGACAAGTCCGCTTGTCAAAACGTCGGCTCCAGCGACACCCCGTGTTGAATTTTTCATCTCGCAACAATCAAGTACTTCAGATTTATTGAACATCTGAAATGGGATTCGCTTACAAAAATATTATCACTACCCACCCTTTGTTTGGATGGACAACAATGGCACGAGGACGCTTCAAGTTCTTCAATAATGTTCTTCGGTACTGGAAGTTTTTGACACTAATGACATTCAACGTTCCTTTTCGGCTGTCAATGTAATAAAGGTTATGAGAAACCCAATCCAAGGCCAGGCCTTCTACTCCTTCATTTTGGGATGCCAGAACATTTTCTTTCCCTGTTTTAAATAAAAAAGAGGCAAATTACATGGCAATTAAAGGCATTTTCCTTAGACATGCGTAAAAAGAACTATGCAAGGAAAAAAAAATATTTGCGAGTACTAACCAGATCCATCAATTGTGACTCTGTAGATAACATCCAGAATGACATCAGAGTAGTAAATAAATCTTTCACGTGCATCGAAGTCTAAGCCGACAAAACGAGCAGATTTGCTCACAATTGGCACCATGGCATCTGTGAACCCATCCTGAGTTATGTTCATGAGGCTGCCACGCACAAACTTCTGCTGAGAATACAGCAAAAATGTTGACACCCCTGAAAAAAAAAGCACACATTTGTATCTAGTACTGTCTGTATTGAATGGAGTTTTCAATTATCATTAGGCCCATTCGACACAAGTTATAGCTTTTTTAAAAAAAAAAGCTATAACAAAAACTACCACATTGAAGTGGATGCATCTAGCAGATGTCTTGTACTGCACAGCAAATCTGTATAAAATAACCATTACACTGTCTTTTATTTTTTTTTTTTAATCCTACTTGTCCCTCTGTTTCACCACATGCAAACGTCTTCATTATCTACAAGTAATGTGCCATGTTCTCTGTCCTCTAATGCAAAGAGCAGATGATGCAGCAGTCGATGATTTGAAGATGACAATGCTGAAGTGAGAAACCCTTGCAGGGGAAAAACAAAGTAGTAGAGAAATGAAGAGTGGGATCCTCATGGAGTACCATGGAAGAAAGAAGGTGGAGGGCCATGGAACCATGTGGGTGCCAACGACCCACAGGGTGACTTGGACCCATGATTATGTGACTGGTCCCGAGTTTCTGGCTCCAGTATCTGAAGTTGTCAGCGTAATGGGCCATGCCACTAGCCATGTTGCCAAACTATCACTATACTGACACTCACAGTTCTGCTATGATAGCAAGTGCCAACTGCCAATCATCATGGTGCCACTGCTGCAGCAGGGGCACAGCCAGAAATCTTTACGAGGGGGGATTAAATCACCCTTTTTGTATGGTTTGTATGTGCATTTGTGTGTGTGTGTGTACGTATACACATGCAAAATTTAAAAATTTCAGGAGAGCGGGCAGGGGGTTTGAATACCCCAAACCCCCTGGCTATGCCAGTGGCTTGCAGCTCGGTAATGTTGACAGTTGGGCGAGTTGGTGATAGTTCATGAAGCACAGAACAGCTTGCAGCTGTTCTGTGCTTCCATCAAAGTGCGCGATCCTTTAGACCTCTTCATTCTAGTAAACTGTCTCCCAATGTTCCAACTCATTGCCCTGAGACTTAGGATGAACAAACTTGTTCATCCTAAGCTTTTTGTATGTTAGCTTATGTTTACATATCATTTATATGTTCTTTACTAGTTTTGCCTTGCTCAGTATAGTTACTTGTCATTCGTTAAACAGATCTGACATCACCCACATTTCCTTAAGTTACAGAATGGCAGAACAATTGAAAACTGGATGAGCCAATAACGCTGGCAAAGCAAAGCTCAAGAAAATTTTATTAGAACTGGGCTAAGTGGTGTACGTTGTACATACATCCTGTGTTATTTATATATATATATATATATATATATATATATATATATATATATATATATATATATATATCTACAGGGTCTGCCCTGAAAGTAATGTCAGTGAATTTATTGTGACGCGATTGTACGTCGGAGCGCGGTCTAACCGATTGAAACCGGTAGTGGGGGAACCCAGCTAAGCAGCGCTCTGCCGCTCAGTGTGCTCTGAGCATCACAGGGTGTAGGACAGGCCTGTCCGTGAGAGGTGTTTTTTATTCTTGTGCAAGTGAAAATGCAGTGCTCGTTAGAACAAACATTTGCAATCAAGTTTTGCGTGAAACTTGGCAAGACCACTGCGGAAACTGTTACTTTGATCAAGACTGCTAACAAAGAACATGCCCTCTCAGATCAGCAAGTGTTTTGGTGGCACAAGGCCTTTTTGGAAGGCCAGGAAGAGGTTGACGGCGAGGACTGCGACGTACGGCCATCCATAACCACCACGGCTGACCATGTGACACAAGTGAGGCAACTGTTGAACTCAGACCAACGATTAAGCGTTCGTTTAATGGCCGATATGTTAAACATTTCAAAAGCTTTGTTTGGAAGTCCTCAAAAGACAAATGCAGTGTTCAACACATTCGGCCGGACATCGCAGACAACTGGCAGTTGCACCACGATAATGCGCCGGCCCACAGTGACTTCATCGTCACAGATTCCCAGGTTAAAGCAGGGGTGCAACGATCCCCCAGCCCCCGTAGAGCCCGGACTTGGCTCCCTCCAACTTTTTTCTGTTTTTCCACGCCTCAAAACACCCCTGAAAGATAAGAATTGTCGGTCAGTGGATGGGATCAAACCAGCTTGCACCACAGCATTACAGGCCATTGTGGAGGACTACCGTAACGCATTGGAGAGCTGGAAGTCTCACTGCAGCCAATGTATTGATACAAAAGGAGACTGTTTTGCAGATTTTTAAACACTTGTAACGATAAATTCAATAAATGATTTTTAATGGCCTTACTGACATTACTTTCAGGACAGGCCCTGTATGTGTGTGTGTGTGTGTATATATATATATATATATATATATATATATCACAGTGTAATCTATGTACACATCACAGAGAAAGAATATAGACCATATAAGAAAATGTGTCACTAGCGGTTGAGGTCACATTGTAAGCCATTGGTAGCTGTTTCAACTTACTTGTGCAGTCCTTTCTATTAGACAGCAGTTCAAAGCCTGTATGGCAAACACATCTGTAGCCAAGTAGCCCGAATCCGCCAGATCCCCGGGTCACAATGCACATGTGCTGGCAGCCACCATTGTTCAGACCACAAGGATTTGACACTGAAATGTGACATATGAAAGGAACTGGCTCAGACACATGCACTAAAGATGAATGAGACAAACGTTAAAATTCCTTGACAATGTTGGCTCACCGACGGGTTGGCGTAAGGGGTGGTAGGACTTGATGGCACCAGGTTCCTTCGAAAGTTGCCTATCCCTGTGTACTATTGTGACAGTATCATTGTTGTTGAATATTTTGGCTTGGAGAACTCCTTGTCGGGTACCATCCGTCCAATACACTTTGTCCTCAAACAATGTAATCTTGTTTGGAGATGGCACACGGGTGCTGCCTCGTATAATGATGTTCCTTATGATAGGAGAAGAACAAATCTTGTCAGTGCTTAGAAAAATATGCAACAGCTACACTATTGTTATAAGTAGAGAGACATGGGCAAGAAACTATTTGCATGTAAGGCAAGGAAAGGACCAGGAATATCAAGATTGATGCTGGCCATTTTGAGGGGAGTAATTGTTGCTGCATCTGTTTTACTCTTGGCTGCTTCATAGAAATATTCAATGTCAATGCTACATTTTACTTAAATGCATAAAACTATGCCTAGTTTCTTGGAAGCATATCACATGAATTGTAATATAAGGTTTGACAACAAAAACACTTTTGAAGATGCGAGCAAAAATGCAAGGGTACAGCAGTCTGTTGTTAAACGGAGCCTGAAGAGACCAGGAAAATATGTTCCATTTAACGGGAGTTCCATTTACTGAGAGATTAACAGGGGCGCAGAATTCAAGTACAAAACCAATCATAGTAGAGGCAGTTGTTTCGTTTAAGCAGCAATCCCGTTTAAGAGATTTCCGTTTGAGATTTCCATTCACTAAGAGTCTACCGCAATTGGTTTTTACATCAACATTCACACCATTGTGCAGCAAAATGTATGCATGACTGAAGTATGTATAGTGTAATGTTTGCTATGTGCACGACAGGGCTTGCATTCATGGACTCCAGTCTGGGTGAGCCAAGTGAGTATGTGTTGTGGGCCAGCTTCGTGCTGTACCAGTTTGACCAAAAGATAGCAGTGAAATCCAGGTTGTGCACATTGATGTGCTATCAATCAGCTCAATGATTTCAAAGGAATTTCTGATGCAAGACGCAATTATTCGAATTAACAACCGACTTACATGCTAACATGGACAAGGATCTACAAACTGAATGTGGTTTTCTAGATTTTTCAAAAGCATTTGATCTTGTAGTACATCGTTGCTTGATTTTGAAATTATCTGTTCTCACACTAGACTCTCTCACCTTCACATAGACACGTAATTTTTTGTGCAATGCTCAGCAATTCATAGTAGTTAAAAATTTTTCCTCTCCTCTTTTTTATGTTACTTCAGGTGTACCACAGGGAAGCGTTCTTGGGGCGTTACTATTTCTTATATACATTAATGTCGTACCGAGCTATTACATTGTTCTTTTCATAGCCGTTATTGTTATTTGTGTGCAATTTTAAGTTAATTTTTTTTTGTAATAGCCAAGTTATGCCGCATTTGTTCTGTAATTATATTGTTCGTATTTTAATGTGCCAAATTTTATTGTGTAAATGAGCTGTCGTGATTTAAAGTGTATTTTTTCTTGCCTCTGTTTGTTGTGTATCATCTAATGTAATATTCACTACGTTCCCGCATATGTTACTGTGACATTTTTTTTTTCCATTTCTTTATGTATTTATACTCGTTCCTTTTGTTTTGAAACTACTGTACACTTTTAAACATTTTCTTGCATTACCCCCCTTATGCAACCCTTTAGGGGCCTCTAAGGTACTTTTATATAAATAATTAAATAAATATGAGACAGGGTCTACCAAGGTGGCTAGCTAGGAGAGAGTTAGCGCGCACCTGCAAATGTACATGTGGTCTGGGAGGCATTGGCGAGTATAGTGCCGTAGCAGGCTCAGCATGGGGCAAGTGAGTGAGTGGAGTATGTAGCACTTGAAAAAGAACATTTAGTATGTTAGATGCCGCCTCCTACAACTTCAGGCAAAAATGGGAGATTAAGCAAATGGCCACTGAACAAGACCGCTAAAGCGGATAAAATTACTTTTCTTAAACTCAAAATTAGCAACAATAATGTTACTGAGAATCTCCTTGCGATCACAAAATCCATTTCACAAAATAGGTGTTGGGCCTGCTTGCTTCCACATGCTATGTAGCTGCTAAAGAAATCACAAAGGAGAGAAGTGATCCTTCACTGTTTTTAACACGAGATAAGTTTTCTGCTGCGTCCATAGAGTAATATATGCCTCACATGTTGACATGTTTCTTAATACTGATACATTCATATTGTATCTAGTTGCTACGATGATGTGCGCTTGTGCCAGATCAAGAAGGCTAAGTGACTGTTCAGGCTGTGAGCTGAACCGGTCAGCACAGCAATCCCTACTGTGATTATATGGAAATCCTTGAACACGGGGTGTCACTAAAGCAAACATTTCGATAAGCGAGGAAGACAAGACCGCTTGTGGAAACCCAGCGACACCCCGTGTTCAATAATTTTTCATCTTCAAGCTTCCATCTTCCCCTGAACTTCTGCCTTATTGTAATATCATACAAATAGTCACAAGTGTGTTAAGTGGAAAGGGTTGGGAAAAGAGAACAGGACAGCACCTGCCCTGCTTTCTTTTCAACCCGTCCCTCGCTTTATGCACTGTGTCATCGTGAAGTCACTAGTGCCATGGCCTCGTTATTCACATAATACAGCATAGACCGCTTATAACGTAAGTCGCCGGAGTCGCGAATATCCGCACTATAAGCGGTACCGCACTATAACCAAAACAACGTTTTTGAAAGGTTGCACGTGTGCAAAACATGACCAACGGGTGGGCGCGCGATTCCGACTATCGAGGCATGCGACTGGGACGTGAGTTTGTGTATGCTTACATTTGGAAATGTTGAACGGTTAGCGTCCGCGGACCTGCGGTGCCGACATAACGAACGCGGAAAAAATGCGCCGTCACGGGAAGTCGCCGCGGTAGCACACTGCGTGTGCGCCATGTCGAAAACGGTGGCGACGACAAACCACCACTCGAGTGTTTCACACGCACGCCCGCGTTTACGTTAAAGATGTAAGTCACTCCTTCTAAATGCACCAACTGCAAAATGTTTCATTGACTCGGAACCAAACCGCAACTTCTGTAGTCCGCGGCCGCCGACATGGCAGCTAGCGCTCGTTAGGCCTAGCGTGCGCGTTGCAACTTGGCATGCCGCCGCGAGAAGCTTGCCCTAGGCAACACGGAGATCGAGCGTAGAAGAGATCGCACTTGCGAGCTAAACCGAGGGCATCACGCGTGAAATGCAGTTTCGGTTCGCGGTCGGGAGAACAGTCGCGGCAACTATCCTGAAAAAGTCTCTCAAGCTTATAAGTCCGCCTGTTGGTGGCAAAGGCGAAAGCTCAATTGCGTCTCAAAGCATTGTTACTTGCGGGGGAATCGAGGTTGCACGCGCGATATCTGCGCTCTACGACGAAGCAACTATTTTCCCGACGGAGACAAATAAACGCGCTCTTGATGCGGAAGCGGGCGCCCGTGCGTAGCGGAGCGCGCATGTCATGCGGCCTGGGCAACGCGTGCATTTCAACGGGGCAAAGGCTTCTCCGTCGGCCATGCAAACGCTCCCCCTCCTCACACCACGCACCCGCGCCGGGCTGCTGTCCCCCACCGCCATCCCCTTTTTGTTTCTCCCCCCGCTCCTTGTTCGTTCGTTCCGCGTCCCCTCCTCCTTCGTAACGCTGTCACCACCGCTCTCTCCCCCGCCGGCGCATCTCCGCTGAGAAGGACGCTCGCTCCCTCGCATCTCTGAGAATGTTCCGGCAGCCGCATTATAACCGGTCTTTCATCTCGGGGGACTGCACAATAAGCGGTATGCCTATACATGGAGTTCTATGGGAGGGTAAACGGGAGTCAGAAAAAACCGCATTATAGCCGGTACTGCACTGTAAGCGGTTACGTTATAAGTGGTCTGAGCTGTATTGTGGTGAAGGTGCTGGGTTCAAAATGTATTTCAGGGCCTCTTTAATTTTGAATTTATGTTGCTCAGATGAATGAGATGAATGAGTCTTCTGAAGTTTCTCCCATCTCTGTCCTATGACATTTTTTTAAAGATCTAGGAAGGAAGAACCAAGTCATAGTCATCTGCCTCTCCTTTCAGCATACATGTTTCTGATTTCTGAAGGCAAGGCAAGAGTGGTACAAGAACAAGGCTAGAAGGAAAATGATTAACCAGTAAACATGCAGGTGAGTCTGCATGTTAATGCACCTAGCTGATTCAGAGGAACTGAGTTTGCTCTGCAAGTTAGAACTGAAGAGCAAGCTGTGTTCACTCTGCGAAATGTTCAGTGAGCGAAGCGTTCATTCAGCAAGGCACCCCACTTAGCAAAAATTACAACAGAAAATCTGCCTATTAGCCTAACAATTTCATATAGAAGAAACCAATAGACCAATCGAATAAACTGTTGAAATTCCCGGTTCCGGTAATGGGACACTACTGACCCCAACTAGTCCGACACACACACAGACACACACACACACACACAAACACACGCACGCACACACACACACAGGCACACACAAACAAACAAACAAACTCTGCAACACATCTGACAAATGCCACGTACCTATTGCTGCCTGTGTAGTCGATGGCAACAATCTGGTCCAGCTGGGAGTCGCACCATACAAGAAATTTAGTGACATAGTCTACAGTGAGGCCTGTAGCCTTGTAAATGGCAGTTACTATGGTAGTCCTGTGTGATCCATCCATATGTGCGCGGTCAATGTGGTCACCATCACTGAAGAACATATATCTGCAATAAAAAGTTCCAACTCAGGAAAAACAGTCTAATAGCGTAGATGATAAACCTACATATGCTATATATATGGCGAGCGTATTGAAAGCGTTCAGACACCACAATTGAAGCAGTGAAATTCTCCCTACACAATTTTTGCAAAAGCATGCCATTACAAGCACAGTACCTCTCCCATTTGCTAAGAATGTCCAGTACGCTGAAACAGCGCAACAAAGAACCGTGCCACTTGTTTTCAAAACCCACAACAGTCCTTCTTAAAAGCTAGGAAAATTCCACATCATAATTTCTTGTGTGCCTCTTAGCTCCTCACTTGAGAAGTGCATGTTCAGTTCTATAACAATAAGCTGTGCTCTAAGGAGGTATGCATAGAATATCCCTCTATGTACCAGGGGCGGATCCAGGTGCCAACTTTGGGGGGGGGGGGGGGGGTTCTTTCATCTGACCGGGGGGGGGGGGGGGGGAGGGGTGGTAGGGTAGGGATGAGGAGACAGACAGGCATTCCAGGCAGGGGGGGGGGGCTGACACAGGCTTTGCGGAGGGGGGGGGGGGCGATCGCCCCTACCGCCCCCCCCCTCTGGATCCGCCACTGCTATGTACTCATGAAAGTGGCTAGGCATGTGTTATATTCATGACCAATTTGGCGTAACAGCTAGACAATGGCGCAAAGGAAGAAATGAACACATCACCTGGTGTTTGTTTCCTATTTTATGTCCTTGCTTAGCTATTGTGCTGATTAAGCATGAATGTATTTCAAGTCACCCAATTTATTTTACTTATATGTATATACCAGGCCCGTAGCCAGGGGGGGGGACCCCTGGCTACGGGCCCAATACATTTACTTGCTGTCCTTGCTGGGATTTAAGCTTCAGTGATGTCATATCACTGGACCTATTTTCAATGTCAATGAATAGGTTCACTAACCTCTTTCAGAGAATGAAGCTAAGGAAGCCATGCACAGGGGACATAAATTATTAATTGTGTGGGGGTGCACGCACTCCCTGTAGAGTCATTTTCACCTCATGGCACCCGCGCGTCCTGCAGCGTAGTTAGTGTACTCGCCGCCATATGAGGGATGCCACTGTTCCCGCTGTGGCACCACACTGGCGGCGAGAGGTTACACGGGCGCTTGAGAAACAGCAATCACTTGCTTTGGGGTTTGGCACCGCTGATGGTTGGTGGGGACGATTCTGCGGCTCAGTCCCACGACATCAGCGATGCTGCATTCATGGTAAATTGTATGTGTTATGTTGTTTGTGTGTGTTATATTGGCATTCATTTGGGTTATTTGGCATGTTACTTCAGTTATTTGTAAGATTCTGCTGGCAGGCTCGCCATTGTGTAAAAGCTATTAATAAATGCCTATGTGTTCGATGTATTATGGTGTAGACTGCGTCTATTTGTTCCATGAGCGGGGCTCTTTTGAGACCTCACAAGTGCTACATGTAAGATACAGCGAAAAGAAAAAAAAAAAAAAATTTGCTGCCCATGTCAGCTCCAACCAACACCAAATTTTTTTATCCCTGCTTTCACTTCTCTTAATATTCTTACATTTCATTTAAAAACAGTTACTTGCCCCTGCACTTCTCATGCTTTCAGATGTATGCGTAGTGCAGTAATCGGTTTTACTGGAATTATATGTTGATTAGGCGTCCACTAGCTAGACTAGCATGTCGAGTAGTACTGATAAGCATACTGGCATCATTATGCCAGTCGATTAGTATTAATCCATGTAAGTGGGCCATCTTTTAGACTGACAGTTTATTGGTGTTGGTAAGCAAACAAGCTATTAGTTTTTCTGCTAGAACTTTTTGCTTGGCCTTAAGCTTCTCACCCAACTGGCCACGCTCTTCTACATGTGATGCAGCTGATGCAGCGAGCTTGGCCAGAGCACCAGCTGTGTTTATGTGACTCCTCATGCTACGTCATGCCGAAGGCAGTGTCATTCTTTCCAGTGGTGGCTCTCACCACCAATGTTGAAGTAGCGAACATCATTCACCCTAAATTTCTGAACTCACCCTACAGTTGGGTCCAGAGCAATGTCCTGTGGATTGGAAAGGTTTCTGCTGAGCACAATGGCATGTCTAAGGCCATCCAATTCGAGCAAATCAATTTTCTGTCCCAGTGAGTCACAGACGTAAAGCTTGTTTCCAACCCAGTCAACAGCCATAGACACAGGATTCCATGAGAAAACAACACTGATTGGTGACCTCAGCTCCTTATCTCCTGCAAGCCTCATTGAGTGGATCTGAAAATTTTGTAATGGAATGCTTAGAATAAACCTTCACTGCAATGTAGCCACTAATGTAAGAAAAATGAAAAGAATCAATTTTACCTGTTTCGTTTCAGTGTCTGTCCAGAAAAGTAACTTTCTGTCATGATGATAGTCCAAACCAGATGCTGAAGACGCATTTGCCAAAATGCTCAAGTCTGCTCCATCACTGCTGACCGAGTAAATTGCATTGTGCCGAGTGAACAATAGTCGCATAGCAGAGCCTGAGTGATGAAAAGCAGCACTGAGAATGCAGCAACACATGCATCAATACTTATATGCCAACTTCGACTTACTGTTGTCCGCTTTGCAATGACGAGGTGGGTCCAGAGTGTACCCACGAACACAGAGACACTGATAACTGCCAGGACTGTTGGTGCACAACTGGTCGCAGTAACCCCATTCAGAGCACTCATTCAAATCTGCCGGTGCAATTAAGACAGAAATATTACTTAAATGACAAATATTTTTCTCACATGCCACATCACCACATTGTCCGGAACCACTGCTATGTGATGTGCATAAATGTCATGCTTGTTTCCTTTAATATTGCTTGTTCTGGTCTCCAGAATACATGAACAGATGCCACCACTTGCAGTGTGCATGTAGAATGCAAAACCTTGCTGCAATTGTCCGGTGCTGTTAGTTGCGTAATAGCCTAGTGGTTAGTGTGGACACCCAAATGAGCCTTGCTGCATGGACTCTGTTTAAATCCCAGTAGTAGTGACCTAGTTGCACTGTAGTAAATCTTTAGCTATCTGGGGCTCTGGACAGTGATCAAGATCACCAAACAACAAAACTGTTGTCTTCTGCTCCAATCAATAGCAGAATGATGCACCCCTAAAGCCACATTAAATAGAGTTAGTGACTGAGGCTTATTAAAGCTGAAATTTGTGAGCACATTCAATGAGTGAAAACCAGCTATGCAATTTCGTAAATTCCAGTAGTCAGTATCATTAGATCATTGTTTGAACTTCAATTGCGCTATTCACGTTTCACTTGTTCATAACAGTACATATGCTACATTCCATATGTGAACATGACTGAATAGCACACATACCCATACAACTCCGTTTGTCCTTGGTATTTATAGTCATTCCGGGAGGGCAGAAGCAGTCACCACCCTCCAAAGATGCACGGCAGCCGTGTTCACATGACAGTGTGCGACATAGGCTGGATGCTGCAGGAAAAAAAAATTGTGCGAAAATGCAATGACATCCACTACTAGTGAATCAATTCATAAAAATGTTAAAGCTGCTACTCACAGCAATTCTTCTTCTCATCTGCCCCATCATCACAATCTTGCTTCCCATCGCACAGCTTTGACTTGTCAATGCATTTTTTCTCAGATGGGCATAGAAATTTTGTATCCAAGCATGTAACAGATGCTGAAAGCAACAGCAGAGACTTGTACAAGCAGATCGCCTTCACGGCATAAAGATGTACACATAGACCAACTAGAGCACACCAAGTATCATGTGCAATATTAATAAAAAACTGTGCAACTGAAACTTTTTGGACTCATCTATCCGAAAAACTTCACCGCGAGCGTACCTACTCATTTCTATTTATAAACAAGATGCAGCACATGGAAAAATGCACCGGTTAATGGTAACATGCAATCATGAAGGTGTAAAGAGTTACTCCCAGCATGTCTTATATGGATTTCTGTATAGAGAAAAGTTTTGTAAAGAATAAAACAATTAATACAACAAATGTGCATTATGTCCACTAATTGTATGTGCAGGATGTACAACTTCAGTACTCAAGAAATGCAATACAATACCTTTCATCTTTCTGCCCTTTCTCCCTCGCAGTAAGTAACCCGTTCCCACGGGTGACACACCCGTGCCTACAACACAAAACTCTTTTAATCACTTTTCGAACTATTAGTTATGTGCTTGGTGTGCCACCATCGACTCCCCATGCTTCTGCCAGCAGAAAGGTCATGGAAGGAAAGCATACATGGCTGCCAATGTGCAAATAAAGCTGCAAAAGCAGGAAGACTGGCAGGGTGCATATACCGTGCACATTCAGAAGCTTTGGGCCCAGACCGCAGCTTTGAGAAAGAAATGCTTGATGGTGTTCGAATCGAAGGCAGTGGTGCTCACTACTGTATGTGTCAAGTGAGAACAAAAATTGCTTCAATTTCTGACCTCTAACTTACTGATCATCAGCTTCACTCATTATTATCTCATTAGGCTAGGGTATCTTGCTCTTGGGTAAAACAATCTGAACTTCAGCACAGCATCTGTGCTTACTTATTCTTGTGACAAGCTAGTTACCAAAACAAAAATGCCAGCTCATTTAATTGATAGCATAGCCTTCCCACAACCATTGAAATTAATTGAAAATGTCTAAGGTGAATACACCATCAAGCGTTCCCAATGCAGCTTCTCACAAGAGTTTGCATTGCGTAACTGGCCACTTACTGCAGTTTCGTTCATCGGATTGGTCCGAGCAGTCCGAGTGTCCATCACATCGCCAACGAATTGGTATGCATATAGCATTTGTGCACCGAAACTGGCCTTCGTTGCAAGGAGGAAAATCTGAGGCATATGAGGTCAATAAAGCACGTTTAGGCAAGCATACATGTGCCATAAGGTTGAAAGAAAAAAAAAAAGAAACATATATTCTGCACCTTGAAAACAATGCACCTTGAAAACAATGTACTTACCACATCCTTCTTCGTCAGAATTATCCCCACAGTCATCCCAGTGGTCACATTTCTTGCTCTCATCAATGCATTTGTTGCCATGTCGACAGCGAAATTCATTTAACCGGCAGGCAGTTCCATCTAAAAAAAGTATTCTCATTAAAAGCACATAGTAGTGTTGCGCGTGCCATCACTATTATCAACGTGCATTTGTATTCAACTTCAGTCTAATTTTACACTAAGTAAGCATGAGCTCAGCAAGTGAAGCTTAATTACTTGTTGTGCATGATGCCTCATCACTTTCGTCTCTGCAGTCATAATAGCCATCACACTTTTTGGATGCTGGGACACACAAACCACTGCCACATTTATGGTCACTTTCTTCACACACACGATATTCTGCAAAAAAGAAAAAGAAAGGAAGAGAAAGAAAACATTAACACATATGAAGAAATAAAATAAGCACCTATGATAAAAGAGCCATGTTAAAATTGAAACGGTGCAGTTCAAGCTAAAAAAAAGTGGACCTATATTGGCCACAAATCTGGCGCCGTACTTTGTAAGGATTGATTTCGTTACAGATTTCAGTGATATAATGGCAACAGCTGAACTATTGACAATCAAATGTTATACAGAATTTAAAGCAATATGGATTACAGCTCTGTAGACTAATCATGCACACCTGTGTACTAACGAGATTAAAGTTTTCCTCTGTTACAGTAGTTACCCAGATACCTCAATATCTGAGTCAACAAGTATATCTAAAAGCTTGGCTGATTTGCAGAATTTTTACCTGAAGAAATGCTACGAACTGCCATTGCCAATACTCACTCACAAAGGCGAAAAGTTTTTTGCAAAACAATTACTTCCATGGAGAGCTTATTTTTTTTTATATGGCTGCCCAGAAGAAACACCTCAATCATAAAAGAGATCAATCTTGAATGTCCTTTCGAAGCAAAATTCCTAAAACTAAAGCTTTCTTATTTTGGTCATATCATCTGAGTTGACGGTCCAACGAAGTGAAAAACTAACACTAGCCAAAGTAGAACGTAAGAGAAAACGAGGATGCTCATGCGCAAGATGGCTAGGTGGAATTCTGGGAGTTCCAAAAGAAATTCTTCGAAACTTTTCTAAAACAGCAAAGTCCTCCAGTCATTGAAAACACGCTTTCAATGTTTGTTTGCCACCAAGCATTCGGATGAAATAAATCCTGTGCATTTGGAGAGTGGATTGCAATACTCATTTGATGTGCGTTTTCCAGTTCCTGTGAAGCATGCTGTTCTGCTTATGATCAAGCAGTTATCCTGCAACTGGCCTCTTGAAACCCAAGGTCGTATATACCATGATCATGAGATCCACTGCAATGTGCGAAGGCTGTGGCAGACAGCTCCCAATAGACACATCTACGAATACATAGTGAAAAGGTGCTGAAGTACTCGATAGCCTTCCAGAAGTTGGCCCTCCTACAGGGTAACATGCAAGCTGATGCTTGTCACTGAAAATGAACAAATACTATAGTTTTTCTTGAGAGGTCAACATGCAGATACATGTACTTAAAGAAAACAGACACTTACTACAGTCACCACTTTCATCCGTTCCATCCACACAATCTACAACTTGGTCACACCTCCAGTGCTTTGGTATGCAGTAGGATTGATTAAAAACATACTGCCCACATGAAAATTGGTTTGAATTGCACTGTGGAGGAGCTGAAACGAAAAGGTAGTAAAGTCAAACAGAAAAACTCAAACCAACAGCTACACAATTTCGTAATTGTTGATTGTTTCATGGAAAGCAGTGGGTCATCTCGCTTGCACCAGTGGATCACCTTACTTTTACATGCAATGTTTGGTGCTTATCAGCTTCATTTGAGCTGTGCACAAGAAAACCATTATTGCCACCTATTCTTTTACTGTACAGCGTAAAACTCAGGGAGGGGGGGGGCAGCCATTGTAGTGCTGCTCCTTGCAGATATTGCAACAGGTAAAAACTGCTTTGTGCCTATTTGTAGTTCAAGAAAGAAACAGATAAGCACCACACATCACACACAAGGAATAAGAGGTCCACTTGTATATTTCAGACAGTTTATCATTTTTCATTTCATTCTCACCAATACACACTAGGCAGACAAAAGTGATCATGGATCACAAGCCATAGTCCACCATCAAGAAACCTCTCAAAACAGTACAACGACGACTGCAGGGCATGCTGCCACAAATACAGCATTAACATCAAAGTCAAGTATCGTCCAGGCAAGGAACTCATCATTCCGGACACTATGTCGAGGCGTTCCTTCCAGATACAAAAAGCAGCCAGGAAGACACTGCAGTAAATATCACTTTGTGCCAGTGCCTGAAGAAAGAAACAATGGGTGAAATCAAAAGCACCACAATGAAGGACATAACAACACAGAGACTTACGGGTGTAATCTACAATGGTTGGCCAGATGAAAAAAAAAAGTTTCAGCCGAGATTACTCTGTACCTTGCCCACAGAGATGAGCTTACTGCATGTGATGGCCCAATCTACAAAGATCAATGTGCAGTCATCCCGATGAGCATGAAAGACAAAAGCAAGAGGTTGTGGTCCTGCCACCTCGGAATAAAAAGTTGTCTCTGTAGGACATGAGAATGTATTAGCCTCAAATGAATGCTGAAATCCAGGACTACATCGGAACATGCAAAACTTGTCAAGTAGATGGGAACAGACAACAGAAGGAGACCCTGATGTCACACCCAACACCTGATCGACCATGAGAAAGAGTAGGGATTGATCTGATGAAGCAGCAAGAGAAAAATTTCCTCATAACAGTAGACTACTTCAGCGGCTTCTGGCAAATTGATCAACTGTAGTCTACAACAGCTAGTGCTATCATCAAAAAACTGAAAGCTCATTTTGCCAGATATGGCATACCGGATATGTTCATCGCAGAGCCCCCATCTCTACTAAGTCAATGTATGGGGCAGATTTTGCACCCCCCCTCTTAGATGACTAGGGGGGGCAGCCTCCCCACTGCCCTCCCCCATACGCACGGCAAATGAGTAATCAATGCGAAGAATAAGTGGTCCATTTGGGTATTTGGCACGCGTCTTTTAAATGCGAAGCATTTCTTAGCGAACCTCTGGCACTTTGAGCGTTTCTGTCTGTCTGTCTGTCTGTCTGTCTGTCTATCTTCATCTACTAGTCTATCCTATCTATCCTATCTATCTCTGCTATCTGATCTATCTATCTATCTATCTATCTATCTATCTATCTATCTATCTATCTTCTATCTATCTATCTATCCTATCTATCTAATCTATCTATTATCTATCTATCTATCTATCATCTATCCGAAAGCTATTACTTATCTATCTATCTATCTATCTAGCTATCTATCTATCTATCTATCTATCTATCTAATCTATCTATCTATCTATCTATCTATCTATCTATCTATCTATCTATCTATCTATCTATCTATCTATCTATCTATCTATCTATCTATCTATCTATCTATCTATCTATCTATCTAATCTATCTATCTATCTATCTATCTATCTATCTAATCTATCTATCTATCTATCTATCTATCTATCTATCTATCTATCTATCTATCTATCTATCTATCTATCTATCTATCTATCTATCTATCTATCTATCTATCTATCTATCTATCTATCTATCTATCTAATCTATCTATCTATCTATCTATCTATCTATCTATCTATCTATCTATCTATCTATCTATCTATCATCTATCTATCTATCTATCTATCTATCTATCTATCTATCTATCTATCTATCTATCTATCTATCTATCTATCTATCTATCTATCTATCTATCTATCTATCTATCTATCTATCTATCTATCTATCTATCTATCTATCTATCTATCTATCTATCTATCTATCTATCTATCTATCTATCTATCTATCTATCTACTATCTATCTATCTATCTATCTATCTATCTATCTATCTATCTATCTATCTATCTATCTATCTATCTATCTATCTATCTATCTATCTATCTATCTATCTATCTATCTATCTATCTATCTATCTATCTATCTATCTATCTATCTATCTATCTATCTATCTAGCCGCCTAGGTCTGGGGGCTCTCATGATCGCCTCCTTAACTTAGTGCCGACCAAAATTTGCATGGGAGGGTAACATGATTTGACGAATACGACTGTTGGGTCATGACATGAATAAAGTGAAAATCCTGTCGCGTACGTCGTCAAACCCTTTCCTCCAGACACGTGTGGTACATACCCGCTTACCATGGGCCGCGGTGCATGGGTATGCGCCACAGGTGATTGACAGTTTATATCTACCCAGGAACGGCGAGTACATACATTAAATGCGAGAGCGTTAAGAAAAACCGACATCGGCAGCGTTGACCCAACGAATGGAAAGAATGAAAATTAGGATCCCAGCAGGAATCGAACCCAAGCACTCTGCGTGGCAATCAGGTATTCTACCACAGAGCCACGCCAGGTCTATAAACTGGTTTGGAAAACGGCCTCTGTAGGCGTAATGTCGGTGCAACGTCAGTTGTGGTTGTGGTGCTTGCTATCTAGTTTTACAAGAAAGCAATAAACACTATATATGATACTCCTACGATGCGTATACTCCTACGATACAGACGTCATATCAGATTAACGTCTGTGGTTCCAATGTTAGCTCCGCTTTTATAGCAGTCTAATAAACATTCCATTTGTATCCCTATGATTCGGCGAGCTATATTCAAGCATTGCTTGACTCCGGAGGAATACATTAACGAAAGTTACGTATGATATTCACATCATCGCACCGTAAAGTGCACTTAGTCCGCCAGAACGACGCAGTGTCCACTTCATTTCTTACGAGGCTGGGCGATGGCCTCATGCTGACCGAGGATGATGTCAGATTGACAGCCGCTTTGTAGACTAGGCTACGTAGGCCACATACGCCCTGGTAGTCTGCGAATATGACAAGCGCCATACACTGATGTTGGTCTACGTAGCAATATCCAGGCCTACCAGCCTCGATGGCCCATACCTCACCAACGCGAAGGGTGACTTCAGATTCCAACATGTCGCCGGCTCTATCTATGGACAATTTGTCGACGAAATGACCGAGGCATCCACGATTTCAAACGGCTGTACTATACCTCATGCTTCACTACACAATGATCCCTCGTCACAGCGATCACGACCTGATCCGATAACAAGTCATGACCAGCTGCTGGTGCTCACTGATCACGGGGATGATGACCTTCTTCAAGAACTGCCAGGAGCTTCTTCCACACATGCACACGGGTTCGTGAAACGTGCGTGCGTTCTCTATCACAAGGGACAAGTATAAGCACTACATACCAGCTTATGGCTTCTGGCGTTGGTATAATACCCACGTTGCCGTTGCCAGCGTTACCCAACTGTAAACAGCTGGTTATATAACACATATGCGGCTCTACAACATATATGTGTGCGTATAAAATTGATACAAATCTTTAGCGTCATTTTGTAATGTTTCGCTCAGTAAAAAAAAAATGACACCACAGTCACCTTCCCACCGCATGCTTCGCCTCACATCGACTCCCACGGTACATGGGATCTGCCGAATTTTTCTGAAATTCGTCACGTGAGCTTTCAGTCTCTCGTAACACAGCTGACAGATTTCCTGCGTGCCCGGGGCGCGTATTATGATTTCCTGGCGCGGAGGCGCACGCGAGAGAGAAAAAAGAGAGCGAGGAGGACGCCAGCGGCTCCTCCGCGACCGCTTGCGCGCTATTGGTTCTCCTCTTAGGGTCACGTGGCTCGGCACGCGAGAGCGTTTGCGAACGCACGCACGCACGGAGTGAGTGTTTACGGCTGTTCCGTCGTACGAAAGCAACCTTCTCCTAGCCACGCCAGCCACGCGGCAGATTCGCGCCACGCACATGGCGGACGCTCAAGTACGCGCGTCTGTTCCGAGTTCCGCTTGCCCATCTCACGTTGAGCGGGTTTCAATAAACGTGCTTCCGAGTGACATGTTGGACACGAGTACGCCTACGTGCGAAATAAACGCCAGATCTGATAGCCCATGTAACATCGAACAGGTTTCGATGAGCACGCGGACGTTCACGCGTGAGTTAGACCCAAGTTCTAACTGCCCATCAAACGTGAAGTGCCTCCGCGTCGACCTGTGCACGGACGGCGACGCACACGAGTGGATCGCCAGCTACAGTAGGAAAACCAACACGTCGACAGGGAAACCCGAAGTCCAAAGAGGTATGTTCACGTGTTCCAGGGGCGTAGCCAAGGGGGGGGTTGGGGGGGGTTCAAACCCCCCCCCCCCGAAATTTTTCAGTTTTGCTTGCGTATATAGGCACGCACACATACAAACGCACGCACGAACATAAAGTATGGTTGAACCCCCCCCCCCCCCCCCCGAAAAAAATTTCTGGCTACGCCCCTGACGTGTTCGTTTCTAGGCCAGTCTAATAATAACATTTGATGATATCGACGCCAATTGCGAAAATGCTAAATGCGAAAGCGCTAAATGCTCGCTCATCATATCGAAAGGCGCGACGCTAAGGGTGACCGCGCGGTCTAGGACGTACAGTCAGTACAGTGACATGTAGAAATGTTAAATGGGGCGTAAGCACGCGAAAATGGACTATCGAAAATGCAAACATTACATGGCCGCAGGCCCGTAGCCAGGGGAGAGGGCCTGCGGCCTCCCCCCCCCCCCCCAAATTTTTATGATATATGGTGTTTTACCGAAAATAAATAATGGAAATAGGCAAGGTGAAAATGAGTAACTGGGAATCCAACTGGTTTCAACTGGTATCAACTGGGACCAAATGGTTCCAGTTGGGAAACAACTGGTCCCAGTTGATTCCAGTTGCAACTGGTCCCAGTTAGCAGCTGGTCCCAGTTACAACTCAACTGGTCTCAGTTAATTCCAGTTGCAACTGGTCCCAGTTAGCAGCTGGTTCCAGTTACAGCTCAACTGGCCACCAACGGGAACCATGACCAGTTGAACTGGAAGAAGCTGATCCCAGTTGGAAACCATAACCAGTTAAATTGGAAGCAAGTGGTCCCAGTTGCGCCCTAACTGGAAGTGCGACCAGTTGTCCTGGTTGTACGGTTCTTCAAAGTGAAAGAAGAAAGATAATTGAACGCATACGCAGCATTGCTGCACTTGAGTAAATGGGTTTTATCTAAGAGCTTTTTGTGTCCTATTCGCAGAAGGGTACCATCACTGGCCTGCTAATATTCCTAGGACAATGAGAGAATAAGAAAATAGCATCTCATGGTTTGCGAATGAATTATCTTTTCTTGTTTAGACGTCATCCTCTTCGTGTTGTTTAAACCCCATTACATTAATATATACAGCCTTACCTCACATGATATATATGTATGTTTTAAAATCATATTATCATGGATTATTCCGTTGCGCAAATGCGCAACACAGTGCACACAAGCGTACGCTTGTTTTAGCATCGGTACATTCAACTAACATTAAAAAGCTGTTGTCAATCTTTTTACGTCCATCACGGTGACAATACGCGCAACCGAGGCGGGCCCAATTGACGTGGGGGTGTTAATATTGCCGTCGTCTCGCTGGGAGCATGCCATGCTTAATAGTCTTGTGTGCAGCACAGCGGTTACTTCCGTACGAGAACGAAAAATGGAGTAGTGCCAGTGCCGAAAGCTACCACAGCTGAGACTGCCGACATGCTGCCGACACAAACCCACCCTGCACAAACCGTTGCACAAACGCAGCCTCTCTACATCGACTGCCGTCACATTAGTCCCGTATCTCATAGGCTCAAACATTGAACAGTAAAGTAATCAAGCATAAAGATTACATATAAAATAAACTGAAATGAATTATTTCGTGCCAATTCGGCAATATTTAATGGAAGAAAGAAACTGGATAACAAAGACATAAAATTTAGAAAAACAGCGATGCTAGTTTCGTACACCACATGGGACGAGGGCTAGCTACCGAGCGCTCGGTGGTCCGTGGTTGCGCTGCTTAGTTGTGCTGTTTTTCAAAAGGAACGTGCAGTCATGGCGTGCGTAAATTAGACTTTGTCGAATTAGTGTTCGGCAGCTTCATCTGTGGAAGACTGACTTCAGGCAAACGCCGGACAAGTGTTTACGCCTGTGACAAGACGGATATATGGACCCATTGTGTGCGGAATGCTGCCTGCCAATTGTCAGCGATGCAGCCGTTTGAAGGTAATTATACCATTTATGCTTCGAGTGCTAGTTGTTCAGTATCCTAGAGAAGATGTAGATATAATGCAGGCAGAGTGCTTTGAGTGTTGAGACGATGGAACGTTAAACAAATGCTTTCTATACTGCTCTAGCTAAGTTTGTTTATGGGTTTGTGCGGAGTGCTCGCAAACTTGCTGCCATTTGTTTGGGAGCATCACAGAAAATGAGTGCCGTGCAATACTTGTGCTTTGAACGGCATGCTAAATAACTGTGAAGTGTACTCGTAACTCTGTCCGCGACGTTCAAAGAAAGCGCTAAGGGCCCGTATTTGCACTCTAAATGAATATTTCTGAACCTGTTGCATGTGTAGGCATATGAATTCGAGTGAAAATAATGGTGTTTTTTTATTATTTTTTTGCTGATGATATATAAACTCGACTTCTAAAAATTCGGAATAGATGCAGCGCATGATCGCTGTAGACACTGTTTGTCGTGTGAATTGTTAGAAGGTAGGTCTGCTGTGTATATCTATAAATTGATATGACTGTTCTGAGACATGCATGAAACATGTTACCTCTAATTTTGCAGCAACGCTGTTTCATTGGTCACGGGTGAATGGCACAGATTCATCAGCTGCGCAGCCCGAAACTTCACCAGTATATTGGTTGAGAAAATACAGCACTGCATGAAAGCCGAGCGGAGGAAATCTTTGCACTGAATGTGCACCCACGCAAAAGGAACCTCGGCGAAGACCCCAAACCCGCACTGACCCCGGTGAAGGTCAACGTCGTTGAAGGTTGGTCTGCTGTGTATATACCTTGTGGTGAATTATTATTACTAATACTTTTAATCCGTTTAACAAGGTATGAACTCTTTATTTTTCAGCGACCCTTGCCCACTGGGCCCGCTCAACAAAAAATGAAGCGCTGGCGGCAGCAACCAACTTGACCAATGTGCTGTCTGAAAAAATCCAGGATTGTGTGAAGGCTGAGCGCCGAAGAGAAAGGGAGGTTGTGCGCAGTCCGGCATTATGAACATTTTTTTTTCCGCAAGCTTATTTTGAACTGTAATTTATTGGTTTCAATAAATATATATTAAAACCTTAAATGCTTCTTTCGAATGTCTTAGGTGTTATCACAATAATCCACAAGTTCAAGTGTACTTGAGCTGACTGGAGTATGATTACATCGGTGGAGACAGGTCCCAGATGGCATCTGGAACCAGTAGGCAACTGGAACCAGTAGGCAACTGGGACCAGTTAGGTACTGGAAATGTGTTCCTTAAACCATTTGAACTGGAACCAGTTGAAACCAGTTGGATTCCCAGTTACACATTTTCACTAGGATTTTGCTCAAATAGTCAAAGTTTTCAGCAAGTGGGCGCACCCCGAAAAAAATTCCTGGCTACGGGCCTGCATGGCCGTATGTTAGGGAGGTTAATGCTTCAGCAGTGCTACAGTGTTCTAGCAGTGCGTTGCTTGCGGCGCGATCCGATCTGCCACTCAAACTTTTGAGCGAGCCAAACGGGCGACAGGGCCGCAAATAGGAAAAGTTAGTGATAAAATCTTCTGCAGTTAAGCATGGTTCAATGGACGCGGCTATTTCAGGCATGGCTTTCCAAAAATGGGAAATAATCACACAATATCACCAAAATTCACAGTGAAAACAGAGGCCCCTTGGTTTCAGTTCAAAACAACCTTTCTAGTACACTAATCGTACCAGTCGTTGACAGTTTTGCGGACTTCAGCAGCGGCATTTCCATGCTGCAGCTGCGGCTTTAGTGCACAATATCATTGCAGCATTCAGTCCAAAACACAGCGTCGCGCCTTTCGATACGATGAGCGAGCATTCAGCGCTTTCGCATTTAGCATTTCCGCGATTGGCGTCGATATCATCAAATGTTATTATTAGACTGGGCCTATTCGCCACTTGTAAAAGAAACGAACACGTGAACTTGCCTCTGGATTTCGGGTTTCCCTGTGGACGATCCATGTCGTGTTGGTTTTCCTACTGTAGCTGGCGATCCACTCGTGTGCGTCGCCGTCCGTGCACAGGTCGACGCGGAGGCACTTTACGTTGACACTCGGAACCACGTTGCTCATCGAAACTATCGAAACCCGCTTGCAGGCGCCCTCGGCGCGCGTATCTGCGGCGTCTCGGCGTGGCGAGGGGTGCTTCCGAACGATGGAACAGCCATAAACACTCCTCCGTGCGTGCGGAAATGTGCTCGCCAGCCCAGCCACGTGACCCCAAGAGAAGAACCAATAGCGCGCAAGCGCTCGTCGAGGGGCCGCTGGCGTCCTCCTCGCTCTCTCTTTTTTCTCTCTCGCGTGCGCTGCCGCGCCAGGAAATCATAATACGCGCCCGGGGCGCTCAGTTTCGGTATCGCCTCGATCGGGGCCTTGAATTTCGATGATTACCTCAAGTTTCTTGCGATTTTTAAAAAATGGGCATGCCATAAATTGTCACGTCCTAAAACTCCTCCTTAAAAACATCTGCCCTCAAGTTAATAATTAAAAGGTTGATTAACGAGTTTTTCTTAATTACTCATTTGAATTTAACTTCAGGTGCGGCAAAGTTTTTCCGCCTCAGCGTAGAGTTCGTTTACGAAGACGACAGGGGCCTGACTAACACTTCAGCCGAAACATCCGCTACTCCAGCGTCAGCGAAACATCGCAGCAAACGCACGGGGGATCACAAAGCGACGTGGGAGCTCCCAAGCCTTTGGCGAGGGACACAGCCTGCTGCGGACGTGACGCCCACAACAGGGCAAGTGGACAGAGCGGACAGAGTGGACAGAGGATGACCCGAAATATGCCAAGCTACTTCAAGGCCTGCATTATGCATTAAACTCGAAAGATGATGACGAAAACGGGAAGGATGTTACAAGAGTGACACCATCCTCAACAGCCGCATTGAAATATCATCACAACACCACCATCAGCAAGTTCAACCTTTCTACATATATGCTTTCTCAGTGAATAGGCATCGTCTCATCTGTTCGACACCGCCACAAACGATATCTAAAAAACATGATCACGTCCAAAATTTTCCTAATTCATCATTCCTAATCACTGTTTTTGCGTTTCAAATTGGTGACGCAAAAGGAGAAGATGCAAAGCCCTCTCGCGCGTGTTCCTCGAGCGCGCGTCACTTCGCCTGTATGCGGCGATAGCTTTCGGCGGCCCACGTGACCTATCTTGCAGCATCTTCGGCGGGTGCAAAAGCGAAGTTAACCACTTCCGCTATAGATAGTAAGTGGCGGGAACCGAGATCAGAAACTCTGTGCGTTGCCATATGAATGTTCTGCACTCACAGAAAAGATCGAGTAAAAATGGCATCTTTTTGTCCCACAACGATAATGTCATCTGGCTTGCTTGCGTTTCCTTTCTTGAAAACTCGGCGCTGGCCACTTTCCTACCCAGAATGCTATGTCACGCTGATAGCGCACATGCCGTTCGTGACCAGAAAGTACCGGGCGCGAGGCGATAATGCAAGGAAAGGAAGGCAAAATAAATGACGATTATCGTTGTGGGACAAAAAGACGTCCTTTTTACTCGATCTATTCTGTGAGTGTGGAGACGCGTTGAAACGAGATTGCAACGCGATGCGCACGTCTGTCTTCGGCCTTCTCTATTTATCACGCCAGCACTGACAGCCATTATTTGCGATTATCGAAGTACATGCAGAAACCAACTCGCCCAAATGTCAGTTTTTTACAGCAGAGCTGTTATGGTCGAGGTTTGCCTTGTGTCGTAAATAGAAAGAAATAGAGAGAAATAGTTAGAAAGAAAGAAAGAAAGAAAGAAAGAAAGAAAGAAAGAAAGAAAGAAAGAAAGAAAGAAAGAAAGAAAGAGAAAGAAAGAAAACAGACAGAGAAAGAGGTAGAAAGACACAGACCCAGAAAAAGAAAAGAGAGCAAGCATATAGCCGTGTATAGTATCCCTTTCAGTCACGGTGCGTACAATTGTACACATCAACTTCGTCACGCACCGCGTGTTTCTTCGAATGGCCTGAAACTCAGTGCACACATTCGCGCAGGCTTCCTGAGTGGATAACTAGCGGTCATTTAACTTCATTGTGCTGCGTATTGCTGCAGAGGATCACTTTGCTGGAGACACTACCACGTTCGACGATCGTTCGACGTGTCGCATATTCCAGGACCAGCGTCAAGAGTTAGCTAACATTTTGAATATATTCCTCATGATATAATCAATCTCGTGTAAGTTAAAATTGTTGCCATTCCCAGGATTTGGGGACATTTGTACGTGGCGTCATCTCTCGGCGGCAACAACGGCGTCCTGCGGGAAATGGGCGAAAAAAAATCATATTTCCTGAAAAAAGCTAGTTATCAAAAACGATTCCGGGTTCTATGCAGCGGAGACCTACTGGAATATTTTGGTAAAATTGAAGTATAGCACTACAAAGCGTGTGGCTTCCCAGGACAATTGAACACCGCCCATTAGAAACACATGAGGCCCCATTGTCAAATTTTAAACACTCTGGGAAGCCACGCGGTTTTTAGTGTGACACTGTAACTTTAACATAATGTTCAAATAAGTCTCTGCTCTATAGAACCGAGAGTAGTTTTTGATAACTATCTTTTTTCATCACATATGATTTTTTCGCCTATTTCCCACTCAGTTACGGCAGGCCACCGCTGTCACCGACGAGAGATGGCGCTACGTGCACATGTCCCCAAATCCTGGTCATGCTTTTGCGATTATTCATCACGGTGAAAAATAAAGTAAGTTGAAATAAAAATTAATGAACTGTCACAGGCATGAAAGATGAGCGGCATCTTAAGATTAAAAGGCGGGGGGGGGGGGGGGACGGAACGAAGAAACATTTACTTCGACGAAACACATATGGAGGGTATCGACGCGGATAGACCACCAGGTCCGCGTTGAATAACAATTCTGTTCTACCGACTGTTCGGACACATTGTGGTAACGAAACTTTGTGCCTATGTCACTTTATGAGCATATACATATCTTTTTAATAATAAAGACTGAGATGCTAACAAATATTTATCACCAATTCGCTTATTATTGAATCAGTATTCTAGATATGATAGAAGAATTTTGCCGTATTTGTTTTTATTGAATTTTGCAATCTGGATTTTTTGTTACTTTTAGGATTGTGATTTTTCTATGATACTAAGGTACGCTTTATCTCTCTCAATTTAAGAAACTGAATGTTCCCCTTCAATATGTTGACGTGCCACTAAGCTGTGCTATTACCGCCACTTGCATGACTGTTCTGCACAGGCGCTTCCGATGCAGTCCATACGCATGTGGGACCTCCCTTTGGAAAGCAATAAACATAGCGACAACTGTGAAAGAAAAAGATAAAAATGCACACGGAGCTTACCACAAGACTGATGTTCATCTTCGCCCTCTTCACAGTCTTTTTGGTAATCACAGACCCACCGTAGAGGAATACATCTGCCGTTACTGCATCTGAAGTTATCTGTTGAACACGTTGTTGTTTCTTCTGAAAACAAAGCAGATAATCTATTAGATTTCCATCCACATGTCAATCAGCAAAAAAAGAATTATTATGCCTCCATTGCCTAAACGAAGTGGAACGTCAAGAAAAATTAAAACAACCTCTTCACCTTCATATCTGGCCATGGTGAGTACATTTGTTTAAAAAAAATTATTTGACCGAAACCTGAATTAAAAACTAATAAGCACTATATTTTCTAAGCTATTTGCAACTGAAACTTTGCTCTAGCGCATCGAAAATAAGGTATGAGATAAGTTTTTCCGTGCTTAAATCTAAACGTTGACGTATGGAAGTTTGCGTACACTCACAGAAAAGATCGAGTAAAAAGGGCACCTTTTTGTCCCACAACGATAATCGTCATTTATTCTGTCTTCCTTTCCTTGCATTATCGCCGCGCGCCCGGCACTTTCTGGTGACGAACGGCATGTGCGCTATCGGCGTGACACAGCATTCTTGGTACGAAAGTGGCCCGGCGCCGAGTTTTCAAGAAAGGAAACGCAAGCAAGCCAGATGACGATTATTGTTGTGGGACAAAAAGACGCCATTTTTACTCGATCTTTTCCGTGAGTGCAGTATAAGTGATGCGTTGGGAGTTCGTAGAGGAGGAGGCCATAAACTAGGTTCAGGAGGGAAAAAAAATGACCTTTTAGATATAATAGTAAAATTGGTCAGTCAGCACTTTTTCATTCATGGCATCAATCAAATAGCGGGAGAAAATTAACTATGTTGCACAGTAAACAACACTTGAGTGAACGAGGCGTAAAAGATGCAATGGGGCGCGGCGCAGGAGTTCATTCATAGTTGAAGCGAAACGCTGTATGTAGGCAACTTGCATCAGTACCGCACACCGCTGTGCGCCAATGAAACGCATCCCCTTTTCCTTAGCGAAGCTGAACAACATCCTTCCCGTGTTGGCCTTGAAGACAATGCGTCATACGCACCAGTATCATCAGCCAGGAATTGCGCGTATAAGTCGAAGTTACCGAGATTGAACTGACGAAGAGCAAATCAAAAAAAAAAAAAAAAAAAAAAGAACGCACGAGAACAGGTAGTTTTACACACTGCAAGTTCAGTTTGTAATGAGTCTTAGTTATAAAAAAACAGTGAGTGCGGTCATTTAAGCAAAATACTGAACAGAGTTCGATGGAACAAGGAAGGAAACAGGACTTCGTCTGAGAAGGGGCTCTCCTCTATAGAGCAGAGTAGTAATAGACCAGGGACGAAGGTAAATAAGAGAGAAAAATAATTGTGACATTTCCATGCCCCCACATCTGTGCACACGTCTTAGGTGCGAAAGCGGCAAGTCAGCCGATCTGTGCTGTTTATCATATAATGCGTTCATCATTTGAACAGCAGTTGAGCAGTCTGAGTTATCTATAGCAAGCAGCTGTGTCTGGGCATTGATCACTTTTCTCAGCACAGCTCGAGTCGGAGCGGAAGTGTCGGTCAACTGTGATATTCAGCTACAAGAGTGAGCGCGTGGAACGTCCAATACTTAGCATTCCATGTTTTTAGAAGACATAAAACGAAGGCATCTCAGCGCTGGGCAGTTTGAAGAAGACTGACACTACTGAAGTGCACAGCTACACGGATGAGATTTCCATAATGCTTTCTTGCCCTGCTATCAAAGGAATTACGGACAGCGTGCGCCGAGAAAGCTGTCCATCACGCAAATGGACAGCGCACTTAGGATGAGAAGAAAAAAAGACAGAGTGCGCCATTTCACCTTTCTTTTATTATTTTACTGACGTCCTTTCTGGGCCGTCCCGGCTCTACCCTCGTGATCAATCTATACAAATTCGCCTACTTGACTGTCCCTTTCGCGGACGCATGTCTTCGATAAAACAAATTCCCAAGAAATGAGCGTAACACGCAGAGAGCGAATAGCAGCAGGGAGTACACACGCCACGAGGCCATGGCATGACACACTTCCCTCCCATCTGTCCTTTCTTGGCGCCCACTACCGCGGCTCCAAATGACAAATGGTGCTCGGCACGAATGACACGCGTGATTTGTGACCAGCAAGTGCGAGGCGCCACGCTTTGATTCGGGACAATGGACGATCCCGGCAGCAGGATCGGAGTCTCTGTTTGATCAGCAGTCTATCCTTTCCGCTTGCCACGCTCAGAATTCGCGACGCCGCGGGCGATCGTGGGCCTGGAAAAACGGAAGACAGCGACAGCATCTTCCAAGCGAACAAACGGCAGACGTTACAGGGTGCGATTTGCACATATCGGTGCTATAGCTGACTTCAGTGAATAAGTTATATTCTTCGCGCGGTGTATCTAGCATGCAGTGCGAAAGCCGCGCTGAAAAGCGGTAAATGCAAGCAGCGGGTGTCATTTTAACTACACCTTTATGATCAATTTAGAAAGGAAAGAGGAGCTGAACGCGATCGACTTTGCACGCTTCACGGCAACGAGCACGCGTCAACGTGTGGGAACTCGTGAGCTGAATAAGTCATTAAGAGAGTGAAAAAAAAAAAGAAGTAATATTTGGATTGCGCTCATTACAAAACAAGCAAGCGGGACAGTTTACTCTTGCGAAATGCTCAACGACACGCTCACTAACTATATGTCATTATATGCACAGGCTAAATGAACATTTTAGTCTTTCATCTTTCCGAATATCTTGGCGCCCTCCTCACACAACGTCTCTCGTGGTCATCACAAATTACATCAATATGCGCTAACTGCCCTAGGTCACTACTGTAACTTTCATAAACAGACAAGTGGAATCTGCTCATATAATGCTGGAAAAATGTATTTTTGCATTTCTTTTACTTTCTTTTTGCATTTTCCCAAACGAAAATGGAAAAGTTTGACGTTGTCAAGATTATTATTACTTTTCCTTTTCAATTTTCGGATCTGTTCTTCCTGTCGCTGTACTTTTTGATGTGCTGATTCATATTTAATCGCACCTCCGGCGGCCGTCTCGACAAAATACCTTTTCTATTAGTGCACAAAGTGGCTCCTTAATCCATCGTCCATAATTTATACTTATATGTAATATTCAGAGATAAAATTTGCGGTATAGCAGACAACACAGTCAAATTGATAATAATAATAATAATATCTGGGGTTTAACGTCCCAAAACCACGACATGATTATGAGAAACGCCCTAGTGGAGGGCTCCGCAAATTTCGACCACCATGGGGTTGTTTAATGTGCACCTAAATCTAAGTACACGGGCCTCGGAACATCTTCGCCTCCGTCGAAAATGCAGCCGCCGCGGCCGGGATTCGATCCCGCGACCTTCGGGTCAGCAGTCGAGCGCCATAACGACTAAACCACCGGGGCGGGGCGCAGTCAAATTGAGTACGTTAAAATACGAACTGTATTTGCAGAATCAGTATAACGCCGCTTCACGACCGGAACAAACAGGTGTTAGGCACACGTTATGTTTTAAAGAGAAATGCCCGTACCGCTCAGATAAACAATGAGGTGCCTATACACTCAAGAACAAGTGCCCAATCTACAGACCGACAATATTACTCCCTTATCGGGCATACAGACAGCCTGGCGCTTTGCTGCGCTCGCCTCGTTTTGCGGTCGCTGTCACGGATACATAGTGAAACAGTGAAGACACGGGTGAGAGGAGTTGGCTGCAATCTCCAAGTATCGCGAGTAGGTCATGATACGCGAGCCGGGCTGATACATTCGTCAAGCCTGCAAAGCGCTTGATTTTCCCGATACTATTCGCTTTCTGGCGTTGCGGTGTACCGATACACTCGGCATTTCTGCCTTGCTTATGTACACCTATGAGCAAAAGTATATGCACCACGGAAGCGCGAGCCCAAATCGCTTTCTACGCCATCAAGCCGTCTGCTGTCGAGAGCATTACTATGACGGAATTTGTCAGAAATGCTCTCGACAGCAGACGGCGAAAGTATACGGATGGCAATGGTCCGTATACTTTTGCTCACGGGTGTACGTCCCTGCGTTATCATGAGGCAAAAGGTACTCGTAGATAAGACACTAACGAGCATTTGTTATACCAGTGGCGTAGGCAGATAATTGTTTGGGGGGGGGGGGGTGCCACACCCTGGCTACGCCACTATTTGTTACCATTTTAAAAACTGGGCTTCGACAAAACATACTCGCACTAGACATAGCCCCCAAGTATGAATATAAAGGTGAATTAGCGAATGACGAGGCGGTATTAATTGGTACGACTCGTGGATAAGGAGCCACGTTGTGCACTAATAGAAAAGGAATTTTCTCTCGAGACGGCCGCCGGAGGGGCGATTAAAGAAAGAAAAGCCGGATAGTGAAAGAAGAATAATGAAGCATGTCAGTCACGAGTGTATAGCCCTCAAGGGCAACAAGCCGATCGAGTGCACAGGCACATATCGGCGATATTGGCTCATTATAAGGAGACGAAGCGAAGGCTGCACTTAATCGACGACGAGATGACAGGCGCCCGTCGTCACCGGAGACAGGTGGTGCGGGCGCTCTAAATTGCCCATCATCGCAGAACGACGTGCCGCCACTTGCGCCGACGCCTCCGAGCGCCTTAATGAAAGCCGCTCAGCGGGAAACAACTCGGCCTAATTAAGGCTCGCTCGTGCAGTGCAGACTTGGCGAGCACCGAACGCTTCGCTTGTTGTCCACGCTTTGTAGACAAACGAGGTAAGAACAACCTTGAAGGATCTTGCACGCGCAACACAGGAGGTTATTTAGAGGAAGAAAAGTTTGCCGGTGTGTTCGCCAACAAAGGAGGGGGAGGGAAATGATGCCCAAGAAGAAAGAGGGCTGCGAAGGAAGTAAAAGAGGCGGGAAGAAGAGAATGCTCATATGCCACCTTTCAAGAAGCCTCTGTTATGCAACGCAACCAGACAAAAAAAAATTGCTTTGCGAATGACTGCGACACCCTCAAATCCAAACCCGGCATAACCTTGCGAAGCTGTAACTGAGCACAGGGGCGTTTTTTGTACTTCGGCCCCATGGAAAAAGCGGTCGCCGTTGCCGGTAATTGAAACGGTGCCTAAGACAGACTCAAAGCTCTACGACATAGTTGAAGATGGCCGAAATGAGCTCAAATTCTCTAAGAAAAAGAACAAACAACATTTGTCCAAGCACAGCATATTTGTTTCAGTTACAATGTGTTGACATCCTATTGCGATGTGTAAGCACTGACAGGAAGTTGCGTAGGGATAGGTTAATGGAGATCTTGAAAATGAAGCTACGTATAGGGCTGTAGTTGCGTGTTTGTTTCGTATTAACTACCCTGTCACTGTAGACGTAGAAACTACAGGTGAACGATTCACAGCAACCAAAACAGTAAGCCTACCCCAATAGGGCTGCACGGGACTCGCTGTGGGAAGACACGACAGGAACTGTGTACATGGTGGTACTGGCGTGCGACAAGTTCCTCGAATAGCGGCTACAAACGAGTCAAAGGACGAATACCACGAATAGATGCGGCTATGCTTGTTGGACGGCGTCGCATAACGGAGCGCATAAGTGCATCGAATTACATATATTCGTATGCTTCTCTTTCAACGCCTGCACATCAGGTACAGGGAACAGTAAACCAATGTACACGTACAACAACACAGCGGAACTGCTGTTGGCACGTTCCCAACCAAGTGCACGCGTACGAATGCCGACACATGCGAGTCATCTGATGATGCAAAGAGACAAGCAACTTCTAGATGAGCTTGCGACAAATGGAAGAGGGGCAATGGTATTCTGCGAGCCAAAGCGATCAGTCTTTCTAGGAAAGGGTTCCATAAAAGCACCCTTCACGCGCGTTTGACGTGAAAGCGTTCCGAATAGCCCAGAAGAGAGATCTCGAATTGCGGTCGACACGCTTACACTTACAGGCAATAAGCCGCGTTGGAAACTGTTACGGAAATGACTGCGTGACAAGGGAGTCTGGCATTGTCAGTGCAGGAAAAAAACTTTCCCGCCGAGCAGGGAACTGTAACGTCACTCAGAACAAACGCTTCGACACAAAGCGCGTTAGAAAGAAACGCACTAACACTTTCGCCGTGAACAGAACTCCAAAATCAGTTAGATACGATTGGTGCAATGTGCGCTCTTCTGAAAGCGCCGGATGAAGCAATGGAGCCAATAGCAGAGTTCGCGCTGACCGAACTCTGCGATCAAATTTACCTCGATTGGGTGGCCTGGAAGAGAGACAGAAATACGAGGCCAGAATGCGAGAGCACAACGCAAGCAGACCGGAGCGTCCCTCCATCCCTGTTCAGGAGCCATCGAGTTATACGACAACGCTGAACTGGCAATGTGGAGACGGTGAAAACTTCCCAAGAAGGAGCCGCTTTCACTGCAGTTTTTTAGCAGCATGGGCACAGAGAGACACTTGTTCCTCTTCCAAGCACTTCCGGTCGAGAACTTACTTCCGGTTTTCCGAACATTCAGAAAGTGTTGTAAAAAAATGAAACTGGTACAAAATCGACGGTTCTGGTGTACGCATACACACTGCTAGGCAGCCGTTGCCTCGACGAAGACAAGTCCATTTAGAGAAATGTTGGCTCCAGCGACATCCCCTGTACAACGACTTCTTATCACGTCAAGCCTCCATTTTACCTTGAACCTCTGTCTTGTAAGGAACAAGGGCAAAAGTTAAAAAAGAAACGTCATATGCACCTGCCATCATCGTAGTGCTATGTTTGAAGAATGAATCAGTATTATCTCTCCAAGCTGTGAATGTGAACGCACTAAGATATATCTGCGACATATCTTTTTTTTTTTTTTGCATGAATACGGGAAAACACGTACAAATAGGGGGGAAAAAAGGAAAAACCGGGAAGATACGCAAAGATGCTTGAACGACGCAGAAAATACCGCTGAGAATTTGGCATGCAGCAGCCATGTTTTAAACTAAGAGGAAGGGGTGTGAATTGATAATTGGCTTTTCAATGCGTTAGCTTCCACAAGAATAACCGTGCCTCGCCGTGTCCCACAATATCATGTGCCTATATAGGTGGTGCGTCAAGACAACGTTTCGAAACGAAAGGGTAAACAAGCACGCACGCACGCACGCACGCACGCGCACACACACCTAATAAAACTTTATGCGCTTATGTTTATGTTACACATTGGTGACTTACTCATAATACGTGGCAGCAGGTTTATCCGAGATGATAGCTGCACATTGACGGCAAAACGTCTAAGATTGATATTTTTAGAGGCTGTTACCAGGAAACAGTATCAGAATCCAAAAACGGCGAAATCTCGGGAACTATGCGGCAACGACTTCGCATGTAACTTTCTTGTTCCTATTACAATATTTGCGAAGGTGGATACTTCTCTTTATTTCTTGCTTTCAAGCGTAGCGGCACTCCACACTCGTTGCCACCGATGATACACAGCGTGTTTTTTTTTTTCAATACAAATTTTTCATAATAATTCGATGACAGTCTGGCTCCTGTCGTTTTCGCACACAAACTATGTCGAGGCGGAAATACTTTGCCGAAACTAAAATGACATTGACGTGAATAATTAACAAAAACTCGTTCATTAACGTTTTAATTGTGCACTTGAGGGCAGTCATTTGTATTAAGAAGTTGTAGTTCGTGCCAATTTATGGCATATTCATTTTTTAGAAATCACAAAAGTTGCACGTAATTCGAGATATTCATCACCGAATTTTTAGGCCGATATTGCAACTGATCGCGCCCGGCGCGCACGAAACGCGACCACTCTGTTACGTCAGACCGGAACTACCCGTGACAAGGAAGTGCTGAAATATGAATGAAGGCGCGTTGTTGCCGTATCTTTTCGTGAAAAGGGGCAAGTCATCTCACTCGCGCCAGCGGATCGTTTCAGCTTTGCGTGTGGTGTTTGGTGCTCATCTGCTCTTTTCGAGCTGTGCGCGCAAGAAAACCACAATATCAGCCTTTTCTTCTTTCTCTGTGCAGCATAAAACTCAGGGGCGGCCACTGCGGCGCTTCTTCTCGCAGACAGGCGAAATAGTTTCGCGCCTGTTTATGGTTTAAGAACGAAACAGATAAGCATCACAAATTGCACCCAAATAAAAGCTGTCTACTTGTGTATTTCAGAATGCTTGCCCATTTTCCTGAACAGATTCTGTTTTGGCGCGCCTTGATTCAAATTTCGTCACTTCCTTGTCACGTGTAGTTAGGGTCTTACGTTAGATAGGCCGCGTTTCCTGCGCGCCAAGCGACGTCAGTTTCCATATCACTCTAAAAAATTCTGTGATTAGTATCTCGAACTACGCGCAACTTTTGTGATTTATCAAATATCGACGCACAAATATCGACGCACTGTTTGCCCATCACTGAAATGGCCTCGCTGGAGTCTCGGACCAAATCTTGTCGCAAACAAGAAACCAGAAGACTGTCAGCCGCGGAAGTGATTAAATCGAGCCCTCTGTTAAACACCCACGCTTTGTGAATTGTGTTTCATAGCCGTAGACACGCCAGTCACATTGTGCTCCGTTGGGTTCTGTAATAAAACTATAATAAAACGCTGCGACTTGCTCTGTGATCTCGGAAGTAAAAAGTTATTAGATGCGAAGCATCTTATAGCGGAGTTCAAACCGGTGGTGGCGGTGGTGGTGTGCGGCGTGACCACCCTTACTGCGCATGCGCATACCCTCTCCCCCACACTTACCATTTCCCCTCCTCCTCTCCACTCCCCCCTCTCCTCTTTCTCTCTCCCCTCCCCCTCTCCCCTCCCCACTCTTCCTCTGAAAGGCGGGCTAGACATGCCGAAATTTTCTCCTGCGCAACGCCGCGATGAGCGCCAGCGCATGCGCGTCCCCTCCCCCCCTCTCTCCTCTCCTACGCTGCCCCCTCTCGCGCGCCTGTCGACACCGCGTTCACCGCTCACCCTGTGAGAATTAACGGTCAGGCTAGAGGGAAAACAAGGCGCACGTAGCGGTCCTCTTCGCGTTCCACGACGCGAGGTCGGTAGCATGCCCAACGAACGCCAACGGAACGCGATCGTGCAAGTGCGCCGGCTTCGCATCACCTCATGGTCCCCTTTAGCGAGAAATGGTGTAATTTTTTCTCTTCTTTTCGCAAAGCCCCATTTCACGTATTTACAAAGCGATTAGAAAACACGTTTTATGTCTAGGGCGATCACATAACCGATTTTCAAACCATTCAAGCCAATCGTTGAACATTATCGGAGACATTACAGGTCTCCTGCCTCTGTGAAGCTATCGGAACACACAATGCTCATATCGCGTGCCTGGATGATATACTTCGCTTTGAAACTTCGGTATCCTCTATGCAATCTATCGCAGCAATATAGCAATGTAATGGAATAAGCAATATCTGGCGCAATTTCTAGTCTCCAACGTTACCACCTTGATCGTATTTTCCACACAATTTAGTATCAAATTACTGCCAAGTGTCAAAGAACACAAAACGAACTTAGTGAAGAGAGATTTATTTTTGGTTTCTCAACGAAAGTGGCATTTCTGCGGATGTTTATTTTCACACGCACATCTATTATAAAAAATAAACAATCAATGCACGAATACACGCCGTTAAGGAGGATTCGTCAACCGTCCTATAACGGCTCTCAAATAGAGGAGTAAAACACGCCTTGGTGCATCCCACTTCCGCGCGTGCTTGCGCAGTAAGAAACTTCGCTGAAGGAATCCCAACAAGACAAAAGTTCAGGGGAAGATGGAGACTTGCAGCGATGAGATACCGTTGAACAGGGCATGTCGCTATAGAGCCTGCGTTTCGACAAGTGGACTTGTCTTCGTCTTCGTCAGCAACTGTCTTCCTTAGCAGCGCGTATGTGTACGCTTTGCTCCCTTTCCCTCGACCACAAAATTAGAGAAGAAAACAAATGCGAAAAAATAGGGGGGGGGGGTGGAGAAAGGATAAGAGGGGCTATTCAGATAGGTTGGCGCGTCAAATTGCGTAAGAGGAAAAAGACAAAAAATGAAAGAGAAAAGAAAAAGTGGGGAGGGGGGCGGCGGCAGATATCTGATTTGTATACGGGTTTTATTCTGTCCTGTCCGTCATAGGTCGGCAGACTCACTCATGAGTCGACTCACTCAGACTCAGATCACTCAGTCTGAGTGAGTCCTAGCGTTTATACGCGAGCTCAATATTTATTGATCAGAGGCGTGAGTTACGTAGAAAGAGGGTGGGGTGGGGGGACAGGTTGACCTCTTCCCCGCAAACTCTTTCAGAGGAAGTTCTTGATAAAAATATGTCGTGCGAGTTACCACTTTCAATAAAAATGTCCTTAGTGGATTGCGGCCACTGATAACTCATATTTGAAGGTTCGACATCAAAAGGCGCCAAGTAGAGCACCATATATGCGAGATATTGGTGTTAAAGAGCATTGACACCATGGTCAAAAAAGCCAATTATACGCTAACGGACTCATGAGTCGCCTCACTCAGACTCACTAAGATTCAGATAGAACCACGAGTCTGAGTGAGTCCGAGAGAGTAATATTTTGGTGATTTTGAGTCCCAGTGAGTCCGTCTGACAAAAATTTCAGTGGGTCTGAGTCCGAGTGAGTCCAGTTGAGGAAAATTTTGGTGAGTCTGAGTCCGAGTCAGCTCTAAGGGCAAAATATATTTCATGAGTGAGTCTGAGTGAGGTCCACATTTTTTGCCGACCTATGATTCCCGTACTGCTTTTGTTTATAACAGCGGAGCTGTTTAAGCCGGCCGTAACTGTCGCGAACAGAAAGCTATCATCATCATGAACAAGCACGCGCTCTCCCCCAAAACACGTGCGCCGATTTCTCCGGCGTGGGATGCAGTAACTCTGATGGGGGAGACAGCGAGTACAGAGAGAGAGAGAGAAAGAAAGAAAGAAAGAAAGAAGAAAGAAAGAAAGAAAGAAAGAAAGAAAGAAAGAAAGAAAGAAAGAAAGAAAGAAAGCAAAAGAAAAATTCTAGGGGGGAGGGGGGAGTTTTCTTCGCGAGGCGAGATTTGAAACCGCGTACCGACGATCAGAAGGCGAGCTTCTTAACCTCTCGGCTATCCAGGCACGCTAGCAGAACATAGCACAGCCTCGTATAGTATAATACAGCAATGGGGTGGGAAAGGGGAGTGAGGGTGAGGAGGACGGATGTGAGGTTGATAAGGAAGAAAAGCAGCAGGGAAAGGAGGAGGGGAGACAGTAAAGCAACGAGAGAGAACGAAAGGTAGAAAGAGAAAGTAGGAGAAAAATAGAAAGAGGAAGCGAGAGAGAGAGATAGAAATGCAAATAAACAGACAAAGAAAGCATACAGAAAAGAAAGAGAGAGAGAGAGAGAAAAAGAAAGAAATAGTCGACGAAGGAAAGAGAACATTTGCAAAACTTAGAAAAAACAGCAACTACACCTAGGTGCCTACAAGCTCCGCTGTCTCTTCAGCGTTGCACCTCCAGTTCAAACTAGGCTTTTTTTTTTTTCTTTTGCTCAACGACTTCCCAAAAGTGCACCGATTCGCTTGTTCCAAATTGCCTGCAAAGGGTATTTTTATCACTGCCACAGGGCAAAGAGCGTTAACTGCACCGTAGGTAAAAGTAAACCATGATGCTTCTGCGTTTACTATCGCATACAGTGCCAGCAACATGTTCCTAAGTGTTCAGAAGCGAATAAAATACCGGTACGCATTATGTTAGTCTCAGTTGGCTGCCTCGCAGCTGCATCCAAACGAATGGGCACAACGTGCGTGCCAGAAACAGGCAGCAATCGCGTGCTTCCTTCCTGCGTTGTTCCTGTCGGGCCAAGATAACCCAGAGCGCCTCATCAAAGACTAGGTTTGCAAAGCAGTGACCGCCCTCCCCCCTCCCCCCATGTGGCTGTGCAGTAGTATTGAAAAAAATCACATTTTATCCGTTCTGCCTGTAATAATAATAATAATAATAATAATAATAATAATAATAATAATAATAATAATAATAATAATAATAATAATAATAATAATAATAATAATATCTCGGTTTTAATGTCCCAAAACCACGACATGATTATGAGACGCCGTAGTGGAGGGCTCTGGAAATTTCGACCACCTGGGGTTCTTTAACGTGCACCTAAACTTAAGCACACGGGCCTCAAACATTTTCGCATCCATCGAAAATGCAGCCGCCGCGGCCAGGGTACTACCTTTGAAGGGAATAGCGTAATATATGGGACATGAAAATATGTAACAGCGTGCGCGCGCACACACACGCACAAGCGTGCGCTTCCTTCTAAATTGTTTATCTAGAAACCACAGTTCTTTTTTTCGCAACAAGAAAACAAAACCATTTCGCTTAAAGAAACAAGGCTCAAAGGTCGTATGACGCGGGGTGAAAGTCTATTAGGCGCTCTAAGAAGACGTCACAATGACCTCGCCGATTGTTGAAGGACTTGGACGATACCATCCGACAAAGGTGGCTTCCGCAAGAAAATAGCGGAAAGGGGTGGGGAAGGTGGAACTTAAGAAAACAAAAAACACGTCATTCGTATTTGACCTTCCTACGGCTATCGCGACTCCGGCTACTAAAGCAAGCAACACGCAAGACTCAGCTTGATGCCTCGCAAGGCCTCCACGACGACGACAAAGGTAGAATTACAGCGTCTGAGTGAAAGTTTACTCCAGTCAGCAGGCAAATGGGCGTAAACCGTCGTGTCCTATACCACTATAAGCAACGTTCTCTTGCCACAGATAGAAGTGGAGTGCGCTTTCATATTAGACTCAACACGACTCTGCAAAGACTCATTGCGGCATCTCAACTCAGGATGCATACATTGGCCGCGGTAGCGATGGATGCGATTCGCAAGTGTGAGTTACGTTATAATAAGGGCAACCGCTGTATCTTTATAGAAGATACTAGAAATTGCACCAAAGTCTGAACTGTATAGTTCCACCCACCTTGTTGCTAAACTTAAAAAAAAAGCTTAAATATTTCGAAAAGCGGGTAATAGTGCAGTGGTATAGCAGTTACATACTAGTATACCAATACTAACGGTAAAAGTAATGCCATCAGGGTTCCAAAGCTACAACCCGCACGTATCACCGACATCAGGCGCTAACGGGCCGGACAAAGCAGAAGCAGAACCCAGTGCGAGGCTCTGCCGCTGAGGCAAGACCTTTGAAACCAGGACAGGGCTCGGGCGGCGGCAGCGCGCTACCTGGACATGAGGAGCTCGCCACCAACCGTTGGGCTCAAGCCTCGTCGCACAATAAAGTTTATTTCTCTATATACATGGTGAGCCTTATAATACGCAGCAGCGAAAGGGCTCTATGTTAATCGTAGCTATACTTAGGCATCGTGTGCATCGAAATATCAATGCAGGAGCAATTTCAATAGATCCGCCTCCGCGAAATGCGGGCGCAGTCACTTGGTTCTCGCAGTAGAACGCTGGGACCGCAGAGTCATTGTGGCGTGCCCTAACGCAGTTAGCCTGAATGAGGCAAACAGTCCTATACGAAATTAGAAAGAAGACCATGCCCAGCGCACATAGGTACATGTCGATGATTATGAGTTAAGCGCAACAGCGCATTTCTATTCGTGTCATTGTCGCCCGTTACAACAGCAATCTGGCGGCGCACTGCAACAACCAGTGAAAGAAGGCAATTCGTCAGTAACCCTCAAATATGCGATTCGACAAGCAGCATTATCGTAATGCACGCTCTTAACCCATATGCGAAACGGAATGACGATGCCAGCTGCCAAAGCTTACTTCTGCTATAACTGACAAATGCCCTCCCAGACATCAGTGAAATGACTATGCAGCCAAGTTTGTGCCTCCGCCTGCTTAAACAAAAGAGGTCAACACAGGAGACTAGCCAAGCTGCGCTCCAACTGCGCTCTTCCCGGTTCCTTCAGTAGCGGAGACGCTAACGACCTCGGTCACGAAAGTCGTTTCAACCAGCTATACAGCGTCAGCCTCCATTTGCCTGCATTGCACAGGAACACGCAAGCTAAGCGTTGTAGTGCATAAGGGTGTCCGCGATGCGTCTCATCTTGGATAAAACGTGCTACACGCCTAATCGTACATGTTCCTCGAGCGCCAAGTTGATGCAGCATGCGACTCGCGTTGCTTAGGTGTTCTTATTTATCTTTTATCTGCACCATCAGGTTCTTTACAGAATTGCACGAAACTCTTCTAAACAATGTTTGGCTTGTTACAATATCTAGTTTCAGACAGATAAAAGCTGGTTCAAACTGCAAGTACACCTTTGGGTATAGCAGTGCTGCCCCAGGCTCGCGAGTGTCCCATGGCAGCAGTATGAAGTGAATCGTAAAGCAAGCAGATAGCGGGCTGCACCTTCATCAGAAAACATGCATCTAGCTGCCTCATATAGCACTGGCATGCTATTAATTATTGGGGATTTATGTCCCAAAACCAAGATATGATTATGAAAGACGCCGTATTGGAGGGCTCCGGAAACTTCGACCACCTGGGATTCTTTAACGTGCACCTAAACTTAAGCACACGGGCCTCTAGCATTTCGCCTCCATCGAAATGCGGCCGCCGCATTCGACCCCGCAACATTCGGGTCCGCAGTCAAGCACATAAACGCTAGACCACTAGTCAAGCACACGTCTACGTCTGTCTGCCTGTGACTATAGGATACTACTACTGAAGGCGAGTGGAAAAAATAAGATACCAGGATGATTAACTTCAAATCGGGGGGAGAAGTTGGAAGTATTGTTTTTCTGCTGTTCCATTTCAGTTTTGTATGAAAACAGGAACTTCATCGAGCGCCAGAATTCAGCAGTGGATTGTGAGAAATTACGATCGCATGTAGCGCCTAACTTAGAATAACCAGAAATACAATATTTCTAGTCGAGAAACAGACGCAAAGTAAATGAAAATACAGCTGAGCAATACACGTGCACTGTCGCACGAAGTAAAAAGACCAGAACATGGCAATAGTTACAGCCGTTACGTAGTTTGCAGCCTGACATGGCGATACTATAACGACGCTGCACGCGACGACAAAGAAGGGCGCTTTTTGTAACACTGAGGACGCCATTCAAGGGCGGATCACCAAGAAGACGCTTCTTACTAGAATGCTGGTCACATGCAGTGCGTGACCGCGCTGTACGTGCGCACCCACTCAACAGGGCACGCTGCTTTGTCCGGCTAAAAGGCAGAGTCAATACATAGGAGCAACGTGCTGATCTCGTAAACGAAACGCTGTCAAAGCAACCGCATCACCCCCGCACACATAGTTACGTGTGATACATCATAAGCAGAAGAGGCAGAGTACAATGACCAGCACATGAAGTACGTTATGTCACAGCACCATTGCCAACCTCAAGCTAAGGATCGCCATGCCATATACACAGGGATATGGCATTTCGCTGCTGAGATCGAGACTGCGAGTTCAATCTCGGCCCCGGCAGCCGCATTTCGATTTAGCTGAACTTTTGAAAAATCAGGCGCTCCAAATTATTCCGGAATCGCTTACTACGGCGCGCCACACGTTCAAATCGTGATACTCCAGAATTTTTTTTTTCTAATTCCGCAATTTTCACCCATGCTGCATGCTTTTGATGCGCTGTCCCGTCAACCCTCTGCATATGAACGACGAGAACCGCCGTGCGTGTTAAATACCGCATTAAATATGCGAGTCAGAACTAAGCGTCCAAAGCATGCATGTGCTTAATCGTTCAAGGCGCGTCACTATTAATTAAGACTGATACATGTTGGTAACCAGGAATTCATTAGATCCTGCGTTATTGTAGGGATTCTGGTAGACATATCATTTCTGAACTGTTACGTGCTGAAACCCCGACGTGATTATAAGGCATGCCATAGTGGGGGACTAAGGGTTAATTTTGACAACCCAGGGCTTACAACGCACTTAAAGTATTTCGCCCCATCGAAATGCCGGCGTCGTGGCTAGGAAACGAACCCTCGTCCTCAATCCTGGCAAAGCCGCCGACGAAGAATTCTCAAGAAAAACAATGACATTTACCACACAGTAAACAGCAAGACCCGAACCTTGTATTCACACTTTGTACTAACAGGAGATTCAAAAATTGCGGAACAAGCAGGTGATAGGTTCGCGAACAAATGTCAGCAATGCAGATGTACGAAACTTGGCGTGGCCACGTTCAATTCGCACGCTGACTGGAACGATGACGAACAAGGGGAAAGTAAGCACAGATGCGTATAAAAGCATCCACAAACATCACACATATAGCTATAGCTCTACGTATACTGTGCAGCGTGGAAACAAAGATATATTGCACGACCCCTTTGCTAGCTTGGGAGCGGTCACATGGGAGGAATTTGTGAGCAGTAGCTTTGCATGGTAAACAACTGCAAATAAGACATGCCCGAACAATCCCCGCATTGACCGCGAACACGCGGTCCACGGCCTAATCAGGCGGGACAGACGACCGCATATACAACCTGCGACTCGGAGCCAAACGCTAATCGGATCGTGCGCGTGCTTAGGTGCGTTGGAGGCGCCCCTGGTGCGTCAAAAGTAATAAAAAAAAAAAAAAAAACACGAGTGCAGTGAGTACAAAGTGAAATATTAAGACAGCTTTGTATACGGTGCGCGCCATATTTAGGTCAGGGTCTATGCACGCGTCGTTAAATGCCCAAGAGACAAGTGCTGAGTGAGAAGGAAAAGCGATAGTAAAAACTAGGAATGCGCATAAGCGTATGCCGCAACACAGCAATGAGGAAATTATGGGATTTGACAAGCCAAAACCACGACATGCTTACGAGGCATGTTCCTGTAAGACATCTAAGTCCTTTAACGTTAGTTTTCCATTTCAGCTCAAGGACAAGCCGATGGCAAATATCGTATACGCCTCACTGCATGAGCCTGCGTAGCACGTACGTTCTCGGTGCTTCATGTGCCTATAGCTGGCAAACTGAAAAATTTTGGGAACTCACACGTACGCATGAGGCAGCACACAAAGTGCATGGCTGTATACATTAGGTGCCCTCCTTAAATGTAGTAAGGCGCACGCGTAAAAGTGCCTTGACACGTCATACACGTGGGCGACATCTGTGAGAGAGCGCGTACTTGAAAAGCACTGCTTTATATATATATATATATATATATATATATATATATATATATATATATATATATATATATATATATATATATATATATATATAAAGCCCGAGTCAACATTTCCCGTCCCGTGGCGATTTCCCCAACATCCACGAAGCAAACGGGACCCGCAGCCGACGACCATCGCAACGAGCGCCGACGGGGGCCCCGCATGGCCCTAGAAGCAACAACCCCTACGACACAACTCGGGGCCACGCGGAGGCTGCCGGTGGCATTGCTTCCCCACGCAGGGACCGACTGACCAACACATCAGGTACGACCCGCTTCAGCACATGTTGGTCTCGCGAATTTATGGCCTTAAGGAAGACAACTGATAAGCGCGTGAGATTTCAAATGCATACTTCAAACCTACAAACCTATATCTCATCGGGCTTCACGCCAAAGGGTCTAAGAGTTCAACTACAACCTGCAATGAGTACCTTTGACAAAAATGAACAGGAGCAGTGGAGCAACATCTTAAAAGATGCATCTATTAAGCTTACGCGGGTCTTAATACACCACAGCACACGTAGGGCGGCGGAGCTTAAAAAAGGAAGAACAGGCGCGGCTAAATCACTCGAGTTTGACGCAGTTAGAAACTGAAGAGCTTGTCAAATACGAAGAGCAAAAGCGACGTACGATTCAGGGCGAAAGGGAAAGGAAATTGAAGCGTGACGGCGCGTGGCCGGCATCTAACAGTTCCGCCAATGATCCTTCCACAAAGTATATAAATCAAACTGAAACCTCCCGTAAATCTCCCCAGAATAACCCCGATGTCACCAATGTGGTTAACCTGTCTAGTGAACCTTTGACACCTGCGCAAATAAAGCTGCTATCAAAAGGTCTAACCTTCTGTCCCGCCTCTGGAAGAATTGACGAATTTCAGCTGTACCAAGATTTGGACAACTTTGCCAGAACATTGCGTCTAAAAGAATATTTTCATGACCGAAGCAGCATACAAGCAAATCAATTTTCCGATAAATCATGGACTCCAAGCGAGCAACGGGACAAATATTTAGACATGTACGTTTCAGCCGTACAGGGAGATATAATCAAGGAAGACAAAAAACACCGACCCATTCGCAACAATCTGTCCAGGGAGGAACGGGAGGCTTTACGCAGCTTAAGTGACAGCCAGAGCATGATTGTCAAACCGCTCGATAAGGGTGGCGCTGTGGTTGTACTCGACAGGACTGACTACATAAAGGAAGGGCTTCGCCAAGTGGCAGATGAAAATTTTTACAAAGAATTCCCTTGTAATCCCACAGAGGAACATGACAGGGAAATTAAAGCTTCATTAACCTCATTACGTAAAAGCGGTAAGATAACGCATCCTATGCTTAAAATGATGTCACTGGGCAACTCCTCTCCTGGCCGCTTCTATTTACTGCCTAAAATTCACAAGATTAACAATCCCGGCCGACCTATAGTTTCTAGCAATGGCAACGCTACTGAAAAAATCTCTAGTTTCATCGATTCTCTCATTGGGTACATCTCAGAAACATTTCCATCATATGTCAAAGATACCAGCCACTTCCTTCGAGAAGTCTCAAATCTTGTTGTACAGCTAGGAAGCTATTTGGTCACCATGGATGTCTCATCGCTGTACACCAACATTCCCCACACCGAAGGAATCGCCGCCACAATCGCGGCCTATGGAAAAAGTAAATCGACAAGTGAGTGCGATGAAAGCGCTTTAGAGGTGCTCCTAAATCTTGTACTCAAACATAATCACTTTGAATTCGACCGCAAACATTACCTACAAGTCAACGGAACTGCCATGGGAACCCAAATGGCCCCAAACTATGCAAATATTTTCATGGCATCTTTAGAGATTCCTTTCCTCGAAAGTTCTCCATCCAAACCTATATCCTACCGACGTTTTCTTGATATATTCTTCGTGTGGGCTGATGGTGAGCATCGAAAGGTGGGCCAGTTGGTAATTCATTTTCTTCGTTCAGCGAACTGGGAGCGCAGAAAAAGACAGAAAGGACGAAGCGAGGAACCACATAAGACGAGCGCCCCAGTTCTGCGCTCCCAGTTCGCTGAACGAAGAAAACTGATGGTGAGCATAGCCTTTCAAAATTCATCTCCGCTTTCAACTCCCTGCACCCTTCGATAACATTTACACACACGTACTCGCAGGTGAGTGTTCATTTCCTGGATGTCACTGTATCGGTCAGTGGCACCAGCATCTCCACTTCCCTATATATATATAAAGCCAACTGACCGCCAACAATATCTGCATTTCCACAGTAGTCACCCCCGCCACTGCAAAACAGGTGTCCCCTACTCTCAAGCCCACAGATACACAAGAATCTGCTCTGAAATTACACAATTTGACATCCATGCACAGGAACTGAGAGCAGCATTCTTGCGTCAAAAGTACCCCGAAAAAATCATTGACAATGCAATTTAGCGCGCTCGCTCTCTGGACCGAGGGGTCACAATGGAAGAAAGGGACGGAAATAAAGATAGAATGTCAGGGGCAAATTTAATTCTCACGTACTCCACCGCAGCCCCTCGGGTAAACTCTATATTAAGCCGCCACTTCAACATACTTAAACAGAGTAGTCGACTCTCTACCGTATTTCAAACCCCGCCCAAGGTGGTTTACCGAAGAAATAAAAACCTGAAAGACTTGCTGGTCAGGGCGAAAACACACAAATCCGACCACCATCAGGGCTGTAGACCATGCGGGAAACTTCGCTGCAGGATGTGCAAACATGGTATAATAAACATGGTGCGCATCAATATTTTTTTCCTTCCAAGTGTGCCAACAGATGGTGACCACAGATACGGCCGAAGCCTCCTATTCGGACTTTGAGTATAAAACTAAAGACGACCTTAATCGCGACTCGTGCAATGTGGTATACAAAATTCGCTGTGAAGTGTGCAAGCAGGAATATATTGGACAGACAGAAACTGCGTTCCGTTTACGTTTTAACAACCACAGGGCACACGTGAAAGGCCTCCCTAATTTGCCGTTCTCCAAACACATTAATCTGTCTGGTCATTCTTTTGAGCACATAAGTGTTATACTTCTACAATCCGGCTTCCAGGACACACGGGAGCACGAACAGCGGGAGTCATATTTCATAAACAAATTCAAATCGCTCTCCCACGGAATCAACGAGAGCCCTAGGCGACTGACGTGCCTCCGTGACCAATCGTAGCGCCCAGAAAGGGAACTAATGTATTTATTTATATACACGTTAGTTCAGACGTACGGGACGCTAAGGAAACGGTCGAGCGCGTGAAAATAGACCCAATCGGTGCCACATGCATCAACCGGCTCGTGCTCTGTTTTTTTTGTCTTCTTTTTTTTCTTTTTTCTTATTTTTCTTATTTTTTATTTATTGCTTTGCATGAAAGAGGAGGGGGGGGGGTACTCTTAGCCTTGTATCGTGGCCAGAGTTTTACCAAAGCTGGAGCGGGTTGTATGAACCTCTTCATGTGCGTGTACGGCCCGGCGCCGCGAGCTAACCGCCGAACCATCTGAACTTCGACGCCGTGTGTGTGATGTGCAGAACCGACAATTGTCTTTTCCCCTTTTCCTTCGTCGCTTGCTCACGCCGCCTTTTTATCTACCGTACGAAGATAAGACGGGCATAACCCGCCCCTCTCCGTCTTTCCTCCCGCTGTTCTTTCCCTCCCTCGTTTTGCAGCCGCTGACGAACGCCCCAGTCGCTGTTTTGCATTTTTTTTTAAGTGTCGTTTGGCCCCAAACTGGGTGGGCGGCCCTTGTGCAGCGGGTTGGGCCATGACCGTTTCATTTCAATTACATCCTCCGAAGAAGGCTGGACCGCCAGCCGAAACTGTTAGGGTAAAATAAATATTTGTTTTGTTTCCTATACTGTAGTGCGACGTTTTTCACAATTTTTATTACGGTAGCCAGGAGAAGTTATCTTTATCTATTCATATATATATATATATATATATATATATATATATATATATATATATATATATATATATATATATATATATATATATATATATATATTGTGTCTACGTTGCTCATGGACGAACGTTGATGAACAACGTTCCCTGTATCCAACGCAAAGGCGTTGAGCAGAGCGTCCGACTCCCGTGACCTCGTGTGCAGTTTATTCTCGCTTGAGTTGGCACCCTTCGAATGCGCCCCGATTCGAATGAGCAGCCGATCATCCAAGTGTGTCTGCCGAGGCGCCACGACAATGACACGCGAAGGGTGGCTAGCAGCTCGTAAAACCTGCGTGTGAAACGCGTAACCACATGGGCCTTCCTGTTTTCCACGAACTTCGTGCAGTAAAAACACTCGAAAAAAAAAAAAAGCTATCAAAATTCGCGATGTCACTGCGAGCTGGTGCGGAGACCGCGTCGCAACAGCTCTTTCGTTTTGGTGTCTCTTCTCGAGCTACGAGTGGCTGGTTTCCTATCGCAGAGGCGTTGATGTATATGGCTCAACAGTACACCTTAACGTATCTTTAAGGTTTCATCATCACAAACGGGCTGTTGCGTGTAATGTGCGCTCAGCAAGACCTCATTAGCTTCGAGGAAAACGCTTAGCATCGAATAAAATACTACAAAATTAGTGTCGTTCGCACATACGCTCGATCCTACAGCTATATATATATATATATATATATTAGAAGCCGTGAGCGGGCGCTGAGCGATGCCTCAAAGCCGCGTCCATTAGCACGACCCACCTTCGCAACGACGCCGTAATCCTTTGTGTAAGCCTGAAACCACTCAGACACCGATAGTAGACCAAACAAAGCTATGAGACCCAAGATGTGAGAGACCGAAATAGTAGAAGGAGGGCTCAAGCCTCCGCACCTCTAGCAGCATTGCGCACGGCGTGAAGTTATGTATGAACAACCCGCCGTGTTAAGGCTGTACATATTGTTCTCAAAAGCCCCTTTGAGAGACAAAAAAAAAAGAAAAACGCTTCACACACGTTGGTGAGCTCGGAGGCCAACGAATGATTCCCGCGCTTTCGTCTCAGCCCAGTGGCGACTCAGACGCAAGGAGTGCTGGCCGTGCTTCCTCGACGATCAAAGCACGTCCTCTAAAACGGCTCGATTGCGAGAGACGTTGCTCAAACGTGCGGGGGGTCGCCGAGAAGAAGGGGGGCGTCGTCACGACAAGAAACAGAAAAGAAACAATGAACGCGCGCGCACATGGCGAGTCGCCTGCAGCGGGGCGCACTTTACGGGAACGAGCGGCCGGCAGTGTCTTCGGAGGCGCTTCCACTTGAGAGTCACGAAGCAGCGGGATCCGTCAGACGGCCTTTTCCACTCGCTTTTGTCTCAGCGGCCCAAAAGGCCGGCGGCGGCAGCAGCGAGGCGCAGCGCTAAAAACGGGCCGTGCTCCCCCATTCCGGAGGCAACAAGCGCACGAAGGAGGCACCGCGGCGACCCAATTCGCGCCGAACAGCTCACGGGCGGCGATCGCGGCGGCCCTTGGCCTTCGACCGCTCTCCCCGCACCGCGAGAGACAATGGGGGCACACACTCGGCGGCGTCCTGCTGCTTCTCCAATTAAAAGCAAAACGACGGCCGTGGTGGTCACGACCGCTCCGCGACGCCGATACAGGCACGCGCTCAGGCGTCGGCCTCACGAGCGCATACGCGGGACACGCTGTCAACGGTTCCAATGCGCGCAACTCGTAACACGTAAGTACAGAGAGCCGAGTTTCACGCCGCGTATAAAATATATTGCAGCCGTTCCTACGTCCCACGGCGAGGCAGCGCTATAAGCGCCAAATCACTATCGGGGAAAGTTATGCTGCAAGGCGACTTGGCCGAAAATAACACCTTCTACTTCGACTATTATTTTCCCGACGAGTGCGTTACTATTAGAATGCAGGCAGCCCGATTAGGCCGGGAAACAACGGTGCGCATTATGCCTAGGAGAGGCCGAGTAACCGCAATTTAGCGCGTGACATTGTGTGAATAACCCGCAGAGCTAAACATACAGCTCAACCGGTAGTCTCGTTATGGGACTTATTCGTTGGTCTAATTAGGCTTGGAGAACGTCAGGGTGCACTCCGACTGAGGAGAAGCGAGAGACACTGAAGGCAGCGGAACTCGCTTCCGTCTCCGCTAAATACAGACGGTGCGTGAATGTATGCACCTTCTAACGTCCAAGGGCGGAGCAGGCAAAGCGCAGCAAACTATCGACGTTTTCCCGTGTCCGGCGTCCCTGTGAGAGACGACTAGACATGGCACCCCCCCCCCCCCTACCTTTACTACTACTGACCTCAGCTCAGCAGCGACCCGGAGGATGAGCTTTGGGTCGTCCTTTGACCCCATAAAGGACTAAATAAAACTTGTTCTCTCTCTCACCGAAGGCGCGCACAAAATCATTGCCTCCGAAACCATTATTTATTTACGCAATAAGGAATAACACCTTAACTGGCTCGTTCCCTCTTCAAGCGTCAGCTCGCAACTGCCACTTGTACGCCCAGTAGTCGGCCATACTTCAGACGATGCCCACTGAAGCTCACGCTTAGATGGCGTCAGCAAAGCAGAGCGGGCACCTCCGGAAAGCGGTCGGACAAAGGCGTCCTGGATCGCCCTGTGTTTTAATCCACAATCTACCCAGGGCACAAAGGGCATAAGCGACGGCGACATCACTTTCGTCAGATAAGCCCAGTAAAACTAAGTACACAGGGAGTATAAAACAATACTGTACCCAAGCGACCCTGTGCACACAAATATCAAACCAAGTTGGCTTTGATGAGAGTGTGTTGGGGGGCTAGTTGATACATTATTTTGAGAACTAAAATTGCGCTGGGGACGAGAAACCAGAGTAGAAGAGCACAGCACGAACGCAGCATTCGTCCTGTCTTCTAATCGTGTCTGGTCCCCAGCGCAGTTTAAGTTCTGAAACTAAGTTGGCTTTTCCGCCGTTCGACGGCAAAGGCCGCCACGGAAAAAAAAGGTAGAGTGCGCACGTAAGAGTTCGAGGCAAACAAGGCACTAATAAAGCATGGGCTATATTTAAAAGGGCTATACTAGAAATGTGCATTCGAACGCAGCGCAAACCACTCACAAAACAGACAGAAAGGACCCCGGTATATTAGGCGAGAAAAATTTAATAGCGCGAAAAACTTAACGAAAAGAAGTTAGGACAGGACAGAGCGCTACCACAGCGCTCTGCAGCAGCGTTCTCTCTTGCCCACGCTTTATTTCGTCAAGTATCTCGCTCTGTAGAAAATATGCCTCGCGAAATGCATCAGCACAAACTATAGACCAACTCTCTTCGCTGGGCACGAAGCAAGACCCTTGCGCACTTGGACTGCGACGGACGACGCAGAGAAATTGACAACAGAGACATTATGCAAAGGAGACAATAGAGAGTAATAGCTAAGCGCCTCAGCGGGCCAGCAGGCCCGGCGGACGAGCGGAGACGCCAACTGCGCATGTGCGGCACGCTGGGACAGTCAGCGTTTTTACGGAGCGGACCGCTCGGCCGCTGGTTTCCTCTGCTCAGCGGAGCGTGGCCAGCGGACCAGCGGTTTCGCGAGACAAGAGGGCGCCCTCCAACACAAGCGGCAGCGGCATGTTGTCGGCGAGACCCGCCAACGCAGCGCTCGCTCTGCTCCAGGCGAAATGTCCCGGCGCTGCTTTTCAACATAAGAAGACCTCTGAAGGCGAGGCCGTTTGGAGATGACCTAAAGTGGATTCAAATCATCGAAAACTCGTGTTGATCTTTTGATTCGAAATAGGAGACAAGAAGACACAAGAAACTTGAGAAAGTACGTGCTACTTTGACATCTTTTCCGTACAGATTACATTTGATCGCGTGTTCACAGACGTGCAGATAACTGCATACATTTCGCGTTTTTCTCAAGCGCGTCTTGTCGAGACGCGGTCAGCTTGGCTGCAAAACGAAGGCGAAAGCAAGTGGACGCACCTTCACGCTACGCTCAACTGACTCCACAGCGGAACGCGAGGTGCGTTCTACGTTCAACGAGCGGGGCGACGCTAAGCCGCTTAGCTATTACTCTTCATTTCGTCTCGCGCTCCGCTGCCCTCTCCGCTCCTTCGTTGGGCCCGCTGGCCCAGCGAGCCGCTTAGCTATTACTCACTAATGAAAACACGTTAGGTTGGAAAAGGAGTACTTGCAAAAAGCCCTGAACACAGAACTCGTTTTCAATAATGTTCCAAACGGCGCTTTCAGGCCAGGAGACGAGAGACAGAGCATCGACGTATACCTGCATCAACGCAGGCAAAGGGAAACCTCGTGACAAATGTGACACAGTAACGATGGTTGCAGCCAGCTATGACTTCACAGTCATCGCGCTCAGCCGCCTAGGAGGGCTCAATTCCTCTGGAGGGAAAAGCAACAGAATGCTTCGCTCGCAAATGTCAAGAGCACACGCGGCACTAAACGCCTATCGCACATCACGCTCTCCCCGACGTCCTTGCAGCGGCAGCAACGGGGAGCACCATAACCCCGAAGAAAATCAATCACAGTGCCGCACCCGCTCGGCACGTTCCGAAGACGTGCCCGCGATGTGCCGCGTGGCCGCCATCCCCCCGCACGTGCGGAGAGGGCCGTCACGCGCATTGGAAAGCGCGAGGGGAACTTCCGACGTGAACTTTACAACGCACTTAAGATGTGCGCAAAATTATGCGGAACAGGACTATATTCCATTCGTGTTCACTCTAAGGAAATCCGTAGAAATACAACGGACGAAGGTTAAACAATAGATTGCAAAGGATATGAGCGAGAGTTGGGAGGAGGAGGTTCATTCGCCTAATTGGCAGCGAATGTACAGGCTAGTATTTCACCGTAAACTTACGTTCCCGCTACTGCTAGCCCTAACAGCTTTCTAGCGTCGATAGATTGCCTGCCATCCGGATCTACTGTCATGCCCAACGTATGCTAATCGGCGCGTGTACTGATTGATTCAAGGTCCTAAAGCGATACAGTAAAGAAGATGACTTTTAAGGGCTCGTTTTTCTTTGTTAGACGCAATATTAATGAGAACTAAGAGACAATATTGCCAAGGAAAGTATAGGGGATGTTATTTGTAATAATCAAGATATAAATGTGAAGAAAGTAAAGTGGACGAAAAGATAACTTGCCGCTGGCAGGGACCGAACCTTTTCTTCACATTTATATCTTAATTATTACAAATAACATCCCCTATACTTTCCTTGGCATTACTGTCTGTTAGTTCTCATTAATAAAGCGATACAGGGACTATACGACACGTCGTAGCAGATGGCTACCAATTAACTTTGACCACGTCAAGTTGAAAGATTAGCTTGCACTCGAAGCACAGTACGAGAATACGAGAACATTTCTGCACTAAATACACACCGTCGGAATGCGGCCATCGGAGAGTCGAACGGACATGGTGTATTTTTTTATTTAACTGACCAAGGGTGGCGAAGATCGAAGGGAAGCGGAATTGCCTATAAAGCGTGCAGATTCGTTTGCATGTTCCGACATTCCCTTAACTTTTTTTAATTTTTTGAATGTATAAGCTGAGTATGGGGGTTGCCGCCCCCTATTCAGCTTCAGGTATCAGACTTTCCAGGAGCTGACTCTCCCGTCGGAAAAATTCCGCCACCGGACAACATGCAGAACTACGTGAACGTGATCGCTTCCCAATTCTGACGTTACTTCCACGATTGAAAAACAAAAGAGACGCGTGGCTGTTACAAATTGGTAGTTATTTTCTCACCACTTTTCCACTCAAGTGGACTGTGAAACTGACGTAGGCGAACTCACGACAACATTGAAAGAAAATGAGAATCTGCACAAAAACAAGTGTTCGTCCCTGGTGGGCCCATAGCAGTCGATGGAGAACATGAATATGTTCAGAGCTGTAAAAAGAAGAGCGAAAAGAGATTGCCGGTGGAGTGGAAATACAGAAGAGCATAGAACTTCGTAGCAACTCCGTTCAGTCATACGTGGACTACAGATAAAAGACACGGCGTGAATTCTGCGATGCGTTGTCCCCTCTGACGCCAGTTCTACAAGCGCGCGGATGCGCTTGCAGTGCATGACCCTGTCGTTCAGACAACCGCGCGCTCTCGCTACTTCGTAAGCAGCTTTTACGAGCAACACAGTTCTGGTTGACCTCCCTGACTTTCATTTTATTATCCCTCTCTCTTGCGAACAACAAGTTTGATGAACGACTCTAGCAGTGACAAGTGTTATCCTGTGCTGAGAAAAGCAGTTATATTGTGCATATGCCATTTTTATCTCTTTATTTCCTTCTCATCTTTATAGTACCCTCTGCAACTCAAAACTGAATTGTAGCAAACGGGATTTTCCGCACTGCATAATTAACCTTCTTACCCTTAATCTCTAAATCTTTGAAGTAGTGAACGCTCATGCATTTCGCAAACTCGTTTTCGGTCAGTTTAAAAGCGTGCGAATTTGGACTGGTTGGTACGTACTTCTAGAAAGTGAAAGTTGCGAGTTGACGGCGCGAGTGAGACAGGACCGAAGAAAATCACGTGGCGAGAATAAGGACGAAGGAAAGATTTCTTTAAAGTGAGCATAGCGGTGAAGTGCGGACGGCGGGTTGGATAGAGGAGAAACAAGTGCCCACCTCTTGCGAAGACATCACGGTGACCCCGAACGGACAATGGGGCAGACGGATCCCTGTGCGAGCGGTTCCTCGATGGCAAACACGACGTCCAGTGAGCGAGACGGAAAATTCAAAATGCCCGTCAGCGGAGGCGGGCGCCATTAGGGCCGCACGAAGCCCATCGCCACGTCTCGGCAAGAGAGGGACGAAGACGGCACGAAGTCCTTTTGAAGAGACCTGGACGCGCCCTCGCAATCGTACCACCCGACCGGCAATGTTAGCTTTGCGAACGGCGAAGCGTGACGCGCCACCGACACGCAGTGTTCGCGACCACGTAAGGCCGGAATACATAGTGTCGTTCACGTTCGTTAATAAATGAAAGACCGATGCGTCCGTTTGGTAACAAAAATAACTGTTTAATTAGAACAAGAAAAAACGCGGCGCGAATACACAATGAGTTGAATGCTTCTTCTCGGCACGGAGGGCGATTTGCGACTGGCCCGTCACCGCGTCGTCTTCGTCCTCCCTTCTCTCCCGGTGGTCACAGCGCTGTCCGGTGCCCTCGTTCTCTTCACCCGCAGCTGCCCGGCGGTGTCAGGTTACAGCCAGGGGGGCGCGTTCCGAGCTCGCCCGAGAGGCCGTAAAAGGGACCTTTTTCTCCGGGCTGGGGACCGTATACAAACTTTCTGCCCTCTTCTGCCTCTTCTCGGAATTTCGTTTTCAACACATTCCCCCCCGAAATGACGCCGTCATTTGCCTTTAGCTATACAGCTCAACCGGGTGCAGTAGTTGAACGGGTCGTCGAAGCACTGTTCCTCCGGGCATTCGTACATGGCACGACCTAATCTTGCCGTCGCGGCCAGGAAATCTTGATTCAACGGCTCCCATCTTCCACATCTGCCTTGGTAGCATCGATTCACTCAGCAGTACCAAGTCGCGAGCTCTCAGCTCCCTTGGCGTTTTTCCTTTTAGCTGATAGCTCCGTAGTTCTTTCAAGTATTCATTTGTCCATCTTTTCCAGAACTGGTTCGGAAGTTTACCTCGATTGGACAAAATCTCTTGAAGGTGGGAAGAGGAGAGGGTTGCGATCTCCTGGCGTTGTAGATTAGGCAGCGACGTCAGCCGTCTTCCCGTCAAAAATACGCTGGACAAAGCGGTTCTGGCTCGTTGGGTTCGGTATAGACATGTGTCAGGGGGCGCGAATTTAACATGGCCTCCACTTCACTTAGCGTTGTGCTGAGCTCTTCAAATCCGAGACTGCTCGTTGCCAGCGTTTTCCTCAGAGCCTGTTTAGTGAGTCCAACCAAGCGCTCATAAAATCCGCCCCACCACGGCGCGCGCTCCACAATGAACTTCCATTGTATGCGAGAGTTGGCGACGAAGTTCTTAACCTCTTCGTTTCTGATAACTGTCCAGAGCGTGGCCAGATCCCTACTCGTCTTCTTGAACGTGAGCGCGTTGTCACTATAAATAGTGCTAGGTAGTCCTCGTCGAGATATGAATCGGCGGAAGGCAAGCAAAAATGAAGCAGCCGACATGTCATTCACCAACTCGAGGTGTATTGCCCGGGTGACACCACATGTGAAGAGAGCAATGTACGACTTCGTCGTCGTTACCCCCTTGACGAGAAGAGGGCCAGCAAAGTCGACACCGGTCACTTCGAAAGGATAGGCCTGGGTGATGCGATCGCTTGGAAGAGGAGCGGTCACTTGGCTCGCTGGCCTTGAATGGAAACGCTGGCACGTTACGCACGCCTTTACGGCTCTCTTTACCAGCTGCCTCGCCCCGATCACCCAAAAGCGCTCCCTCAGTTGCGTCAGTGTGTCCCGCATTCCTCCGTGCAACACCTGTCGGTGACACTGCAAGACGAGAAGCTCGGCCAGGTTGCTCTTCTTAGGTAACACAGCGGGATGCTTCTCGTTGTAGTCGAGTTGGCTACGCTGCAGCCTTCCGTCAACTCTTAAAATTCCATCACTGTCAATCATCAGTGAAATATTTCTCAAAGGTGAGTCAGGTGGAATTCGCGTTCCGTTGGTGACACACGCAACTTCTCTTGGAAATCCCTCTCTCTGTTCACGAAGTATCCAATATTGTTCCGCTTTATTCAGCTCGTCCGATGTGAGGGATCCCAATTCTCGGCTTTGGCGTTTCGTTCTTTCGATGAACCGAAAAATCCACGCTGTCACTCTGATCAGCCTTGAGAGTTTACCGTATTGTTTCAGGTCGATTATGGCCGAACCAGCAGGTGGCGATGTCGTAGCCGGCAGTGCACTTGTATCCTTTCGTTGCTCTAGCTCAGCTTCGTTAAATGTCGCCTCTGGAATCAATCGGGGCCAATCCATCTCTTCCTGGCAAATCCATGGCGCTCCGTTCCACCAGAGCTCGTTTGTCGCCAGCTGCGCAGCTGGTATTCCGCGTGTCAGAAGATCCGCTGGGTTTTCTTTTCCGGGGCAATGTCTCCATGCGAACCCGTCCGTGAGATGCTGAATTTCAGTGACGCGGTTGCGCACGAACTGCTGCCAGCGGTCGGCATTACCCAGGATCCAATGGAGCGCGATTGTTGAATCCGTCCACAGGCAGATGTTCGGGGGCTGCTCTTTGAGGGTATCCAAAATATAGCGACATAATCGAGCCGCAAGCAGGCATGCCATTAGTTCCAATCTCGCCAGAGTAATTTCCTTGACTGGCGCAACCCTTGATTTACTCATTAGAATGGTCGAACTCGTCCCGTTGTCACCCTTCAGAGTGAGGTAGGCGACCGCTCCGTATGCCACTGGACTTGCATCGGCAAAAATGTGAAGGCAGGTCGTCATCCCTCCGTTCGTTTGTGACCCGTAATACCGGGGTACTTGAACATCGTGCAGATGAAGGATTCCGTCTAGCCACTCTCTCCAGGCTGCCGCGATGTCGTCAGGTAGAGTGTCGTCCCAGTCGATATTTCTGCGCCAAAGCTGTTGAAAGAGGACTTTGGCGCGTACGATAAAGGGAGACAGCCACCCCAGTGGGTCATATATCCGCGCCGTTGTTTGCAGCATGGACCTTTTTGTGGGGTGTTCGACAGCCTGAATGCGATCCGTGCACGGAGAGAACGTTAAGCGGTCAGCACATGGATCCCACGTCAGTCCCAAAACCTTCAGCACTCCCGACAAATAACCGAGATGTATGGCGCCAGGGGAGTCTCTCTGGAATTGCTTGCGTAGCGTTTCGCTGTTAGATGACCATTTGTGCAGTTTCATTTGGGCGGCTTCAAATATTTCGGTTGCCTCGTTGTACAGCCTCAGTGCTGCTTCTTCGCTTTCAGCTCCCGTTAGCAAGTCGTCCACGTAAAGACTGTTCTTGAGCCGACTTGCGGTTTGAGGGTATTGCTCTTCGCATTTCCTCAAGTGGTGTTGGAGCGTTGCGGAGAGCAGAAATGGGCTAGCCGTCGTTCCGAAAGGAACCCGAGTCATGCGCCAAGTTGCAATCGGTGGGAGTGGTTCGCCAGGTTTAGGTGTTGCCTGAAACCACAAAAAACGCAACGCATCTCGGTCCGCAGGTCTCACACCAACCTGCAAAAACGCTTGTTCGATGTCAGCAACCAGCGCCACTCGGTGTCGGCGAAAGTTCAGGAGTAAACCGACTAAATCTGCTGTCAAGTTCGGTCCACTCTCCAAGTTGTCGTTGAGTGACTTCGCTGAGTTCCCGTGTGAAGAGGCATCGAAAACCACTCGAAGCTTGTGGGAGTCGCGTATCACCGCCTGGTGTGGCATATAATAGAGAGTGTCGGCTTCACTGATGCTGTCATCGACGAGTTCCGCTATCCCCAGTCGATCGTAGTGTCTGATCACTGAGTCGTAAGCTTGACACAAGTCTGGACAGTTTTGAAGGCGCCTTGTCAAGTGATGTAGACGCTTCATGGCGATCTCCTTATTGTGGTGCAGCGATGTTACGGGCTTCCAAGGAAGGGCCACCTCGTAACGACCATCCACTCGCTTGACGGTTTCTTCGAAAAATTCCATGGTAGGATTTGGTTCTTTCGTTTTCTCGATGTCATTTACTCCAATAGATTCCAGTGTCCAGAATTTGGTCAGTACGTCAGCCGCATTTCTTTCTATGACAGACGTTCGAAGCGCCACTGTTTGTGTGCACTGGGACGATTCGTTACTCCCCTCCACAGGCCCTTGAATAGTCCAACCGACCACCGTTTCAACAGCTCTCAGCTTTCCTTCAAGCCTAGTGGTGCGGCCAGTTGTGAGCTGCCAAAAGTGATCCGACCCGATGAGCAGCTCGATAGAGTGAGGGTCACCGTCGTTGTTGAAGTCGGCAACTTCGTAACCGAGTGCAGCAAGGCGGTCGGTCCACATTTTCGGTGGTGAAGGGATAATTTGGTCACAAATAATGTCTGTCTCCAGAACATCTATCTCGAATTCCCGTTTATCTCTCGTTTTTAGTTTGACAGACACTCTGTTGAACAGCCTTTCTTTTTGATGACCTCCGAAGAATCCAACTGTCAGCCTTTCGCTGCCGATGAGTTTGCATCCTAATCTCTTTGACGTAGCCGATGTGATGTACGAGCGTTGGCTGCCGCCGTCGAACAATATTCGCACCCGAGCTCTGGAGGTCTCTCCGCAACACCAAGCTTTCGCCGTTTGCAGCAAAACTGTCTTCTTTGTGGCGGTTCCGCTGCCTGTGACGGTAGCTTCCAGAGTAATGTGCGCGTTTGCGACGGGGTCGTTCGGTTGTCGTGCGTTCGTTTTTGCATACGTCGGGTCACACATCGTGCTGGCGTGCCTTTTATCGCACTTCGCGCATCGTATGTTAGATCGGCATTCTCGAGCCGGATGGCCTCTCTTCGTGCACCTGAAGCACCTCCCATTAGATTGTAAAAGTGTCTTCTTTTCCGCTATCGTTCTCTTTTCGCCACAGTTCTGTGTTGTGTGGCTGCTAGCGTCACAAAAGAAGCAATTTTCCTGAGTGGCATTTTGGTGCAGCATTGCAGCAGATGGAGCATGCTTTTCTTTTCTTGCGTGCAATGAGGGGCCTTCTTTGGGACTGTATTTCGGCGATTGCTTTACGTCCATGCTTTGTAGAGCAGCCAGGTTCTCACGGCTTTCAACTTCCACTCGGAGAAAGGACAAGAGCTTCGAGAAGATGCTTACAGTACCTCTGTCTCCTTCCTCTGTCGTCAGCGATGAACCGTCTGTGGTAGCCTGCTGATCGTCAGTTGGGCCGCCTGTCTCCACTACGCACTTACGGCTGAAGTCCAACAGGATCTCTTTCGGCATCGCTCGTTGCACGATGGGCAGCAGCATGGAGCTGAAGCTGTCGAGCTTCCGGCCGAGAGTCTCGAGTCCCCTGATATGCGCTGACACAGTGTCGTAGAGACGCCGAAGTCCGCGCACATCGTCTGAAGCGCGCACAGGTGTAACGTCGATGAGCTTCTTCATGTGCTCCTGGATTAGAAGCTCTTCGTTTCCGAAGCGTTTTTTGAGAAGCTGCTTCGCGTCGTTGTAGCACCGGGACGTTGGGGGTAGGCCGGTAAGCACCGCAGCTGCATCGCCTGTGAGAGATGCCCTCAGGTAGTGGAACTTATCCAGTGTGGAAAGTTGATCGTTGTTGTCCACCACCTGTTCGAACAACTCCCAGAAGGGCTGCCACTCATGCCGTCGCCCACTAAACTTGATCAGCTCAAGCCTTGGCAATTTCACGTTCAGTTTTTGTGACGTCGTTGTTTCGATTACGTCACCGCTAACCTGTTGAGCTGATGGAGTCTGGGCAGCTAGAGCTGGAGAGATTTCTTTTGAGCCGCCGTTCCTTTGCTGCTCCAGCCGTGCCAAGCATTCCACGATACGGTCGTTATATTCTATCACTTGCGTGAATTCTTCCTCCAGGTCGTCTTCAGAAACCAAGGCCTCAATCTCGTTATTGACAGCGTTGAGCTCTGTCCGTATGGATGTCAACCGGGCATGCAGCACTCCTGCTTCGTTCGGTGTGAGGCTAACTTGCCTGCCCTGCTCACATTCGTTGATGAGACGTGTGGCTTGTGCCCGGAGGACCATGCGCTTTTTGCGCCCGCGTTCCATGTTCACAGAATAAACAGTTCGTTGGTACGCTCACCGGAAGGACGGCATCAGGCGATCATCGCAGAGACGTTCCGGCGTGGAATCGTTGGAGCACACTGTAATGTCCACGGCAGGATGAGTCCCGGGTTTCGGCACCAGAAAGTTTGTCGTTCACGTTCGTTAATAAATGAAAGACCGATGCGTCCGTTTGGTAACAAAAATAACTGTTTAATTAGAACAAGAAAAAACGCGGCGCGAATACACAATGAGTTGAATGCTTCTTCTCGGCACGGAGGGCGATTTGCGACTGGCCCGTCACCGCGTCGTCTTCGTCCTCCCTTCTCTCCCGGTGGTCACAGCGCTGTCCGGTGCCCTCGTTCTCTTCACCCGCAGCTGCCCGGCGGTGTCAGGTTACAGCCAGGGGGGCGCGTTCCGAGCTCGCCCGAGAGGCCGTAAAAGGGACCTTTTTCTCCGGGCTGGGGACCGTATACAAACTTTCTGCCCTCTTCTGCCTCTTCTCGGAATTTCGTTTTCAACACATAGTGATATTGTCAGACGCTTCGGAGCGCGAATCCGAATGGGACGGTGCAGAGAGGAAGTGCTGCCCTATCGTAGCGGATGCACACACGGACTACGATCTTTATTTAATAAAACCTTTTACGCGCGAACCTATATGGCTTCTACTGTAAGGTCATATCTTGAAGATGAGAAGCAAATGCGTCCGGTGCAGATTCTGCGGTGTAGCAAATGATAATTACGCCTATGGACCGTCAAAATACAAGAAGCTCGCTACTAAAGGGTCTACAGCGCACTGAATCATTCGCAATTCATTTGCCTGCAGCCTGCCGTCGTCACAATACCCATCGCTGCAAATGTAACGAATTATTAATTGCTTCGTCATACTCAGGCCATGCATGTCCTCCTCCCTCCGTGCGGATATTATTAGCTCATCCCCTCGTCACTTAACGCGATTACAAGAGCGGCTCTTCGTGCAGTTAATGTTTTCGGGAACTAATTAGCATGCGACGATTATCACGCGCGTGCTCCGCTAGCACCGTTAGTTCCTCCAAGCGAATGGTGCTGCTGCTGACACGATGGTAGGATCGTGCCGTGCTACGAGTCGAGACGGAATGCCGAGAAGGCACACGCAAAGCGCTGCAACGTTTGTGCGTGCTTGTGTGCGCAGGCTTAAGCGCGCAAAAGTGATGGCGGGGTAATGAAAGCGGCAATCAATGAAGAACAAAACGTGAATAACTTTGACACTGAAATTTTGCTTTTGGTTGTGTTATAGTCCTGCGCAAGGAAACGCAACGCAACTATAGAAATCTTATCTCCCGTTCGCAGACGAAAATCCGCGGCTTTCAATTGCACTTAGCGAGAAAATGTGAGAGACTGAAGAGTCGGCGATATTTCTGCCGACTCATCGAGCAGCTAGGGCGGCGCCTATTCCCTGCAGCCGGCACACAGGCATTCGTTCTCGTGCGAGTACGGAACAGGCAGCTTGAAGGCCGCGCGCGTACGAAAACGAGGCTGCTTAGCGATTCAGGGCGCACACGCAAGTCGGCGAGCATGCACGCACGCAGGGCCGATACAATCACGACGCTTGTTTCGCGCCTAACAAATGTTGGGCCTGCCGAGCGTATACGGAATTCCCGATTCGACTGCGTCGATGAAAGCGCTTACGCAGTGTACGCACCGCCCGTGCAACCGAACGCTGCCGCGCCACGGTGGGAAAAAATGGGAAACAGAAATATAACTGTCCCGCAGCGGCGGCGGCTTTCGCGGCGAAGGAAATGGGTGTGACTGCCTCACTGTCCGTGACAGGAGAGAAGCTACCAAATACTGCAAGCCAGAATCAATGAATGAGTGAATGAATGAATTAAGTTTTTAGCCTGTTCATAGAGGTATTGCGGTACAAGAGAAGACTCGAGCAACAGATTTGGCAGCGTCGTGTTGTGACGCTCAATTTAGCGTGCTGCGCGCGTGGTACTCTCGAGTACTGAAACCCATACCATCAAGGGGCAACGGCACAAGTGCAATTACCAAGTGTGAGGGCTGTTCACAGACGAGCTTTGCTTGCTACATACTGACGAAAGAAATGAGTACGCGTGCCGAATAAAAACCGACTAAAAATCAAGACTTGATACGACGACCGCAACAACAGCGCCGAGTTCCGAGAAAATAATCGTGCTCGACACGTACAGCATAGCGGGGAAGGCAGCTGGGGATTTAAGAGCAGTGTGGTAACTTGCGTCCGTGTGTCACCTACGTTATTTAGATGAAGAAATTGTGCGCCATACTTATGTACGCAGCTAACGAACGCACACACCGGGATTAAGAGCAACAATACCTGCGGAGTCTGGCTGGTCGCTAGGCCAGGTATCGCATGCGCGACAACTGCCACTATCAGATTGCAACACTCTTGAACAACAACAAATGTATACAAGAAATAACCGAACACATATCCGGAAAAATAATGAAGCGGCAAATGTCCACTTCTTCCATAGTTTTCTGTGTCAATTCCAGCGTATATTGCTTTTTATTTGTGCCTAATGATTTGCATTTGCAGCAATGATACGTTTGCAGTTGTGTATTTACCTGCAAAATGTTATTTTATCTTTGTATAAGTATTGAATGTTGTATACGTGCACTTTTACTTTTCTGAATGTTTCTTTGTGTAAGTTTTCAATCGCTTCCGTTTATGTTGCCAATGCTTGTGCGCAAACTTCTGTCGTTATAGGTGGGAGGACCTCGTCAAGCGTTAATGCCTTTTGTTTAAGTGTACTTTTGTACACTTGAATAAAAATCAATTCAATTCAAACAAAACGAAATTAAGAGCTTATTTGTTGAAAGCAAGAGGTTTAACATTACGATACGCCCATGAAAAGCTCAAACAAGTGACTAAGCGATTCATGATAGCTCATGATATGCACTGAAGGAAAGAAGACTTTTAAGGGCTCGTTTTTCTTTGTTAGACACAATATTAACGCGAACTAGCAGCCAATAATGCCAAGAAAAGTATAGGGGATGTTACTTGTAGTAATTAGGATATAGATGTGAAGAAAGTAAAGTGGACGAAAAGATGACGCGAAAAGAGAATATGCAATAGTTGGTTAACATGAAACGTAACACCATTCTAATATTGAAGCGCCATTTCGCTACTGCGCTGATGCGTGAGTGGTACAACGCCATATAGTTTTATATAAAAATGGATGGCCACAAGAAGCGCATTTCTGGCGAATCATCGACGCACGCCCATTTCTAAAAGAACAATGTCCCCCTTCATAACCAACGCCACTCACGGAGTTGTCGCTCAATGATCGCGTAGAGACGCGAGAGCTTCTCGAATATTTCAGATAACGCTCGGGCCGAAACAGATGCATAGCCAGAAATAAGTCGATATAAGCTGCGTTTTTTTATCCCGCTATCGCGGCCATCCGTGTATATGACGACAGAAGCGTCATTTCCTTGCTGCGGCAGATTATTACAGCACGCCCTTGGAAATATTTCAACGATAAAGAGTGGGCTCGTCGACACCATAGTTTCCGTTGTGCCGTCGTGAACTCCTCGTCGTATACTGCTGCCGTTCTCATCCAAGCCACCTGTACTCAGTTCCACCCTCTCAAGAATACGAAAAGAGAAACCATTGGCCGCCCCCGCCACTACACGTTTGTAGTGAAGCTCCTGAAGCAATCTGCAGCTGGACGGCGCTGACTACTGCGATGACGCACGGCCTTTCCGATTAGTTTATTTACTACGTGCGATAAAACAGGCAGTAGCTCTCTACGAGTGATGGCCGGTGCTCTGACATGGGTAAACTTCCCAGGCAGGCAGACACACGCAGCTAGAACCCAAAAAATGAAAACGCAACAGCGGCGCTCGAATGATTGCGCGGGTCATCCTATTTTGTAGGCCACAGCATGGTGACGATATTGCTCGCATCGAAGAGAAGTTGGTTTTGAGGGAACTGCGTCATTTTTTGAGGAGGAAGCAGGCACGCAATCAAGATGCGGTGTCCGCTGTGGTAGATTGCTGCTGTCGAAGCAAATGAGTTCAGACCCGGAGGAATGGCTCAACTTATGGATGAGTTTCTGAGGTGATCTATCGCAAGCTCGTAACCCAACCCAAGAAATAATCGCAAGAAAATGTGTCTGTATACGATTTCGGGTATATATATTACGCCGTGCGTCCACGTAGAACCTGCCAATGGTTTATAACCGAAAGAACCGCCAAACCCGCGCATAATGAGAGGAGGAAGGATCTCTGGCGTAAACAGGAGGCCGAGTGGCGACGTCACCGACTGGTACGCGGCTCCCACGGGCGCGGTGCGTCAAGCGATGTCGAGAGGAAAGAACGCGCGGCGGCGGCGGCGGCGGCACGACCTTGACGCGCGTCGCCAAGCCCGTGGACGCATGGTGAAAATTCCAGTGCAGTACAGTGCGAGAGCCATCCATTGCCACCCCTCAACCCCCCCCCTTCCCCCCCCCAAAAAAAAATTGTAATCGGGCAGTTGAGATTAACCTGATATGCTGTTCCTAATATGTGATGACGCTACCACACCAACAAACAATGGTCGCACATATACGCTGGGTTACTTTCTATTAAGAAGCGCAGAAATCGAACGACCCATTACAGAAAGGGGTTACCAGGCCCAGCTTGCGGCTAATACAACCTGTATCCTCCTCAGTCCCACGGTACGTAATTAGATACATTTATTTTATTCCCACTGAAAATTAATGCGGAAGTGATCACGTAAAATTTCGCCCTGGATAGGAAGTCGGATACATTCGGAACTGAACGGAAGTCGTTTAGGCGCACTCTTTATTTCAGATTTTGTGAAAATACACACCAATTCGATCTACATCATATTGCGTTGTTAAAGATCTCAAGTGTCTGCGAAGTGCCTTTTAAATACCGCCGGTTGACAGGAAAATCCAGGATGCAGATTCAATATACCAAGCCTTCACGTCATTTAACCGTTACACATTCCCCTCTGTGTTAGGCCAACAAAAATCGTTTCAACGATGAGAAATCGGAGCGGACTGATACATTTTCCACTAACGGGGAGCTATATTGCCTTTTGTGCTTATTGCGCTATTTATTTAGAAAATGAACTTTTCACGCCCGTTATGTCCTATTCGATAATGAGAACGGACTTGAGTGGTTATTTCGCTGAACAATTTACGTGTCTCAAAGGCTTAAACTTGTGGAACCATGAATCGAGTTTTCCCGGCGTGCTTTCTCGGGTTCCTTGTGCTTTTCGTATCTTTAGCTGGAGTATACAGAAGCCCGAATATATAGCAGTACATAAATCGAATCTACGTGGTGAAATTGCACTTGCCCACAAGAAATAACAGTGCCATAAGCGATGATCACTGCTGTCAAAAGCGGCAGATTAGAAGAAGTGAGCGATACAGCTTTCACATTAAGCTGGAGCCACAAAACTGTGCGCCCGAATGCTGAAGGAGGCGTGCCATATAGGCTTCCAAAGCAATGTCGAGCGGCGCCACTGCTCTTATCGCAACTGGGGGCATCCACGGCCACAACACTGCCGCCCCCGCTTCCGCGCACGCGTAGAGCTCTCGGACTGCATCTGGGGAGCGTCAGAATGTAACTATTGCTGACTAGCAGTGCTCTGGGCCGAATCAGGAGCGCATGCTCGCACGTGTCCTTGCCGCCGCCGCTGGCAAATCCGGCGACAAACCGCCTTCGCGGGCAGCGTCTGCCCCCAGTAACGCATAGCTCAGCCGCGTGAGCGTCACGCCCAAACTTGAGCTTGGGTTCCCTATACCAATATCCGCTTGTACACTGCGACAGCTGCTTAACAGCATGAGACAAGTGAGAGACAGGGCGGGGAGTTCGCGTCAGCACGTGTAATTTGAGTGTGCCTGCGCTGACAACACCACTTGCCGTCGTGGGAAGCATACATTCGTTTTTTTTGCTACTGTTCGCGACCTCCCACTCTGAGCGAACAAGTGGATTAACGCCGTTCGCTGCGCCGCTAATTTCGAAGCAGATTCGATTAGCGACGCACAAACCACTAATGACCGCTTCGGGCGTCCCTCCTATCTGGCGACGAAAGCAAGCCCAAACGCGAGCTCGGGCTAGCTCATTCCACGGTCGTTTATTATTACTTTTCTGTACGTGACACACAGCTCCGTTTTTAGCGCTACGGAACGTACGCCGGGCGGAGATGCTTCACAGCTCGGAAGAACACTACGCGACAAAAGAATGCAAGCACGCGTCGTGGAGCCCACCATGCGGCGAAAAAGCAGCTCAGTCTGACGCGACAATGCTGGAAAACGAGCCGCTTGAGCGCAATAAAAAGCCGCGCCGTGCTCGACATAGTTGGCCTCGATGCCCCCGCAGAGAGGCGGAAGCGCGCTCGAAAAGCGAAATCGCGCGCTGCAGTAAGAACAAGACAAAACGCGCTGGATGAAACATACAGCCCTCGCCATTCTTGCATTTTGTTTCTTGCTGCTTTCGGCGCCAGCTTTGCGTTCGTCCGGCGGCGGAAAAGGCTCGATTAGAGAGGAACGCCTGCTGCAAAGGCTACACGCCGGAGAGAAAACACGAGGCAAACACAATCGAGACCTTGTAAAAAAAAAAGAAAAAGGCTTTGACTCTTGTCGCGTTCCGTCGCTCATTTAGAGAGGTTGGCTCGGAAGCGTGCCAAGATACGACTTCCGAATCTAGGTCACGCGACAAAAATCTCGGAAAACGGAAGCCCGGTCCGCATGAACTCGCGCGGCGAGCACACGCGGTTCCGTGTACGGAGGGGGAAAGACAGGAGTGATAAGTTTCTCCACGCAGTGCGAAACTCGCGGGCAGTCGAGCTGGAACTGCGAACGACGCTAGGAGATTCGAGCGTGAATCGGACGCTTCAGATGTCAGGCATCGCAGGACTGAGAGAAGCGGCGCACTCAAGTGGCAGGGTTCAAGGAGTGAGCGTTTTATTCTCAGTCAGAGCACGCCGAGACACGAGAGCGTTGACAGCGTTTGTACTCGCACCGAACCGTTCACATGTGAGCATCCACAATGCGAAGCGAGAGCGGAGAAACGGTTTGTAGTTGAAAGCGCAGCGCTGTTATATATGCTGCTTCATTATACGAGCGCGCAAGAAAAAAAAAAGAAACAGTGAAGGTAGTGAAACTAATGAATAAAAATGTGTCTTGATACTGTCTCCTTGCTCCGGCTTTATTCGAAAAGATTCCTTCAAAAGATGAAAGTACCAGCATGCATCAAGATGATACTGAGGCTCCTTCACCCGCAAGTCGGCCGCAACGGCAACCGCGATCACACGCGGTAACTCATGTTCGCATTTAAAACAACGCTGCGTGTCCTCCGGTAAAGGTCAATGAACCGATGCGTCAGCCGTCCTCGGAGCCATTGTTTTGCGACGAATACGGCGTCGATACACGACGCGCCTGTGGGCTGTATACGCATTGATGGAGGCGTCTTACCTAGATTTCTTTTTAAATTCTGTGCAGGGGAAGGCGCGGGGGATGAGGGGAGTGGGAGAGAACGAGAAGAAGAGAGCTACACATACCACGAACTGGACTCGGAAACACAGCGTGTACCGCGGTCTTGCGACCTTCTAGCGCACAAAGAGTTAGGTGACATCATGAGCAACTGTTATCCAGCATAAACACATTGAAGTTGAAATTTTTCTTATGGGTGCCCCGCGAACGGAGTCAGATCGTTGTTACTTTTTCCACCTCAGTCTACTAGTCCTCAGATCTCTTCAATTCTGTCGCACTTTTACTACGCGACCAATGACCATTTATACAAAACGCCGAATCACCCGCGGTACACGACAGAGCTAGCTGCGTCGTCGCTGCGCTCACAATTAAAAAATAAATTATGCTGTCACGCGAGCGGATATGATTAGGAGGCACGCAGCAGTGGGGCACTCCGGATTAATTTTGACCACCTGGGGTTCTTCAACAAGAGCCTAAACCTATGTGCACGGATGCACTTGCATTTAGTCCCCATCGAAATGCGGCCGCCGTGGCTATAGGAATCGAACCTACGTCCTCGAGCTTAGCTGCATGACACCTTACCTGCTAACTACCGCAGTGGGTCTTATCTGTATTACAAGGAGCACTTGCCTGACGTCAACTCCTACGGCACCGCACGCGGCACTCTCGAGAACTGGTTAAGCACATCGACCACCTTTCGTGCGTAGTGGGCCAATGTGCCGCTTCGAACGGTAAATTGCTGTTACTTGACACGGGATGCTTCTGTATCCTCAATTTCGCGCGAGATTTCCCGGTAAAGAAACAGCTAACTGGTCCGGGATACATTCCAACTATGCACAAGGGTACGTTCAAACACAGCGTTGTTTACCACGTAAGAGAAACAATCAATTGGGAATCCAAGGGCATCGCAACAACTTCGGACAGTCTAGTGTATATATACTATAAGATTGCGCACGGCAGCCAACGCCTTGTAAGATGCCGAAACAAGGGCAAAGTTAATAGCGTACATGCAAATTATTCTGAGCTGCAATCTCAACGGAAGAAAGCACAAGTAAGCAACACTGGAGCCTCGCCGCACACCGAAGGCCAGCAGCTTACGTCGAACAAAGCGCTCATGACTTGAGATCAACCTGAACAGGAGCCGGAGGGGCGTCTCCAAGACGGCCTCTCGTCTCCGAGCGAAAATACTTTCCGAAGTACGCTTAATCAAAGAAAGTGGGCGCTCACAGATCCAGACTAACTTAGCTGCTTAGTGAGTGCAGGGTAAGTACTCTTGAACCCAATGCCTAGCACCTAATCGCAGCACTCTTGAACCTAAAGTGGCATAGTAGCTATCGTCGGAAAAAAAGAGTGATATTCAAAGATTGAGAGTTCTGTCAAAGCAGTTTCGAAAACGAAAAGACAATAATGCGACACAACATCAAAACGAGATATTGTTGCTAACAATGAGCAAGCGCTTCTCGTGAAACAAGAATGAACAAAAAGTTCGACCGAAAAACATGTGGTCGAACTTGAGAGTTCTCAAGGTCTTTAAGATGACATCTTTAAAAGTTTGCAAGAACTTCAAGGGCGGCTACAAGCGTGTAGCTTCGAGGCGATCTGTATTCTGTGTCCAGAGCAAATACTTCTTTCCTGAATACAGTCGTTACTATAATTGAAATGAAGCTCGCTAGGCCCAGATCACTCATTTAAATCGGCTCACACGAGGTGCCAGAGTCGGAATAAAGACCACCTGTTGACCAGTACTTCAGCATAGCGACTTTGTTTCTTTAACAGGAAGCTTTAATCTCGGTATCTCCTAAAAGCATGGCAACAAAAATTTTTTTGCACGCAAAATATCGGAGGGGAGGGGAAGGGGGTGTTGGCTTGCTTTTAAGATTGGGAAGCGGTGATACCGGAAACCGCCAGATGGCTAGCCAACGTAAAAAAACAAACAAAAAGATCGCGTGCTATACAGTTAGGCAGCGACTGCCGTTAATCTTCGAATCCGTGACCTTGGGTGGAATGCCAAGATCACGGAAGGATTACTAACGTCAGAATGGGCAAACCCCTTCTTTCTAGCTCGACCATGTAGCCGATGCTCTCTGCTGATAAAGAACAGCTACTTGTACGTTTCACTGCGCATCAGCTTTTTAGAAAGCAAAACGAAAAAAAAAAAACACCAGCCACCGCCGCAGACACACAGGGTGCTTTACCGGCGAGGTCGTTTCCATCAAACTTTAAAATCTGGACTTTTACGTTCAAAATCCTCTATCTCGATAATAAGGCACAACGATCATCCGCAGTGCTCCTGAATTTGGCCCACCTGGAGTTCTTTAACGAACCCCTAAATCTATAGCTCCCGGGTGTTCCGTTGCGCCCTCATCGAAATGAGGCCGCCTGGGTCAGGAATTGAAGCGGCGCTCTCGTGATTGGTCGTTTCCACAACACTTCAAGTGTATACCTGCAACCAGAGAAAGTGCGTCACGTTTTGCACACTTCTCTCTGTTGATGAGCAGATGTTCAGGAAGCGTTTACGAGAAGTTTCCGAGTTTCCGAGACGAAGATAGAGCAGCTGCCTCGCGATAGAGGTCCTAAAGAGGTTGGGAGGTGGAACCGGCCTAGGCACACTCATGGAGGGGCTTTGAGTCATTTTGAATTCGAGTTGGAATTTAGACTGAAGTAACGTAATGTATTCTACATTAAGCGAAAACACTTGCCGCGGCATCTCAGGGGCTGCGGTGTGGCGCAGCACAGAACGAGCTCGCAGGTTCACCTGGGGTTCAAAGAACCCCAGGTGGTTGAAATTTCCGGAGCCCTCACTACGGCGTCCGTCATAATCATATTGTGGTTTTGGGACGTTAAATCCCAGATATAATTATTATTATTATTATTATTCACCTAACAAGGAGATCACAAAGGTGCGCAGTTAATAACCTGCGCCGACATCTCAGACGGTAGGGAGGAAGAAAAAGCAGCGGAGGGCAGCGTAGATATGGCCATCAGCGTTGGTGTGGTGGTGAAAGGAAGGACACACTATTATAGCGTGAAATACGATCCTGCAGCGTCTCGTAACTCCGGTGCTATACGTTACCACAGCCGCATCCCGGCACACTACACCAGGAGATGACAAAAAAAATCGAGACAAGACAGCCGCTTTGTGGCGCAATGAAGCCGCAAAGGCGTGATCTGGACCCGCACAAAGCACGGGAAAATGCAGGAGGCGAGGCAAAGATGGGCGGTGGTGTGTCGCGCGGCCATATGCAGGGCACGTCCTCGGGAGTGCTCGGATAACGCGACCGCGGATGGCCCCTTCCAGGTCACCCCGTTTCTCAACAAACCCGCAATAGCAAAACCACCCCGGCTGCGAAAGGCCACACAGCGAAACAAAGGAGTCGGCTAAAAGAAGAGTGCTACGCCCGGGGAAGAGGCGCAAAGACGACTTCTTCAAGACTCGGTTCGTCTCGACAGAATCCCCAGATATGGGTCACGGTTCTTGGAAAAGACCGCCGGAGAGCGACATAAAAGGACCACTGAAAGAGCGATCACACGTAAACAAGAACCCTTGTCGTCGAGCTTAAATAAAAGGACAGTTCATATAAACTCTTCGCCTCCGCGCGGCCTCGGCTTGGGTGACGAGACACTGAACCGATGCGTTCGTAAAATGTAAAAACGAGGCATGCGGATACAAACACGATGTGCTCGAGAACGGCCTCCGGATTCTACGAAGAGGGGCAAATGAAGTACAATCTGACCAAACGCGCGTACAAGTTGGGTTCCAATTTAAGCAATTACTCGAAAATGGTTGCCGCTGCGTGTTTCTTTCGCAGAAAACGAGGTCCACCGAAGGGACAGCTTCTTGACCAATAAAGGCGACTGATAGTATGTAAATGTCAACGACCACACCACGCTTCTTTGTGGCGGTAATATAAGGAATAGCAGCTTGAAGAAACCACTCGGAATACATTTTACCACCCGAAAAAGCACGTCTATAATCAGTCATCAAAGAAAAAAGAAAAAGATAAACGCTCACGTGTCGGAAAAGCATATGCGTCGTAGCACCGAATTTCACAAGGAATATACTTTCAAAGAACAAGCTCTCTACGGACAGACCCGGGCACTACCACCAAAACTAATATTCAGAAACTACACAAACTCCAAAAGACAGCCCTTCGAAACATCGTTAGTGCTGCATACGACGCACCCACGGAACCAATTTTCAAAGCTTATTACCAGTGAAGGAAGTTTATCGTTCAATCTTAAAGGAGCCCTGCGACACTTTTCTGAGTTATAATGGAATGGTCTCACTATTAGCGCGTGACGCTTCACGAATCACATGCCGCAAAAGTGTTTAGGATCCGCCAAGTACGAGGGGAGTGCAAGGAGGTTTGGTCGCACGCTTCAAGCGCTTTCGCTCTCGCACCAGCGAGCGCGCTCAAAGCTACGAAGGAGATGGGGACAATATGCGCCCCTTCGTTTTCTTCGAACGCGCGGCTTACTTTCAGTGTAAAGTGAAAAGTTGGGCGAGTTCATGATAAAAAAGGGGGGGGGGGGCGCGATGCTACGGCACACAACGAGCGTCCCGTGTCCTTGTGTGCCGTAGTATCGCGCCCCTCTGTTTACTTTCAGTGTGATCGCGAACGAGCGCGCGGGCACTTGGCGGCATTCCGCGGCGGCCACGGTAACTACGCAGCTCACGATGCTCGAATAAGCTAACAGCCGTGGACTTGGGTACATGACGCATCATTTGTCGAGAGAAGAGGGAGTTATTTCTAGCTGACTGAGAATTCATTGCAAATTTTAGGCCGCGTGTTCTCAGGAGCCTCGACTAACGATCAGCAGCGTTTTCAGACCATGCCCAAAAGTGTTGCAGGGCCGCTTTAAACAAACGGTTCACATTGGCTACGAAAAATAACGACACATATTTTGCAGAATTGTCCGGGCTAAGTCAGGCTGAGCATGTACGCACTCTGAGGGTGCATGAAGTATGGAGGCCGCCCGGAACACGAACAAATTACGGCACTCAAATGTTAAAATACCAATTACCTCTGCAGCGCTGCTAAATTCCGAGCGACACACACTTTCACTTATTTAATTCGCATCTGTATGGTGATCGAAGTATCTGTGCCTTTTTTTCTGCTGTTTTCCTTCCTTTTTTACAGCGAAAGCTGTTATGAGATCATTTCACCAGCCGTTTTTGGCGCCGTAGTTGTCCGCCGCCGCCGCCGCCGCCGCCGGTGTCCGTAACCAGTATCGCTCGAAATAAAAAAAAACGAAATAAGAAAAAAATTCCAGGATGGAACGAGGTTCGAACCTGGGCCCTCTGCGTGGGAGCCCAGTATTCAACCTCTGAGCCATTCCTTTTTTTTTTTGCTTTATTGCCTGCTTCCAGACATAAACCACATCACAAACACATAGAATAAATAACATCAAATGTTGTCCGTCCTACTGGACAGACATCAATTTTAAAATTCCTTGAGCACTGTCAAGGGTTCCACTCTCGATAACCACTCAGGTACAATCTCCTGCGTTTTCTGCAATTCAACAATTTCGACATACACTCACGAAAGTACATTCTTGCGGGCCTTGCATCTGGATCGCGGTGAAATCCTGCCATACGCGCCCGCCATAGACAGTGGAGGCCGGTTAACATTATTAAGTCTAACGGCAATCCATTCTCATTATCTATTGGGAGAAACCTGATACCGTATTGATCTAACGTGAATTCCTTCTTGATTGTCCTCTGTAGTACATCCCAAAAGTACACGCCCTCCCAGCAATGTAAGAAAACATGGTCAATAGTTTCTGGCTTATTACAGATAAGGCAGTCTGAGCCCCAAGGTAAGAAAAAACCACGCTCCTCAAGGAATACCTTGACATGCAATGTGCCTGTGTGAAGCTTAAAGAAGAAGGACTTCGTGGAAGGCGCCACTTGCATTCTTTTAACCCTTTTTAGCACGTCCTGCCCTTGGCCTCGACTGTGCATGGCTCTGTACAGAGGGACGGGTAAAATTTTTGTCTGTTAGATTTTCTAATGAGTATCTGTTCTCAGTGTCACGTAAAAAGCTGTACAAAGATGTGTGTGATGCAATTTTACCCGTCCCTCTGAGCCATTCCGGTGCTTGAAACTGCTTTTCAAAAAGGCCCTATACAGGCTTCATGTCGGGAAGGAACCACATTAGCATATGCAATACAGCGTGGTAGAAGAGTAAAATAAGCACCAAACGTCGCACAACGCGAATTCTGTAACCAGGCGTCACACAATGCGAAATGCGCAACGAATAGGTTGTTAAATGCTTCCAACCCATTACAAAGGTCTCTGCCATAATTCTTCATCGTCATCAGGCACAGCATCAACAAAGTGCGCATAGTGCCTTACATGCGTTTAGCAGGTACCAACGCTCTCCGTAGAATGACGAAAAATGGCACAGTGCCTGCTGCCCTACTTCTCCAAAATTACAATGACTTATAGCGGAGTGGGTTCCTCGCAAGTGCACTTGTATTGGTTGCCAAGGAAGCCCATAAGCGCATGATCCACTTCCTCGGGGTCTCAGTAAAGTTCTTCGCCCCCCCCCCCCCCCCCGTCTCTCTCCCACGTCAACGCATGTTATACAGCATGACGGGAGAGGCAAATAGCGACCGGGCGTCACCCAACGCAAATTACATAACTGGTGGGCTGTTTTAAAGATTCCAACCCATTACAAAGGGCTGAGCCATAATTCTTCATCGTCATCAGTCGTCGCGTCAACAAAGTGCACATAATGCCTTACAGACGTGTAGCTGGTGCCTCGCTTCTCCGCAGAATGACGAATAATGGCTTAGTAGGTGCTTCCCAACTTCACAAAAATTGTGAGTTATGGCGTAGTGGGTACCTTTCTAGTGTACTTGTATTGTAGCCCCAAGAGAGCTTAACGGGCTCAAGAAACGCCGCTCTTCCAGCTTTCGCTGTGACTGTGCTGCGGGTTCAGCGCAGGCCTGGGGTTTTTTTATTGTGTGTATTTTAATATATTTGATCAGTGCCCTTTTCTTTTTACTTTGTGTATTTTTTTTTCATTCACTGCTGTTTACAGACCCATGCCATTACCATCTCTTGCATTATAGCTTATTTATGACGTTCCAACGAAGAGAACTGTCGTGTTCATATTTTCCATTTCTGCACGTTTTTGTGCCATGTTTGCGAAGTCCGGGGGTACAGACCCTGTCAAGCCTGATATTTGGCTTTTTGTCTGTACCCACCAAGCGTCATTGAATGTCTTTGATGCCGAATTAAAATTCTGATTGATCGATTGAAAACATTAGTAAGCAGATGTGCGCGAAAAAAGAAAACGGTACGACAATGGTATCGCTATTTCTTGCTCGTTTTTATCAGAGTGCTCTTGCCATTTGCTATCATTGGTTACCTCCGCGAGGAAGCGTCCAACTGGTAAGCACTATGGACCCCTTTATCGGCAAGTCTATGGTGAGGAAAGTATTAGGACAGCGACATGATAAAATATATACAATGACCTTACGTTTTACTGGCTACGACTTAATAAGTTCAAGACTCATACGGAAATACCCTACCAGCGAAATTTCGGTGCCAAACAATGAAAGCAAGCGCCGTGCCAAATCCAAGTGGAACACTGCATCCGACTCTGTCCTTGCCCCTGCATGGTGTCAACTTCAAAGGAACTCCTTTCTCTGGCTTGCAACACTCAACCACTCCTGCCCTCTGCAGTACAAGTCGGTCTGCCTGTCCCTTCTGCATCTTCTGGAGATGCTCCAATTCTGCCAAACATCGACCTGACCAATCCGGGTATCGAAGCTCAACGCGAGTCCTGAACTAAGGACTTCACTGAGGTCTTTCATCCCATCCCTGTATGCAATAAAAATAGAGCGATAAAAGCGATGCGACAGAAGCTTCTCTCGCTCGACAAGACTGACATGTCGCGCTACGTTCCGCCTTCCGTCGCGCTAAGTTCCGATTTCTGTCCAGTCGCGCTTTTTACCGATTTCTGCATTTCCACGCACCTTCAGTTTTTAATGCTAACGTTGCAGGATCGAGCACTAGCACTTTTCCATAGGCAATAGTTAGGCCATCGGCAACCTCGGAGAACGACGCAAAAACGAAAGATATATTTACAGATAGCTTAGTGAACAAAGAAAAGAAAAATCGCAACACAGCAAAGAGGTGGCCGACAGCATATCCTGTGAGTCGCATTCTTGATCACAAGCATCTCGTCTCCGTGTTTCGGAACAAGGACGGAAAATGCGGAATGACTTAGCGAAGGGGCGGTCTTTGTGTCTCCGAGCGGCACGCACGGAAGGAAGCGCAAGTCGGCGGAAACTCTGCAAAAGCACGCGGAAGGAAACGGCGCGGCGCGGAAGAGCTTTGAAGTAACGACGTGCCGACGGCCGGCCCGAGTCATAAGCGAAGCGCGTGCCCCTCCCTCGTAGACCTTTATCGGGCTTTCTTTCGTTTGCAGGCGTGAATTGTTAAGTCGAGAATGCAGCGCACGGAGCCGACCGCACTGAAGCAAGCCATGCAGTGTCTTGCAAGCACGTACACATACGAGTGTGTAGGTACTCGCTGAAAACGGCTAGGCAAGCACAAAACATACACAGGTCATCTTAGCCTATTCTGGCGAAGCAGGCGAGGAAGACAGCTACGCTGAAGCAGTATCAACAACCACGCTGCTATCCAAACAAGGCGGCGGCTGAGCTCGGCGGGAAATTCACCCAACCTTTAGCGTCCACGCATGAAAATGCAAATACGGTGGTAAAGCGGGGCATACATGTATACTCGTGCGTTTAAAATGACGTTGTGCTTTTCTAACATTTATCATTATTTCTGCAGTTTTACGCGCCACAACCCCGATATGATCGTTAGGTACGCTGTAGTGGTGGACTGCAGATTAATTTTGAACAGTTGGGTTTCTATAACGCGCACCTAAGTATAGACTGGTATTGTACACCGCCGTGGCCGGGAATCGAACCCGCTTCCTCGAGTTTAGCAGTGCGACACTACTCGCTAAGCTACCGCAGCGCAGGCCTAATGGTTCTAGAAAGTACTTTTTATTCAGACAGATAGTGCGTCTTTTCTAGAGGTGGTGACAACTCGAAGAGACATCCCTTGTGCTCGACTTCGAGCCGCTAAACGCTGATTGGTTTCAATGCTGGCAGGAACTGCAACACACCCGCACGAGTTAATTGGGCAGGCACGCAGGGTGACTGAGCACTTCCGACCTTGCAGTTGCACTCATGACATCGTATATTCAGCCAGTTTTAACAGTACCATAGCATTAAAATTGCTAATGGATGACGCTAATTACTACGTTATTCTGTAAGCAAATAAATCACACTTTCTAAGACTACCACTGTTCATCTCTCAGAATGCGAGTGTGCCTGTCGATGAAACACATATAAACACATTTGTTTTCCACAGATTGTGCCACAAAAAAACTGGACATCTCCACTCGCAGTCAATTAGCCACTAATTATCTAGGCTCAAAGGGGCATCAAATAGAGGTGTATACCTTAAGTGGGATTAGTAAATGACAGCTCCGAATTAATAAAAAAAGCGTCGGTCTTATCGTAAGTGACCACGCGTATAGGACATAAAATATACTAAAAAAAAACAAGACCAGTTTCAAGTTGCAGCGCCAGCTTTTCGTAACGTCATCAGATTTGGACAGGATTGATTGAAATCTTATGGAGGTAATGTCATCAGATTTGGACCCGACTCTCTTACCGTACAGCTTTAAAGAAACCTAAGAAACGGCATAAGTCTTAATAATAATAATATCTGGGGTTTAACGTCTTAAAACCACGATATGATTATGAGAGACGCCGTAGTGGAGGGCTCCGGAAGTTTCGACCACCTGGGGTTCTTTAACGTGCACCTAAATCTAAGTACACGGGCCTGAAACATTTTCGCCTCCACCGAAAATGCAGCCGCTGCGGGCGGGATTCGATCCCGCGACCTTATATATATCTGTTATGCCCCGTATGTACGTGCCTGCAGCGCCAGTACAGGTGAAGGCCTCGATGGCGTATGCACGAGACGAGCCAAAAATAAAGCGGTGTGGAAAAGCGTCCAAACCAGGGGCGCCTCTGGCTGCGCCAATGGCCTGGGGCGTAGCGGTGAGGGCTACGGAGCTACAGGCCTGGAGTCGTACTTATTAATGTTTATTTATTTAATTACAAACTCCACGTCACTGCCGCAGCCCTTTTCGTCCAACCCCCATTGGCGGATGCCCATAGGCCGCCGGCTTCTGACCGACCCCGGACGACTTTTCCGAGGTCCTATTGGTAACACAATAATAAAACTACTCTTCCGGCCGGCCCGCATATAAGCTACATTCAGACAATGCCACGCGATTACTTGGAGGCCCAGCGCTGAGAAAAAGCATAACAGAGAAAAACGGCTTGGATGAGTGAATTTGGCGCGCAATCAGCGCTCCAGAAGGCGCTAGACCTCGGAAGTGGAGAGGCCGGGCGCACATATTGCAGCAAGCGGAAGCTGTACTGATGCGGTGAATCGAGCTCGTATACACACGCAGTCTGGAGGTCGGGGCGAAGGCAGGCGGGATAAACGATGCCATGGCAACACTGAGCGGCTTCAATCAAACTAGTCCCCCTTTACTGACGTCCGTTCCTTTTGTTCTCGCCAGAATGAACACACAGTATAATATTACTTATGATACACATTGCAAGAAATCCTTCGGCACGTAAGCCGCGTTATATCCACGGTCAAAGAGGCATTTAAGCATCTGGTGTTTGCCTATCATGCCCTGTGTAAAAACGTCATGCTTCACATAGCTTTATTCTTGAAATCCAAGGATTCTATCAACGGCTACAAATTCACATTACTCACTCCCTCCTAACTGCGAAACAAAAGAAAAGATATCTCTACATTCTTTAAGTTTTATTAGGTAGCGGTTATCCGATTCATGCAACTAATAGATTTCCACTGGAGGAGCGATTCTACACCACGAGTGAATTGAAGTGCTGGACATTCGACTCGTCATTGGAAGTACACAAACAACTGGAACTGCGCAAACAAAGCATGTCGTACGTAACGCAAAGTTCAGGGCGAACCTTTCGTGCGACCTTCCATTCTCGTGAAGTGCAAACAACAGAGGCTCAAACGAGCGCTTTCCGATGTTTCAATTTGCACGCAAACATGTGCCAGAACTTCTTTTCCACGTCCGAGTGAAACGCACAGTTAGAACGTCGCAGGATTGGGCTGCACAAGAAAACAGCTGTGCGCGCTCGGCCACCCACCGCAATCGATGGCGAACTTCTTAAAGCGCGCGTCGTGGCCCAGTGGCGCGCGGCTCATTTCCGCGTCGCTCGTTTATCAAGCGCACGGAACCCCCGCGTGCGATAGACTTCGGCGCAGCCTCGCCAGGCAATCACGTCCGGCCCCCGAGCGCAAGGGAGCGCCTGATCGACCCGTCGCCGCCAAGCAGCGTCGCCGACGCCGCAGTCATTTGGTGCGCCGCTCGGTAGCGGTGATGACCGGCTGGACCAGACGTGAGCGGGCCATATAGGCGCCTGGCTGATCGCGCGACCGCTTACATGCGGCTCTCGAGAGGAGAACGCCTCGTGAACCCGTATGCCGAAACTCATTAGCGGGTACAGCGCAGGCAACATCGAACTAACCAGAACAACACACGTACACAATACATATGATGACGCCTTCTATATACCCTGGACACTCGAGCCAAAACAACCTTGATAAGACAGTTCTTGACGCTGTAGCTCTAATAACGTCGGAAGTCCGATTGCCGCTTGAAAAGAGGCTGAAGCACTTTGAAGGTTCCTTGTAAACAGGCTCGCTAATCACATTTTCCACACCTTGAAGTGCACCGACCTGAGCTATCATTTATAGACCTTCGTGGTCAGCAGGCATGCACGTGGTGTCCACTCTCTAGTGTCGCAGACAGGAAGCTCGTCTGCTTAACCTTCCCTCTCACTGATTGCTCTCTCACGTCGAAGCATCAAAAGCACGGGCCTGACCCGCCGTGGCAGCAGCTAAGCCAGTACGTGACCGCGGGTTCGATCCCCGGTCACGGCAGCCGCAACTCGATTGAAGTGCACGTTAAAGAAACCCAGGTGGTAAAAATTAATCCCGTACTATTGCGGGCCTCAATCATATTGTGGAAATGGCACGCAAAACCCTGGGGTCAGTCAAGCAGGGTATTTAACCGCTAAATCATGGACTCGACTTCTGATCGCTGCGGCTGCGCTCAGATGGGGATGACGAGAAAAAGAAACGACACGACGCGCCGTCCCTCTGCACTGATGAAAAGCACGCTGTTATATCACGATATCGAAAGTTGGATAGCAGGCGCGAAAACAGCGAAACAAACATTTTTGTTACAGCCACCTCGAAAACTCGCGGCAGCCACGCGCTCATAATACCAGAATGCCGTCAACCATGTACCAGAATGCCGTCAACCATGTGTTCTGACAGGCGCGGAATACTGCCGAAGCTGACACGAAGGGATGCGAGAAGAACGCGTCGGATGAGCTCGCTTTCCGCAGCCGACGACGTTCTTTACTCTGCATCGTGCTTCGCGAGAACATCTCGCGTGAGTCACGCACGAATCACTTCGCTTCTCGGTTTCACACTTCCGTCGCGTCCTCTATGACGCAATGATGCCGTTCCTGTAGACTCTCGACACGCACGTCAACGCCGCTTTTTACTTTCTTTAAGAAGCGGTTCGCAGGGCGACATTTTTAGCGCCATATACAAGAGCGGCAGGTCGCAGCCGCTTAAGCCCCGAAGAAATTTATTACAGCATGGAAGTGCTACAAAAGGGCATCCGCCTGCGTATTTTCACTGTTTGGCAAAGCAATATATACGTCGCAAAAAATCTTGAACACGCATTATACAGAAACCCGCGCACGAAAGGCACGTCACAATCCATAATGTTCGGTAGCGTTGAAGAAATAACTGGTTAAATTATTCGAAAATAGTATAACTTGACTCGACTGGAACCGAACACAGGCCACAAAGACAGCGTCGAAACTCCATTCTGTATATAGAAGAATATAGACTGTTGGGCGAGTTGGCATTCCATTATCAGGGAAACTGCGCGAAAAGCTTGGACAAAGGGAGAAAAGAACAGCACGAGCGCACTGACGATGATTTGTATATAGATCAGTTTTCGTGAACTATAGAGCGAATAGCGGGTTGCACATAAAATAGATAATATACAGAGATGAAAAATTTGTGAACACGGGGTGCCGCCGGAGCCGACGTTTCGACCCCCCCGTGTTCACAAGTTTTTTACCTCTTCAGGGTTCCACCTTCTCCTGAACCTTCTTTCGATAACATACGGCAAAGCTATAGAAGCTGCGCGATACGAGCCACTTGCAAAGTTTACAACTGCAAGCCGAGTATTCAAAACTGTGGAAAGTACTAGAGAAACTTTACGCAGGCTTTCCCGCTTTAAATATTCCTCCTGTGTCCACCACGCTCTTCTTACTTTTTCTCTTCCCCAAGAGGCCGAACTCTCTACTTTTCTTATCATTAAGCTTTTTGCGCTTCCTTCTTGCATACCCGTTGACGAAAGAAACCTGCGCATGGCGTAAGCTCGCGACGATATGCAAACATTGCTTTCCTCCGCGCTCGTGAAAGAGAGACAAGACTCCAGATTTAGGACTTGGGGGGAGGTTGGCATCGACGAATGACACGTGCACGAAAAGCCGGCATTGTGCACAACGACGACTAAGGCACTGACGTTTCAAAGAGGCAAACAATTGAGGCCAAGTAACTGAGAGCACATTGCACATCGAACGTAAAAACAGCAACAGATCGTGCGATGGTCATTTTCGCCGGTCTCGCTTCCGCAGTGTGCCTTTAGAAAACCGAAAGAAAAAAAAAATATCGCGGTGAGACTCTGAATCGACTGCCCCCTTACGCGACACGCGTTGAATTGCACGCCGAGAGTGCCCTGTTCGCACCGTGCTCAGCGGAACAGCACACACAGGAACCCATTGTTTAAGCGATGACGGGAAATTGGTCGTCACCTGAAAGGCTACTCAAGTTGCACTGACGGCCCGATCCCGAAGAGGTCGATGAAACTCGGGTGACACAGCCGAAAGCGGAAACGCGATTATGCGACGGTCAAAAGAGCATCGTGGCTCGCCTTCTTCGCTCTAAAAATTCTGTGGCGTCACTAATCACGAGAGCCATGATGATCAGGTTTCCTTGTAAAGCATGGAGCAACGGTGAGAGTACAAAAACACCTTATTAAGAGAAAAGGAGGACGGGAAGTATACGGGCGCTCGTAGTGAGAGGGAAGGTAGCTAATCTCTTTACAGCTACAAAAGGGAGCTGCTGACGACCTTATGGCAAAGAAAACAGAGGCGCCCCTCTTTGCGTCATTTAGACGCGACAGGGTGACAAGAATCGCAACGACCAAAAATGCAAATAAATAAGCTTGTAGCTAATTGCGCAGCAAAGGCAGTGAAATAGCGGTGAAAGAGCTGCTTACGAAAGAAACGAAATATTTTATTCAAAACGTAAACACCGATCATGCCGAGTTTCTGTACAGAAAGAAGAAAGCGTGTAGGAGACAGTCTTACCGTATAATAAAAGAGACTCGGAATCTTGCCTTTTTCCTGGGCCTGCCTGTCAAAGCAAGTCAGCAGCCGCTCCCTCTAACCAATCTTTTTTCGTCGCGTTCCATATAGCCCAGTAGTACAACCTGGAGCCCACAAGAATGTAGGCAATCGACACCACTTTGTCCCGAATACGGACCGTGGTACACTGGCTGACAGCGAGCTATACTATTGGAGCTGTGTAACATTGCCATTCAAGCTGAAAGACAACGTGCACGAGACAGAGGCACGAACACGAAGACCCACACCGTCAACGAACCAGTCTGTCCCACTTACACAATATGCTGTCGAATGTTTGAATGTTTGGTTAAATTTAGGCGACGCAGGTAGCTGACATTAGGATGGTCGGACGGATGCGACATATTAAGCCCGGAATATTTGATGGGTAGCCACTGTCTCGGGCATGGGGGCCAAGCTGAACACGAAATTGCGGTCACCTAATAAAAATGAACGACAGCTGGCAGAAAAGGCCGGCCAGGCAGAGGGGTACCGTTTTGATTGGCATCAAAGAAGCTGAAGAAGTGGGTAACGCAACTCACGAACAACAAGGTAGTAAAATGAGGGATGCTGCTGGAGCGCACTTTTCTTTAGATATGTTTAAATTAATATAATTGCTGGGGTTTTACGTGCGAAAGCCAGGATATGATTAGCGGGAAACTCCGGATTAATTTCGACCCCTTCTTCAACGTGCGCCGAAATGCTTTCGATCCCATCAAAATGCTGGAATCGAACCCGCGCTTTCGAGCTTAGTAACGCGTGCTGAGCTGCGGGTTATGTCAACATTCAAACTGAGTTAACGTTGCCACTAATACACGTGGCGTGGTCCGAGCCGTAGCCTCAGGGATCGACCAAAAAGTGCCTCCGAGCCCACACAGCGACGAAGAGCTAACAAAGGCTGGGCGACAATAGGAATTACACGGCACAAAAGACTGGCGACAGAAATCCCCCGAACACGGCTCAGTTTTAACAAAAAGTGCGGGGGAGGCGGAGAAAGGGCGCAAAGTGAATCAATACAGGCAGCAGCAGCACAGAGCCCCGTACCCGCCGCAACGAGCTTGCGAAGGCGCGCACACAAACGAAACACAATGCGCGAACCAATTGTGCTTTCTGACGGCGGGATGGAAGAAAAACGAGCCCGTTCAAGCCGGCCAGCGGACTCGAGAGAAAAAGCGGAGGAAATCGGAGCCGCGGTCGGCTACGCGAAAAGCGCTCAAATTCCCGTTCGGCCTTCTCCCCGCTGCTTCCCATTAAATTGACCGCGGAAAGAGCGGGCAGCGCAAATTTCTAAATGGCCAACTAAAGAAAGCGCCAATGCAGAAAGGAGACGTTTACTTATTTCTTGCTTCGGGGCGAAAGAAAACACCGTGTAGCTGCTGAAACTGGAAACAATTTCGCATGGAAAATGGGACCGTCGATGAAAACGACTGCTGGAACGTTCCACAAGTTATTCCCCTTTGACAAACCCAAAGCGCACGCTGTAGCACGCCAGGCATTCCCGTCATTGTCTGCATCCGACAAAACAAATGTAGAGTGCAGACTGGCGCTATTCACACACTAACGAGAGTTCTGGCCACATTCGTTGCCGATTCACAACGTGGGCCTTTGTTTGAGAGCGAGTCTACAAAAAGTGGCAGTTTTCAACTTTCCGGATCTCAATGCTGTACTGAACGTGGGAAGGCGTCTTGGGACTGCTCTATAGGCACAGTTTGAAGCCGTTCTTGTAATAAAATCGAACGCCCTGAGAAGCAGCAGGTGTTCCCAATCTCTGCCACCGTTGCGACACTGCATTCCAGTCGGTCTTCGTCCCTCTCCAAAGTCTGGCGACGTTCATCAAACCTCGCGGCAGGAGGAGCCACGACAAGAGGCGTGACACGGGCCATCAGCTGCGATGTGCGCCACACGCGCGGAAGGACCACCGTGCCGAACTTAGGCGACGTAGCGGTGACCGAGCGCTGTCACAGTACAATGAATGCAAACTTTCTTCCGGGTGCTATATTGATCCGGGCCGGCGGACGCGTGCGCTGCCTGACGCCGGCCGCTCTCTGTGAAAGCTACAGGTGTCAATGGCGCACTTTGCACTGAGTTCCACCCGACAAGTGACACCGTTAGTAAAAAATTGTTTGGTTCCACTATTCGTGTACTAAAATCTTCACAAACGCCTATCCATGGAGAAAAAAAGCCCTTAATGATAGATGCAATAAATGCAACTACTTAGTCCAACGCGCGTTCAGTCTCTTATCATATCATTATTTTGATGCTACGAAGTTGCATCGTGCCGCTTTCGCGAAGCCAACTTCATCAGCATACAAAACATTGTCAGCAAAGCAGTTGCGTGCTGCTTCAGTTAGGGGTAGCGAGGGCATCGACCCGTAGTTTGGATGACACCGTTGTGCTGGTTGTTGCTGAGACGACGTATGATGAACTTACTGAGAGGACGCATGCCGTGTACCGCATAGGCACGCGAGATTTAGTGAATATATGTATACACAACGACCTAGCCGATCTAGTTATTTTAGGAGTTACTAAGTGCCTATAGCGACATATGTTACTGACTTCGTGGACCTAGATAAGAGGCATTGGCAAAGACCTTGCCTCTCTCCTCTGGAATCGGCTACTTTCTTGGATGCAAAAGATGCTTTTGCGAAGACCCACGTGTGAGGCAAGCCTAACGTGTACAGAAAATTCACGAAATAAAAGCACAAATATAAAGTACCACTGAAATGTCACACATTATGCGCTTCTTTTCTCCTGCAACGCCCGTTCCTTTCTCAATATATTCGCACGTGCGAGGATACCACGTCTGCACACGGAACGGCAGCACCTCTCGAAATTCAGAGCCCTGAGCCTTTCTAGTCGTCATGCAGCCAGCGAGCGAAGCAGGGGAGTGGACTCCACTTTAAAATTCATACAGCTGAACATCGAGCTGGCCCGTACGACTTGCGGGAGCGCGATGACGGCGCGTGTATTTAAACGTAAGCCGGATGAGAAGACGGGAAAGATTGAAAATTTCATCATATGAGTAGAAAACCAGCTTTGAACTTGTCATGTCACAGTCGTATCGATCGAACAGGTGTCAATGATTTCCTTATATTCCTTTCTGCCGGAACAACTTTCCTTATGGCTCCATTATTTAGGATAATAATAATAATTGTTGGGGTTTAACGTCCCAAAACCACCATATGATTATGAGAGACGCCTCCATTATGTAGGAAGTTCCCTGCAGCCGTAGGAAGTTTCTGCCTCACAGAAAATACCCCCCCCCCCCCAAAAAAAAAAAGAGGCTCCCGCATGAACGAGAGGGCTCAAGCTATCCGCGCTTTAAGGCGCGAAGTAATACCACCGACGTGCTTTAATTGCCACTATACCGGGAGCGGATTAGCACACGCAGTGCTTAAAGTCAGGGGGGGCCCAGGTCCCCCCCCCTCTATTTTTAAGGAGGGACCCCCCCCCCTGGCAGGTCAACTGTAGCACTGCGGCACCCAAGTGTTTTTTTCTCTTTTTTTTTTTGAAGTAGGGCTTTGTGCGAGAAAACTATCACTAAGTTTTCGAATCGTGATTTAATCTCGATTATTCGGTTTCGGTTGATGGGGCGTTATCAAAAAAAAAAAAAAAAAAAACAGGTATTGTACAGCTGAATGCAATTTCCCGAGACACTGCCCACCAAGGGCCACCACACTGTGCGACTAAGCTTCTTGGCACAGCATACTGTTTCACGAGGCACCCGAGCGTGAAGCTTCCAGCTCGTAAATGAGTGAAGGCTCATGGTCTCGTTAGGTTACCAGTCAATTTTCATTCGTTTTGTTGTGCATTACGAGCCTGATGTAATGCCAAAGACGCTTGTACTTTGCATCATAGGCGTGCGCACAGCGGGCGCAGGGGGGGGGGGGGGGGGGGGGCTAATCACCTAAGAGGAGGGGGGCGCAAAATCTGCCCCCATACATTGACTTAGTAGGGTGGGGGGGGGGGGTGCTGCGATGAACCTTCGCCCCCCCCCCCCTAATGGGGAACCCAGCGCACGCCTATGCTTTGCATACTTGTCTAGGTAAGAATGTGTGAAAATAAAACATCACATTGTCCTGCCTGAGGTTCTCAACGCGGAGAGTGAGCTAATGTTCTTCGTTGCAGCTAAAGTTATTTCCTTTGAGCTGTAACACCGTTAACTCTTTACAACCCGAGCTATTTTTGAAAAATCTTTTCCAAGATGGCATTGTTTTAGTGCTTGATTGGACCGGCACACATAATATATGCCCGAAATACACTACGATTAATATATTTATTTTTATAACTATACACAAGCATTTGTTCTACCGCAGACAGTTGGCTGCACTAATATATATATATATATATATATATTGTACGACGGTTTATTAACAACGTACTGACGATTTGTGCAGTCTAAGTAGCGCCGGTCCAACAGGAACGCAGTCCACGCGCACAGCAACAGACGATCGAGCGAGGCTTCTTCCTCTTCACTACAATATATATATATATATATATATATATATATATAGTTCACTTTCCTTTGTTTCTGTGATTATTAAGTAATATGAAGTGCAGGCGCACGCACAAAAAAAAAATACATGTCTTCTATATTTCGACCGGGGACCGGTAGAAACTTCAAATAAGTGTAATTTTTTGTTAATAAATGTAATTCTCATAGAGCGGCTACCTATTTTATATTATATAATAGGTAGCCGCCCTATGAGGGCCCCCTCCCATCCAATGAAGGGAGGCTTGAAGCCATGAGTACACGCTTTACTTTCGCTGCTCTGGTAGCTGCGCCGAAATGACACTTTTAAAGTCTAAATCAATTGCTTCAGGAGACGCGGAGTTCTGACCAACTGCTGAGGCTTCCGAAGTGCGCGACAAAGGTTTAAAGAATTCATCAAGAACTCCGTGAAGCGATACTTGGATCAGCAATCAAAGTCTAAAGGCTCGACTAGCCAGCAGAGCAAATGTCAGTCAGCTAACTTACACCACAAAGACTATACCTTAACCGAAGCGATGGCGATTTCTAAAGCAGTCGCAGTTGCGTGTAAGCGTTATTTAGGCCCCGTTTCCTCTACTTGTGTAAACCTTCGTAGAGAAGTGTGCACTAAAAGTGTGAAGCCATGGCCGACGGCAAACACACACGCAACTCGCATCCTCCACAAAGTGAAAGCATGCGGCGTGTCCGAGTTTCGGACGTGGCGCCTCCGAAGTGCCCGAGCACGGAAACCGGATGCGAGATGAGCGGGACAGCGCACCCAATGTAGGTCGCCGGCCGCGTCACGCCGAGCTCGCCATCGCTCGACATGCGCAATGACGAAAAAACAGTAATAAAACTAAGAAAAACAAGTGCCCGTCACAACAGAGCGGTCATTCAGCCCACCGGTATAAGGTATCACCACAGCTACCCACGTTGAACACTCGCGTTCTCTCCCCTTTCGTTCTTAGCGTTGGTTTGTTTTCTTGCACGACTCGCAGTAGCTGTCGAAAAAGGAGGCAAAGACGCGAACATAAGGGCGGTCCAGATCAATGCCTGATGCGCTTCCGGAGCACGACAGCGAGGGGGATGCGTCAAAATCGCGGTGCCCTCCTCCTTCCCTAATGCGGGAAAGTGCGGCGCAAACAGAAATTACGCATGCAACTGACAGCGGCGGCACCTCTCAGCGATCTGAAAAGGGTGCGACACCGGATGCCAAGAGGGCACGGATGGGAAGCGGAAGAACAGCGCGGCGCAGGAACGAAGGCAAGCCTCTCCGTTTTCGGAGCCGCACGCACTTTCCTGCCTTTGAGGCGCGGAGGAAAGCCAGCACGAGCGTAACGCCGTCCGACGCGCTCTTTCACGGCACGCACAACCACGGCCCGTGGTAGTCCATTACCGCACAGATAGCCGTTAATGGAACGTGGCCCGGGGAACTGTCATCGGCACGAGGAAACGGAATGGAGACGTTCAGGCGAGGGAGAAAGTACACGCAACCGCAAAGATGCCAGCGGACCAATGTCGACCATCCGGGTGGCGCGGTCGTTAAGGTGCCTTTTCCTCCGTGTCCGTCGAAAGAAGACAGCGAAATGTGGGCACGGCGCCAACGCTACGCGGGCGCTTAAACCACAGGTGCGCCCCCTCTCGCATGCGCAGAACAAGTAACACGCGGCACAGATTCCAACCAAGCCGTACGCGTTGCACAAATCCCGGGTATCATACGATCGCGCGTTGCGTCACGGTATCCGCGCTTCTTTTCAGCCAGACAATATACAAGAAAATTATTCGGCGTCCCTGTTCACATGATGGCTTGTACCCCTAAGATACAGCTAGCAGCTGGCGCGCGTGTTTGCGCGTGAGTTCCTTCTGGGGGAGAGGGGCGCGAAACGGAAATGTTTAATGCCGCGGCGCGATATGCGCATCTGTCGGGAGAATGCCTGTATAATCTTCCTCGGAGGACTTTTGTATACTACGAAATATTTTCCCGAGAATGGGGCTCCTCGCGTAAACACGTGGTTTACTTTTCAGCTTTTGCGCAACGTTAGGCGTAATGAGCGTTTGCGCTCGCTCGTTTGTTTAGGGGGCGAAGGGGACACTTTGTCCTTCCACAAGGCAGGTTGCGCTTCGGCAATCCCACACGGAGCCTTGTCGAAGATGAGCAGGTGCGCTATGGTGACGCCTCGAGGCATTGTCATATGATGAACGGAGATCCTGTCCCGTTCACGGGCGACACCGCGTTCCGGCACCAGCCAGGGGAACACGGCGCGTCGCTCGACAAGGCGCACGAAGCCGCGGCGGCCGCCGAGGGAATCGGTGCGCAGCGGGCACACGGCTCATGGCTTATTCATGAGCCATCGGCGTCAGGCCTTAATGAGCAATAGGGCGCCGCCATTTCCTCGATTAATCCAGCCGTGCCGGACCACGGGTCGCTCGTCCACACGCTGGCCACTTTCGCCCGTGACCGGCAATCGCCGCTCATCCCGCATTCAGGCGGCGCTGCTCTGAGCAAGGCTCGCATGCCAAAGCCACCCGGGTGCAATTAGGCAGTCGAGAGAAGAACGCGCGCAAAGAGCGAAATTCTTTCCTTCAACGTAGCACCATGCAAGCGGGGTGCTTTTCTCGCCGTTTTTTTTTTTCTCTCTCTCTCCTTGCGAAAAGCCCACGCTGCGTGACCCCAGGTATTCGACGGCAGGCTCATATGTCTCCAAATTAAACGCGCCCGCACAGAAGGAACAAGCGCGGACAGCGCTGCAAAAGTACGAAGAAACTCGACGGTATGGCCGGCGGGACGCGTTATCGCGGCCAAAGATTTCGGGCGAAATTTGATTTACGGCGGCTCACGCCGTACACAAGGCATCGGGTTGACACGTTGGCTCGTGCGACGGCAAATCAGTGAAAAAGGAACGAGCAAAGCGATGTCATTGAAGCGGCGGGCAAATAAGGCACGCTAAGTTGCTAAAAAATGCACGTAGCTTCACCGCATAAAACTGCAGCGAAAAACCAGTAGTCAAAGTTGACACGAGCGTCTTGAAAAGAGTGGTCACTGGCGCTTCCTTCGCGAGATCGTCAGGAAAAAAGTAAGATCGCTATCACGTGCAAGGCATTCCGGTTTTCCGCTACCACTACGAATTCCCGCGTTTCTATAAATTGAAGCGCCCAAATTAGGACATAAAAGACGAAAAAAAGCAAGATTATCGCTAATTTACAGCTACATTTCACCAAGTAGCCTAACAAAAAAGTACTACTGCGACCCCCGCGTAGGCAGAATTCGCAGCACGGGTGACTCGAGCTGTGCCAATTTGACCGCCTGGCTCCGCTGTGTTCACAATCATAACCAACCACGTCTACTTACGGTAATGTGCAAGCACACACACACACACACATATATATATATATATATATATATATATATATATATATATATATATATATATATATATATATATATATATATATATATATAAACACGTTCAAAATAGCGGACGAACGTACGAAAAACTTTTTTTTATGCCAACGTTTCGGCCTGAGTCCGGCCTTCTTCAGGGAAGTGCGTTCGTCCGTTATCTTGAACGTTTGCAAAGCAATGGATCCGCAGAAACATTTTCGAGATATATGTATTACAACGGACGTATTCATGTAGTACAACGAGTCCTTTGTTCGTTTTATATTTTAGTGGAGGCGCCACAGTTTTCGCCTACATTCGAACATTCGAATTACACAGCCGAACTCTGCAGTCCGTCGACGACGTCAGCCGGACACCGCCACAGGCTTCACCAGCTTTTGTATGTGCCGGTGGCAGTAGCGTAGCCAGAAATTTTTTAAGAGCGTAGCTTTTTAAAGGGGCCCGGCCACACATTTCCATGTAACCCTCGAATGACTTTATTAAAGGAGTTTATTGCCTCATGAATCAACCGCCGCCAAAAATTTTTAGAATTCGTCAAGTACAGGCGGAGTTAGAACAACTGTCATGAGCTACCAACTAGCCCAAGCCGCCACCCTTCTAAGCGGTCGAACACCATAACCACTAGACCACCGCGGCGGGTAACAACTATAGTCCCGTGACTCATAACGTAACATCACGTAACAGCTAGTCACGTGATAAAATCATGCAACATCACTTAACGTGACTTGTTCCCCCCAGAAAACACGTAACAGCTGGTCACGTGACATGTTCCCGTCATAAACCGCGTAGCTAGTCACGTGACATGCTCCCGCCAAAAATCACGTAACAGCACGTCCCGTGACTAAAATCCCGTAACATAGTCACGTGAATGAAAGTAACGTATCTAGTCACGTGACCAAAAATCACGTAACATCACGTAACTAGACGTGACACGTGCCTAGTGAAGGGAACCGACCGAAACCGGAGAAGAATAACCAAGTCTAGCCACACTTAGTACTACTAGCAAAAACTTAGCATCTCTAGCAAACTTAGGTAGGTCGAACACTAGCTCCGCTGTTGGTTCCAGCCTTGCGCCACAAGTGCAAGCCGCGAACTTTTACTAGGGGATTCAACCATACTTTGTTGCATGTTCGTGGGTTGGCTTGTATGTGTGCATGTATTATACACAAGCAAAATTGAAAAATATCGGGGCGGGGGGGGGAGGGGGGTTTGACGCCCCTAACCCCCGCTCCTGCCTACGTTAGTGGCCGGTGGCCAGCTTCAGCAGGAACCTCACATCTTCAGCGGCACCGATGAGAAAGACGTTGAAGATTAACTAGACTTGTACGAAAGAGCGAGCACCAAACACAAATGGGACGATCCCCTGAAGCTCAGCAATGCGGTGTTGTATTTGACGGGTGTCACCAGACTTTGGTATAAAAACGAGGCCCGTAGCCAGGAATCTTTTGCGGGGGTGGGGCACTTGCTGAAGACCTTCACTATTCGGGAAAAAAAAAAAAAACACCTACTTTCATTATTTATTTACAGTGAAACACCCCCTTCCATCGAAATTTCGGGGAGGGACCTGGGCCCCTAGCGCGCCCATTCACCGCCTCTCGGAACCCGGCTTAGATGTGTTCACACTCAGACCATCGCCCTCTTGTTGACCGCCGCTCACTTTCGCCGATATGTCGTCGTCCTAACAGGAAAACCAATCGCCACAATTCCTAAGGCAGCCACGAAATGATGAGGGCCCCTCCCTTCTACGACTAACGTTACTGACGTATATGTGGGCGACGTCGCCTCAATCGCTCTCGTCAACACTGGTGCCGCAGTTTTAGCTATCAGTGTCAAACTTTGCCGCTTGCTCAGCGAAGTCACGACGCCGCACTGTTAAACGTATCACTCCGTACTGCCAGCGCAGACTGCATCTCTCCTGCGGCTCCATGTACTGCTCGTGCTGTGATTAACGGCTTCTTCTACATCCTCGAATATTTAGTGCTTCATTCTTGTTCCCACGGTCTTATTTCAGGCTGGGACTTTCCGTTCATAAACGTTAAAAAAGCGCCGTCGACTGTTCTCGTGCTGAAGTGGAACTCTAACACTTTGGGACGCCTGGTCTTCTGACGCTCGTGAAGCTGAGGATATATATGTACAGGGCGGCCTTACAGTGAGATGAGTAAGTCCACATGCAGTGTCGGGACTTTCCTTCAGCGGCCGCCTATTTCCCGGTGCGGGCATTTAGGCACATAAAAGGGCAGCGTGTCGTACGTACGAAAGAAAGGACACCGCAGCGTGGGCCACGCCGGTTCCTAGAGCGGGAAATGGCGCCGTCCGTTGGGGCCATGTTCTTTTTTCGGGACACGCGCCCACAAACAAGCGCGGCTCCCGCACAGATTCTCGAAAATTACCACGTACGCTCGAGCCGACACTGTACTGTCGTCCCGCAGGATAACGGAGCGACGTCGTGACGTGCAATTACGGCGAGCTGCCTCGCATGCAGTTGTGCGGAAGGAGGCCGTGGACAAACGCGTATCGAGGAAAGCACGCGATGATCGCGCACGACGACGCGGGCGATGAGAAAATAAAGCGGGCTGCGACGCAATACCACAACGCTGGGAGGCTCGCGTCCATCATGCGCCGCCCTCGCATAGCGCGCCGACCGAGAGCGCCGGAAAGGAGGCGAACCGAAACGGCCCCGTTCGAGACGCGCCATCTATCAGGAGGCCGGACTGTGTATGCAGGCCTCGCGTCTCTCGCGCTGCTTGAACACATTTTTCAGGGGCAGCACAGGGCCAAGAAGACGCTCTTCTGGATTCCCCACATACAATCGCGTCTCGGCCACGGGGGGAAATAGATTGTAATGGTCTGGCCGTCAGCATAAACGCGCTACTGCGCCTGCAATCTACCAAGTCATCTGCTAGCCGCGGCCTTGTTCCCGCGGATGCTTCGTTCACTTTCTTGCTCAACTCTACCCTTCCTCTTTTTCCTACACTCACTGTACACATGCGGGAAATGAATGTCTATCGCTGGGTGACGGCACAATCGTTCTCCTGCTGGGGCGGTCTAGTCAATCAGCTTTGTAACATTTTGATAGAGCAGGCATCATCTGCCACACAATCTCAACCTACTGTCAGCCTGGACGATTATTTGCAAATCTCGGCCCAGTGCTAGACGAAAGCCAAACAGCTAAATTCTGACGGCAACGACCGTGTCTTTCAATCCCTTTTTTTTTTGCACCGCGTGGAAAACAGAGAACTAAAAAAGGAAAGTCGCAAGAAAGCTTCGCATGGCGACATTGGCGGGCGGAGTACAGATGGCGTATTCGGAAGAGCGCCCTAAAGAGCGTTGACCTCGCACTCACCAAGCAGCGCCCCATTAAATATGAGGCTAATTATTCCAACTAATTAAAAGTGCCGAATAATACGGAAGTGCTTCGGGCAAAGTTACTCACATTGCAGAACACTTTATTCGATTCTTCCACTAACGCAGCCCTAATTGATGCCGCTGTCAGGCACCATTAGTCTAGAGATGTGACCCAATCAGTTCACGTGACCTAGCCGTGGAGCCCCATATTGAAAATAACGCTGATGTGCATAAGCGAATCTTCGCTATCTTTCCTGGACTGTAAGTTACTACGATTATGACCCAGATGACAGAAAGAGTCCCACAGACGTGCCAAAAAATTCACGCGTGTCATTCCAAATGAAGACGTACAGTAGATTTCCCAGCGACGTCCTGCCGGCCAGGTGGGGAAAATGAGTCATGACTGACGTAACAAGAGGCGGCCTGCCAGATTGCTGTGTGTGTGCTTTCCAAAGGGGCGCTTTCCCTTAATATATGCCATATTTTAGGCCATCCTAGTAGGCACGTCTTCAGTATCACATTCGGACCTTTTTCGGACGAAACATGAATAGCCGGCATTCCAAAGTTGGCCTTTCAGCTTCCAAGCAAGAAAAATACACTTTCTGGTATTTTAGCATTATAACCCAATGCTGTAATAACGTCTTCAAGTCATATGCGCCAAGTGAGTGGCCTTGGAGCAAGCGCACTTCTGTGAGGCACACGCGCGATACAACTGGGCCTGTATTCACTAACACGTCTTACGCTATAGGATTGTTCTTAAAGGAAATTTCAGCCAATCCTGATGCTGGGCATATCATTAGCGAAATCATCTGTCCATCGCAAAGATCCCTTACGAACGTAAAGCTTTGTGAATTCGAATTGTGCTACACAAATTTCCGAGTACGAAGTAAGCGAATGTCCGCAGCGGACATAGGACAAATGGCCGAAATGTCCGCTGTACATGCGCATAGCTATGCGAGCGCCGATGTCAAGTCACGTGTGAGCGGGAAATGCGACTACTCCTTACGATTTCCGGAAGAAATTAACAGGGTAATTCGGCTAGCCACATCGACATACACGATATGCAGATGCGCGGTAAACTGCGAAACTATATCTAGTAACGCCATCTTTTTCTGCTTGTGCAAAGTGGCAATGTTCTTGCCGGCGTCGATCCGTGTGTTGTGAAGGAAAGCACTGGACTTTCGTTAACCTAGAGATGTAAGGCCCAGGAGAAAACCGTAATGATCGGAAAATGAAAATACCTTTTTTTTTTTTTTTTGCTTTTGGCAACCCGAAAGCGAGAAAAAAGAACTTTGAAATTTCAGCACGTATCATACACAGTTATCGCTGTCATCCTGCGAAGCAAACGACGATGCGAGGGTGCGAAGACACAGTCAATTCATAGTGTCTTCAGTGGAGCGACGTGGCATGTATGACCAGGAACTATGCTCCGGTAATGCCACGTGGTAAAAATGCCATGTGACAGCCGCTTGCGCGCCCATGCGCGCCGTGGTTGCAGTGCTCCCTAACGTTCCGCGTGGAAACGACCATAGCATTTGCCCGGGAGTGCAGCCTCGACAGGGCAGCGACGATGATGGTGGCTGTGCTATGACGCACGTTGTGCTAGCGGCAACACAAGCGATAACCGCTGCATATGCTTATCGTCGCCAAGAACCGCCGCAAGGGAAGCATATCGTTTGTACGCGGAACGTTAGGGAGCACTGCTATCACCGCGCTCATAGGCACGCAAGCGGGCATGTCACGGGGTATTTTTTACAGCGAAAGCTGTTAGGTCACAACGGCCGTTTTTGGCGCCGTAGTTGTCCGCCGCCGGTGCCCGTAACTGCTATCGCACGAAATAAGAAAACATATCCGGAATGGAACGGGGTTCGAGCCTGGGCCCCCTGCGTGGCAGCCCAGCGTTCCACCACAAAGACATGCCGGTGCTTGAAACTCCTTTGCAAAAAGGCCCTATACAGGCTTCATGTCAGGAAGGAACCACATTAACATATGTAATATGCTCGTAGAAGAGTAAAATAACAACCAGGCGTCACAACGCGAATTCTGTAACCAGGCGTCACACAATGCGAATTGCACAACGAGTGGGTCGTTGAATGCTTCCAACACAAAGGACTCGGCCATAATTCTTCATCGTCATGAGGCACAGCACCAACAATGCTCACATAATGGCTTACAGGTGTTTAGCGGGTACTACGGTTCTAGGCAGAATGACGAAAAATGGCATAGTGGCTGCTTGCCTACTCCACAAAAATTATATTGATTTATAGCGTAGTGGGTACCTCGCAAGTGCACTCGTATTGGTTGTCGAGGAAGCTCATAAGGCCCATATGATCCATTTCCTCAGGGTATGTATAAAGTTCTTTCCTTCTCTCTCTTTCTCACGTTAACATATGTTATATAGCGTGGCGGGAGAGTTAAATAACGACCGGGAGTCACACAATGCGAATTACTTAACTAGCGCGTCGTTTAAAGCTTCCAACCCATTACAAAGGACTCAGCCATAATTTTTCATCGTCATCAGCCGCCGCATCAACAAAGTGCACATAATGCCTTACAGATGCGTAGCGGGTACCTGGCTTCTCCGCAGAATGACGAATAATGGCGTAGTGGGTGCTTCCCAACTTCACAAAAATTATGATTTATGGCGTAGTGGGTACCTTGCAACGTGTACTTGTATTAAGCGCCCCAAGAGATTTTACAACGGGCTCCAGAAATGCCACTCTTCCAGCTTTCGCTGTGACTGTGCCGCACTCTCCGCGCAGGCCTGACGTTCTTTTTTTTTTGTATTTCGCGGGCATCTGTAGTAAGCAGAAAAACACTAATACCTAGCAGTAAGGTAGAGAGGTGGGCGAGTTGGAATTGATGCATATTGTAAATAATACGAGGTATCCAGCTACTTGCTGAAGCATCTCTCTACTCTGCGTGTCGTACCCTTTTAGAGTGGCTAACTCATGTGAGGTTGTTTATTTTTTTATCTAAGTATAACCCCGGACCTTGTGAAGCTTTCAGTCTGGATGCGGAAGATTTATGTTATTCTCTCCCACATGACCAGTTGATGAAATCTGTGAAATGCTGCATCACTGGAAATAATGATGAACTTGCCTTTGTCAATAGCAGCCTGGTTTCTGTTGAGGCTTTCCTAGAGCTACTGAGCTTTTACCTCAAGTCGACTGTTGTAACATACAGAAGTCCGGTGTGTGTATCGGCTCTAGGGTGGCACAGTTTTGAGCGATATTTTTCTTAGTAATGTTGATCGGCTTGTAGACTGAAGTGCGCAGTCTGGTGGTATCTTTCGATACGTTGATGACTACCTTATTTCTTTTCCGCAAAGATTACACACCTTTTCACCACATTAATCTCTTGAAGATATTTAAGGAAAAGGCGTTTGGGCTGAATTTCACTTGTGAATTACCAGATAACAATTGCTTGCAGTTTTTACACCGTTTGTTGTTGCAACGTGACCATGTTTGCTGGTGTTTCTCCCCGCGTTCACTCCTTGGTTACTCTTCCGGTCATTCTAAGGTTATTAAGAATGCCACTGCTATGAACTCTTTACAGTCCGCCCTCAAGAAGTCCTGCATACACAAATGTAAGGATAGCTTTCAGCAGCAGGTTGATCGACTAAAAAACGCTGGGTTTCCTGCGCATGTACTTGTGTCAGCGTCCGAAAGACTAATCAAGAAGTGTAAATCCCGCCCGGTTGAAACCGCTGAACCAGACGATAAGTCCAGGAAATATGCTATCATGCCTTACGTACACCGGCTGTCACATCGGCTTAAGAAGATAAATGTTTTGACGTCGACGTTCTCTTTTCTACGAACCGAAAAGTTGGAAAAGCTTGTGCTGCGATTGAAAAGAGAGCCAGAGGAACAGTGGGTGTAGGTTGTATGGTGAAACATCGCAATCCCGCCGTTTCCTGCTCCGTCGGTGTGGTCTATAGGATCCCCTTCTCCTGTGGAAAGGTGTATATAGGCCGGTCAGGCAAATGCATCACAGAAAACTTCGCCAGCGCAATAATACTTTAAAGGGCACGCCGACGTCACACCTTTCGGCCCATTGCAGATCATGTGGATGAAAACCGTTTTTCAGTAACACTGTTATTATGCTGAAACATAAGGACAAAAGGACGCGTGAACTCGCTGAAGCGTTCTTTATCAGAAACGAGGGTAATGACTGTATATCTGAACCGTCTGTTTGTCTACTAGATTGCGAGGTACGCAAGCTCAGCCATTTCTTTGACGTCACCTAAACCTTCCGCGCACGCAGTGCTGGGCAGTATCGAAGATACATGTATCTTCGATACTATCTTAGATACTTTTTGGGTATCTTGTATCTGTATCGCGATACGTCTCGCAAAACAAGTATCTGTATTTCCGATACATTGAAGAATGTATCGTGTATCTTAAGATACAAGATACTGCGATCGCACCACCACCGTGCGAAGCAAAAAACGTTGGCTGAGCTCGAGCTTCTCAAGCTGATGCTGCTGCCACTAAGTCACCGGAATAAAACTAAAGGCAGTGACATTATTTTATCTTTCCGCAAGAGTTTTCCAGCGAGGATAGGCGATAAGATCTGAGCGTCCCTATATACAGGGTGTTTCAAGAAATGTGTCCAACCTTCTCAAAAAGTCAGGAAAATGCGATATTTGATTGCTGCCTTCAGAATTTGTTTTCCTTTAGTGGCAGGAATTTTAAGATGGTTGAAGAAATTTCTTGGGACTGTAATTAAAAGAGTTAGAATAATTAACGTTTTAATTAGTGGAGTTAGGTGGTTGTGTCAAATGGGAGAATTGAAGTTCTTCACGCCAGAAACGCAACCAAACTTTGACATTTCAAAAAAGTGGCATCTAACAATAATTACGAAGTAATTAAACACAAGCCCATACTGTGACCTTTCATCAATCGTTTTTCCTGCGCACAGCCCAAGACTGGAATGACCTGCCCACCGAAGTCGCCACCATCATCGACAACGAAGCATTCAAACGGCTCATCGAAACTATCCCATCATAACTACCATTATATTGTTAGCCTATCTAATAACCACTCCCTCATGTAATATCTGAACCGGGACCTTTGAGGTAATACAATAAATAAATAAATAAATAAATAAATAAATAAATAAATAAATAAATAAATAAATAAATAAATAAATAAATTCAACCAAATTCAATGGCGAAACCTAAACAGAAACATGGAAGAACGCAACTGCCATATTTTTCTGAGACGTCCAAAATGAGCGAATGACTTTTTCTGTAGAGCTAGGCATCTTAAAATGGTTAGAGACATGACTTGAGACAGTAATTAAGGAAGTTAAATTAATTAACTTTTTAATTATTGGAGTTAGGTGACTGTGTCAAATTGGGGAATAGAAGTTCTTCATGCCAGAAACCCATCCCAACATTGAGATTTCGAAAAAGCAGCCTCTAGTAATAATTACGAAGTAACGAAATTCAACCGAATTCGATGGCTTTCGCTGTTGAAAGCCGTTGCATTTCGTTGAATTTCATTACGCTAGAACAATTACTAGAGGATGCTTTTTCGAAATCTCAAAGCTCGGATGGGTTCCTCGCATGAAGAACTTGAATTCTCCCATTTTACACAATCACCTAACTCCACTAAATAAAAAGTTAATTAATGTAACTTTCTTAATTACTTTCCTAAATGATGTCCTTACCTGCCTTAAGATTCCTGCCACTACAGAAAAAGCAATTCTGAAAGCCCTGAGCAAATATCGCATTTTCCTGATTTTTTTAGAAGGTTGGACACATTTCTTGAAACACCCTGTGTATTGGTTGAGCAGAGTTACGAGGTGGCGCTCGCGTCGTCTCGACAGACAAGCGCGCGATCGTCTGCGCCCAGTTAAACTTTTGTTTAATCGTTTTTTTTTTTTAGTTTCGTCAGTGCCATGACGCTTGGCACTTAGCCACTCTCCTGTGCCACGTACTACAAGGCGTGCGGCGTCTTTCGCACACATGCTGATGCCGCTGTAAAGTCATTATCGAAGTTCCTCTTGTGTGATCCTTCGTTACGAAGTCTGAAGAATGCAAGAATGGCGGGTTGCTTTGCCTCTCGTGGCTTTCTCACTTAGTCGATTTGAAGGATCTTGTGAATGTAGAGAGAGAGAGAGAGAGAGAATAAGGTTGAAAGAAAGGCAGGGAGGTTAACCAGGGCTGAGCGCGGTAGGCTACCCTGCACTGGGGAAGGAGGGAGGGGGAATAAAACTTAGAGAGAGGAGGAGAGCAAAGTCACTGTTGCCGTCGACGTAACGGTAGTTCTGCGCTTGACATCACAGGCGGTGAGTCAATCCCGTGGCTGAAACTAGAGCAGCGCATTCGTTGCTTTATGCAACTTGTATGCGCGGTCCTATGCAACCAAAAATCTTGTCGACGGTGAAGTCATGGTGGTGCTTCTAGTGTTCTCAAGCAACAGACTTCTGAAGGATTGCGAGAACTGGAGTGATTGTGTCCAGCAGTTGCAACAGCTATAGCACCAACGGTACCGATGCCGGATTTAACAGAACAAGCATTCACCTAATAGACGCTATCTTGGCTTACGTCTGTTTTTCTTTTATTCAAAAAGTTTTTAAAATTATAATTACATTGTTAGCAGAAGTTATTTCTTAGCTGTCCTTCTTTTATATCCCGTACATTACCTATGTCTCTATATTGTTTTTTTTTTTTTCTGCCGGTCTGCTTACTGCAGTATGCCTTTAACGTGCTGCCAATGTAACCTCTCTGCTTTTATTTCCAGTTTTAACTGCCTGCGTCATTTCTTCCGCTGTTCTTCTTCAAGTGGAATGTAAGTTTGATACTTATATTCCACTTAAATTTACTGTTATGTAGAGGTGATGTTGAGTACAAATATATAATAATCTGGGCGCGCCTGGAGTATACAGTAGCGATAATTCTGCTTACTGCTAACTAAATTAGCAAATTTTAGTTTGCATTATAATAACGTAAATTATTAGGCGCCATCTTAAATACGTTGATAAAGATATTCGAGAAACACTGTTATGCCAAATGTTCCGCTTTTCTCATGAGCGTCCCAAAGAGTCGTTTTACGCCATTTTTCATAGGCACTGAATTTAATTATTGTAGCTATTAGGGGTTACCCGCCGCCGGGGTCCAGTGCTTATGGCGCTTGGCTGCTGGCCCGAAGGTCACGGTAGCCGGATTTCGACGGAGGGAAAATGATAGAGGCCCGTGTACTTATATGTAGGTTTTGGAAACCCAGGTCGTCAACATTTCCGGAGCCCTCCATACAGAGTCTTTCATAATCATATTGCGGTTTTTCGACGTAAAACGCAACAATTATTATTAAATCTTAGGGGTTTCTCCTGTATCGTGTTTCTGTACTTATTCGCTGTGTGTCATACGGAACCACTTTCCTATTTTACTTAGATATATTTGTTTTCGTTATTTAGGCTTCCCTGAATCCTTTTACTGTTGCTAATCGCCAGGTAATCGGATCTATAAGTGTCAATAACGCGAATAGCGGCGGTGTCCTACAGCGCTTGGCGCAACTGTACAATTCGTCTGAAACGTTTCTGGGTTGCACATGTTCTTGGTGAGGTACACCTGTCCGGCGATCCGTTATTGCGAAAACCATAATATGTTTACCGGCAAGGTAGAACTCCACAGCGGTATTTGCACCATCGTGCGGAGGCTTCTTATAGAAGTTCATATGGTTACTTGGCAACCCGTTTGCTGGTCAGCAAGCAGAGCAGTGACTAGCACCCATCAGTTACAAAAGCTACATGCAAGAACCACTATCAGCGAAATGTATAAAGAGCTGTCATGTTAAGCAGCTAAAACAACGCCAATAAGTTTCGGAATGAAACTGATATACGTTAGCAAGAATTACAAAGCTTTTGATATACTAAGAGAGTTTTCTTTCAAATGAAGCACAATTGGTCGCAGGTAATAAATTTTCAAGCGAACAATTATGTGTATAGGCGTTTAATGCTGCATTGTATGGATATACACATAAAAGGGACTGTCTACCGCTCGGAAAAAGCATTTCTGATTGTGGTGAAAATGAGAAGGTCGTTCGTCACATCGGCGGCAACGAGCATGCTTTTGCCCCATAAAAAAGAAATTATATTTTTAATTTGATGTTGAAAATTGTGAAATAATGACCGCTAGCGTCACCCAACGGCGACGTGGTTCAATCCACTGGTATGACAAGAAATCCTCGAAAGTAGACTCATTTTGCTTAAAAACAAACATGTATAACTTGAAATTGTATGTTACGCACTTGAGGCACCTTTCGGTTGCGTCAGAGAGTAATTTTTTTTCCCTTTTTTTTCCCCACGCATCCAAAAAGGCGCCCGGTGGCGCTGCTTGCGGCGCCGCCTTCGATTTCTTCTGCTTCAACGCTTCAACTCATGCGCTATGCCATGCGGCTCTCCGCGCTGGTCGTACTGTGCCGCTGTATTGTTGTTAGGATGTCTCACATGTGCTGCGCTGTGAAGGCGCGCATATATTGTCTCTTTCTGATAAATCGACTTGGCTTGGATTGCGGCAGCAGTGCTAAAATAAACGCACAGACTGCGAATACAGAAAAACAAGTGCTCCGTAATCGTATAATACTGAAAACGACTGTTACATTCATTACAATAGTATTCAGCGAAAATAAAGTACTTAATCCTACAGAAATCACATGTGCTTTCGGCTTTAATTTTTACCGGCACTACAATCGTCATCGCGTCCACCAGGGCTGGGCAAAGATACTTTGAAATTGTATCGCGATACGATACAAGATACTCAGGCAAGAAGTATTGGAGATACAGATACAAGATACTGCCGCAATAATTGTATCCGATACGATACTTGGCAATTGTATCTTAAGATACTTCGATACATTCTCAAATTTGTTATTATATATCCATATATTGTAGCAGCAAACGCCTATACACGAAAATGTCTGCTTGAAAATTTCTTAACTGAGATTATTTTGTTTCACATAAATGAAATGTCTGTTAGTATCTCAAACGTTTTGCCCTTCTTGCTCAAAGTACATTCGTTTCCTTCCAATACAACTTATTGGGGCTTGTTTTAGCTTCTTCACAGGACAACTCTTTATGCTCTTCGCAGACAGCGGTTCTGCTTATCATTTTTGCAATTGGTGGGAGTCGCTGCCCAGCTTGCCGACCAGCTAGCGGGTTGCCATATCATCACAATAACGTCAATAAGAAGTCTTCGCACGACGGCGCAAATACCAGTGTGGACTTTTACCTTGTTCGTAAAAGACAGTTTGCACAATGCCGTATATCCGGACAGGTGTACAGCAGCAACAACGCTGGTAGCGACTTCTTTCTTTTTTTTGGAGGGGGAGGGGGGGCGCATGGTGTATACGGGGTTTGAGACCGTTCGCAAGCGGCCCGGCCGGCACACATGACCGACTGTCCCATTTGTTTTTATTTTCTAAATAAGTATGTTCGTGAGCTACCCAGACATGATTGGACTCAAGCATTCCTTTCGTGAGGAACATGTGGTCCCCATGTGCTGAAATATAACCGTGGAAGAAAAACTCTATATTTCAATCCGCGTCCAGATTTCACTCGTTGTGTACATGGGTATCGATGTTTCTCGAATCCTGACTCCAAATCTCGTTCAGAAATGACCTATATATGAGATATTGGAAAGGCTTCCTTTCAAATGGCAACGTCATTTTGTTCAAACTCTCTCCGACCCCACCATCTTCACTGTCCCGGCCCTTGGAGCTAAATTTCGAGACTGCGGCCTGCCGGCTATACGTAGATGACGTAAAACTGCAATCAATTTACACGTTCTTAGCTGCTGGCGTAAGCGATTCTTTGTTGATATACTCACTAACGTGCAATCCTTTAGCAACTTTTCTTCAACGAGAGAACATGCGCAACACGGGTATGTCTCAGACGTATTGTATAGTTGCACAAAGCGACGCAGGACACAGCCGCTATTCGCGCTATTGCCGCTTATAGCTCCCATTACGTGGCCATTAGTAATACGAAAAATATTTAAGAAGACCTAAAACAGGAAAACAAACATAAGTAAAATAGAGAGGTGGTTGTGCATCAAACATTCACATTGAATGAGTACAGAAACAGAATACAGACCACGCCCTTAAAAGCTATGGGCATGAAGTATCGTCAACTTACCTGTTGAGACAATAGAAAATGCAGTGCCTATAGGAAATTGCCTGAAACGGCTCGTTGGGACGCTCATGAGAAAAATGAAGCATTCAGTTAAACAAAGTTTCTCGAATCCCCTTCCTAACATTTTTAAGGTGGCTCCTAATGATTTTCATTATTATATTGCAAACTCAATTTCTCTATTCTCTTAAGCGGTAAGCAGAATATTTTGTACTGTATACTCAAGGCACGCCCACATAATATATTTGTTTTCAAGATCGCCTTGGCAATGTGTAAATGTGTAAACAGTAGTAGAAATGAAGCAGACAATTCGAAGAATAAAGCAAAAATCTTATTTTGGGAGCGCGTTGCAAAAGACATACTGAAGTGACCAGACTGGAAAAACAGTGCAGAGACCTAGGTAGTGTATGTGATGCAAAATGACAGCTAAGAAAACACTTGTGCTAATAATCAAATTATGATTTCATAAATTCTTTGAATAAATGTAGATGGAAGTGAAAAATACGGTACGCCAAGATATTTTCTGTTAGGTAAACACTTGCTCTATTAGATCTAGCATCAGTACCAGTGGCGCTAAAGTTGTTAGAATCTTATTTGTATAAAATGTAATTCATGGCATGCAAGTCAAACTTACATCCACGAGATCCCTCAAATCGCTGATATGTAAAATCCACTCGACGCAAAGCAACCCCATTCTCGCACGCATCACATTTCGTTACGGAGCAAGACGCAAGAGAATCTTCAATAACGACACTGTAACAACATCAGAATTTGCGCGATAGACGCCGCACGCAGTCGAGTACGCGGCGCAGGACAGTGGCTAAGAGCAAGTGTCGCGGCAATGGCGCAACTAAAGAGAAAAGAAATCGAGAAAACAAAAGGTACGTCGGCTGGGCGTAGACGTCCACGTGCTTGTCTTTCTGATCTTCTACCCTGAGTGGATGGCTCTGGCGTAAAAATAAATAACGTCACTGCCCTTAGAATTATTCAGATTTCTTAGTGGCACCAGTACCAGCTTGAGAAACGGAGCTTGGCCAGCGATTATTGTTTCGCACGGTTGTGTTGCGATAGAAGTATCTTGTATCTTAAGATACACGATACATTATCGAATGTATCGGAAATACAGATACAGATACTCGTTTTGCGAGACGTATCGCGATACAGATACAAGATACCCATAGAGTATCTAAGATAGTATCTAAGATACATGTATCTTCGATACTGCCCAGCACTGGCGTCCACCAACCACCGTTGTCGGCATGTTTCACGCCAATGTACATTCTAGCCACTGTAGCCAATGGAAGAAGACCGAATGCAGATAGAAAAATTCTGTTTTAAAAATTTCTACTCACTATCCAGAGAAACCGCTGCAACGTTGGACACTTCAGACGGTACACTTTCTATTGCGGTACAAAACAGAAAAGCGATGAAGGACGGTAGACAGTCCCTTTAACAAACTTGAGTATGTATCGAAGTATCTTAAGATACAATTGGAATGTATCGTATCGGATACAATCAGTTTTGCAGTATCTTGTATCTGTATCCCAAATACTTCTTGCCTGAGTATCTTGTATCGTATCGCGATACAATTTCAAAGTATCTTTGCCCAGCCCTGCGCGCACGCATGTGTTGGTTTTCGTCGTGTTCATTTTGCTTCATTATATTTCAGTTGTTAGACAGTGCTCGTACTGTGTCCTATTCTTGTGTTCCGTCTTGTTTGCGATGATTTTTTACTAATACTTAGTACATGGAAAGTTAGAAACTGTCTAATCGGACGTTTTGCAAACCGATCTACAACTTGCTCATTGGAATTTCTTGCCCAGCTTCGTTGCTTCAAAAGTTAGTTAATTAAACATGCCAATTAGGCAATTAAGAATACAAAAATAGTGTGACGTACTCCAGACAATAGTCAGCAGCACGCATTTGGTCGCGTCGTCATAGGTTGCGCCGGCATATTTTTAAATTCTGGCTAGAGATAGCTGGGGCACCCAGTATATTGGAGGCCGCGCAACCCGTATTTGCTCCATTTCTTGCCGGTTTAGACGCGGCAATAGCAGTCTGCTCGCGTGGATAAGTTTTATGACAGCCGTTGACAACAAGACAAGCATAGCTATGCTAAATGCTTCCTTGCATGAAAGAGGCGGTCAAAAGGAGATATACGTGAGGGAGCGAAAAAGCAGCGGTATGCGCGAAATGCTTTTGTGAAGTTGCAGGACGGCTGGCACCGTGGCTCGGACGTGCAAGTGCGCGCTAACCTCGTAAGTTTTTTTGTTTCGTTTAAAAATGAAAAAGAAAGGGACGGCTTCAGCGCGCGCTGATGAAACTCTGGCATTGGGCAAGGACTGCAATGCAGAGCAGCACTGAACAGGGGCGTAGCCAAGGGGTGGTTGGGGGGGGGTTCAAACCCCCCCCCGAAATTTTTCAGTTTTGCTTGCGTATATATACACGCACACATACAAACGCACGCACAAACATACATAAAGTATGGTTGAACCCCCCCCCCCCCGAAAAAAATTTCTGGCTACGCCCCTGGCACTGAATAAAGGCTTAAGCTCCTTTCACCGGCTTTGCAATTTTTTCCAAGATTGCCAAAACACAGACACAAGCACACAATTTTTTTTTGCCACTCAGAAATTCCAAATATTTTGCATCTCTAGTTGTGAAATAGTGGATTGTGTTACGAAAAATTGCACGATAGAAGGTCCCTTCTTGCTTAGGAAACAAGGCTCGAGTACGGAGGATTGAACGACAGGCAGCCATGACATCGTTTCATCTTCATTGCGGAAAAATAGAAGCGCGTTGTGCGTAGACTGTATTTGGGTAATTTCTAGTACATTTAAAGGGCCACAATGGCTCAAATATGAAAATTAGTTTCGAAACCAATGACGTCGCTCTGACTAACTGGCACAGGGCTTCCGGCGCAAAGCAGAAATAAAACTGGCCTCTTGAAATAGTCCACCTTGCTCCGCAATATGAAGAAAGTTCCCGATGCATACTTTACCAGTCTAAACTGATTCGTTGGTTCTCTTTTAAAAAGTCTCAACGCGGGCATCGTAACCGTACACAGCGCACCGGTGGTAAAGCAAGATGCGTAGTGAGGCGCAATCTGTAAGGGTCGCGTGATAGGTTGGGCTGCGTTTAAGTGCACCTTCTTCAACACATACATTTTCGCTTACATGAATAGATACCAACACACTATACCAAGAGTGCGAGCTTCATAGCTATCTTTATCTGACAATAAACCAGCGTTGGCAGTAACGCGTTACAAGTAATGGCGTTACCGGTAACGCGTTACTTTTTTCGGCAATTTAGTAACGTACTCGTTACCATTTCGTAACTGTAACGGGTAACGTACTTACGTTAACATTTTTCGGTAACGTGAGGTGACACGTTACTCGTTAATCTTTATTCCTATTATCTCGGGAGTACTACACAAAACTCCTTCGTCTCGTAGGCGCCACATTACCAGAGCTGTCCTTTCGTCGCAGCGGCGGACCGCTACCGGCCTGCCAGGCGTTGACAATAGGAGTGTCATCCAATGTGTCCGTCGACCACCCCTACCTATTTACCGTAGGTTCGGAAGTATTCAATAAGAAGCGAGGAAAGCTGTCCGACGACAGCTTTGAAATATAGTTGTTGCTTAATTTTTTCAAGCTGTGGTTGTCAGCAATTTGTCCCTGCAATACTATAAGGCTGTTTATCAGTTCTGTTATCAAAATAACACTTGCTTCTATCTGCTTCTAATTGCGGGCATACGTTTCTGGTTGCTGAATTCCTGAACAAGCGAGGCTGACCTTGAACTCCTTCGCATAAACACTCGCAACTTTCGCGGCAATTATACAGGTTAAAGGGGCAATAATGTTGCCCCTTTACCAATAAGGTAACGTAGGGCGGTAACGCGTTCCTTTTTTGTTAGCGTAACGAGTAAAGTATTTAGTTACTTTTTTTTTGTAACGCATACAACACTCCAATAAACGAACTACTTAAACGCGCGAGGCGCAAGTACCTTAGAGTATTCCATGAATAAAAAAACATCATGCGTAGCGTTTTGTCGGCTTTTCTTTGGCAGGGTGGCTGACATGACTAACGCCGCCTTTCCGCTATTCGTGGCAGCTTCTGAAAGTGCTGGCGGGCATAAGGAGAAAATAAGCAAGGACGTTTTAAACATCTCGCCTTGACGCAACAAATATGGGGGGCGCCGACCACACCAGAATGCGGTCGGCGCAACCGGAAAAGTAAACACTCGCGGCAGCAACTATAAAGGGAGCGGCTAAGACAAGAATCAGAGAAAGGGAATAATGGCGGCGCTAACGTTAATGCGATTCCTTTCGATAGAAAGCCAGGCAGTTAAACGTGCCCGGCACCGAATATCATCGTAATAATGCCTCGCAGTTTATTGTGAAAGAAAGTAGCTTAAACGACTGGCTTCTGCAACTACGTTGTACTGACAAAAACAATAGTGCGTACGCGCGACAACCTTAGAGTCGCAAGAGGATGGCTTTTGAAGAAGAGTAAGGAGTGTCATTTGCGAATGAATAACCACAGAGGGGCCACTGTCACTCAGGAACAGTTGCTCAAAGAAACCTGAAAATGGTGGCGTATATTCGGCATACGTCGAACGGGTTTCCATCCTTCAAAGCCTGCGCCTGCTGCCGATTAAGCCATGCAACGTCGCTCTGTTCGCACACACTGTAGTAGCGCAGGTTGCAAGCCCGAATTTCGTGCTTTCTGCAAAGGTAACAAACATGTCGAGTAGAAGCCGTCAAGCGAATTTTTTTTATTACCACGAACAGCCATCCTGCATACTCTCACATGAGAAAGCTATATACACTTGCGCAAAAAAAATAAGGGGAGTGGGAGGACGCTAAGAGACATTGAATCACCGAGGAAATCTTAACGGTGGCACGCCATCGAGGCTCATAACGGCAAAGTAGTTTCCGGGGGCAGGTGGCGCGGCATACAGTGCTAAAGTAAGCAGCAGCTAATTCGACGACGCTGGGCTGGAGGCAACGAAAGAGAAGTCGCCGTCACCTAGGCAACCGAGGCACACCATCAGATAGGCCGCCAGAAAAGGTTCATTCCTGGATCTCGCAAAAAAGAAAAAAAAGAAAAAAATCTCGAAGCCGCAGCGCACTGCGCAGACCTGGTCATGCGTCGGCGCCCGCACAAATGACTGCACCGACAGGCGGCCAGACACCCTCGCCGCCTTCGAGAGTGGACGAAAGAGCAAAGCGGGAAGTGTTTTATCCCCCCTCCCCCTCCAAGTTTAAACCAATTACGTGGCATATGAAGAACAAAATGTACTGCGCAACGTCACCATCAGCCTTACCCCATTCTTCTGCGGGAGCAACTAGACCATGCGTCCGAAATGAAATTACCGCAATGAGTGCCTCATAAGGGGCATTATGTGGGGAAACACGGCATGACATACGCGATGTCGTGCACGCAGCAGCACGTTCAAACGGCCACAGACACAACTACAGTCAAGTGCAGACTAAACCACAATGAATGTGCGATATCTGGAAGTTTAGCTGTTTGCATTCTTTATTTGTTTGTATTTGTATGCGCTAGATACACAGAATACGCACTAATAGATTCTACGAAAACTAACAGGGACCACAGTTTCCGCGCGCCTCGAACAAAGTACACTTTTGTTGAGTTTTTGTATACGAAGACAACAAGCGCAGAGGCGTAGCTGAAGTCTGAAAAATGACAGCGAAATCAAATAGCCCGGGATCGCACTTCCCAGAAGAGGTAACAAGGCGGGTGCATTAACGACGCGGCTTTTATTAGACGCAGCCTTTTCCGAGCTGTAAGTGAGCCGGCAAGAGAATGCATGCGCACGAACAAGCATGTAGTACAATGTTCAGCTCCCCTCGAAAATAAGTACGCGGGCTTTCCACCACCACCATGCCCTCCCGGCGTTTCATTCTGAGACTGCACTTAGCCGATGAAAGGCAGCGGCCTCGTACAGTGCAACGGATTTAAGATACGCCCGTTCGCAGACGCGCACGGAGGAGAAGCAGCCTTTCCAGGACGTCGCAACCACTAAAAGGCTGTCGAAGTCTTCGTTGGAAGCCTCCGTATTTGCAGGAAGCCGTAATAAAAAATAAAAAGAAGAGAAACAGACTGTCTCCGGCGAAAAAGATGGCGCGTGGTTCGGTGCTCATTTTAGCGGATTCCAGGCAGTGAGCAAACGGGGCGGATGTCGCAGTGGCGCTTCGTCGAGCCTTCCAGCGCCCTAAGTGCCAGCGCCGTAAATAACGTCTACGCCGAAGGGTTGGAATCCAATCCCCGAGCCTCGTCACAGGGCAAGCAGGACAGCATCGGCAAAAGAAGAAAAATCGATCTGGCTTTAAGTGCCTAGCGCTGCCAACTCGGTAACAGCAGCGAGCCTCCCTCAGAAATAGCCACAGGTGAGACTCGAGCCACGGCCAGTCAATGCACATTTGCCTCAGGTCATGTTTTCCTTGCGGCACGGTGCCGCTATTTGCTCGGCGCTTTCGCTCACCGTCGCTCTTTTTTGCTTTTCCTCGCTTTCGGCGCTGCATTGGCTGAGTAGCGACAACGGCCGCCCTGCAGGTCGGCTCTGCAAACCCAATAAGCGCGTTTCAGCCCCGCCTCCGCAAGGAGTGGGCAAAATGCACGACGCGCCAAATTTTGCCACCGCGTTGGGAAACGCTCGAGCGGCGCCGCGATGGGCCAAAACCCAATTTCCCGGTCAGACGCGCTCGCGACGTGCGATCGACGAATTTCGCCGCTGGCAGGCTCGGTGCGCCTCAAATGCGATTTTGGCAAAGCTCGAACGGCGGTTGGTGGTGCCCAAACGAGGGCCGTTCACGGTACCCGGATACCTACAAACCAACGCGATCGCTTCAACGAGCCAAGCTGGCCATCTTCGAGCCCACGAACTCTGCCCTGTCCTGTGTGTAAGCGCGTTATATTAGCCACGAAAATGACAGTCTATTTTCCAGCCCCTCCACAGTAGCTCCATCCAGTCTACCAGCCTGGTAGCAATTTAGAGAAAAGCTGAACCTGACGATGTTGGCGAACACAAACGACGGGGATGGCCGCAGAAATGGCACTATGCATTCTTTCGCTGGGCCCTTAGAATTTACGCGCCGACTCAACCATACATTCCAGGCGCCTTCCAACTCCACGCTGAGCGAAAACCCATCCGAGAATGACATGCACCGAGCAAGATCATCGCGGAAATATATTACCCCCTGCAAGTAATGCGTTCGTCGTTACTGCACGCGGCGAAAGGCGCGCAGACTGGTCGCTCGCATGCGATAACTGTTGCACTTTTCTAGTGTGACGGCAGTGTGGCCACTAGAAACGGCTGAGCTCGTATGTCCAGCTATGAAAATGCTAGTTTCACGCAGTGCGCATGGCAACGGCGGTCGGGCGTCCACAGGATAGAAACGAAGGCTGGCGAAATTCACTCCGGCAAACTTAGAGTGGTCAGACGTGAGTGTTTGCCGACGGGAACTTCGTCATTTGCAAATACATGATGGAAAATGAGCTACAGTTTGGTTGCTAACCTGAACAGGATGAACTAAACCGAGGGGGGTCTCCCGCTGGTGGTCTCACGCTAGCGAGACCACCAGCTTGACAACAAAAATGTTGCCTTCTACACGCTTTCGAGACAATATCATTCACAAACAAGTGACCGCGGTTACGCCAATATCGACGCAAGCTTTTTCCAGTTGGTGCTGCTGTTTACCGAACGACCTTTCTACTATCATACAGGCAGCGGGGAAAGCCACTACATGAGACTAGAAAGAAATAAGAGGAAGAATGGCCTCTTCCATGCTTCGTCTTCGTCAAGATAACACGACACCGAAGTTCGCTAAACAAACAAAGCTATAGAGGATACCCAAAATCGGAAGCGGAAGTCAGGACAAGCAAGTTATTACAAACGACACCTTTATCCAGCTGCTTCGTTTACAGCGCAAACAGAACCCCACGGCGGAGGTGGACAGCGACTAATGAAGCGCCGCCATGGGTCTGCTGTGTCCGGTTAAGCTTTACAAACGACTTACGCGACGGACTCGGGCGCTCCTTCACAAGCCTGGCGTCGCGGGCCGCTGAGACGCGGAGGTTCTCTATTAATCAGCGTGCAAGGTTAGGAGAGGAGGCTGAAGATTAGGCGGTAAAGCCACCATCACTGGCGCCCAAGCAAGAAACCTCGCCGATCAATGAGCTCGGACAGAACTGACCATTCGTCTTGTAATACACGTCTGTCGCCCGTGACCAAGTACAACGCGCGCTAAATCTCACTGTTACAGCACGCCTTTCTCCCATCGGCATGAGGACACGTTACTTTGTTGGCCAAATGACATCGCTGCCGTTGAAGGAATTAATTGACAATACTACCGTAGAAAAAAATAAAACATTCGCAATCAAGTTGAAAGTCGTTCTGACAGTGGAGTTACAGAAATCCTGAAGACCGCGACGGTGCGGCGGCGGCGCGTTACGCTGTTGCTGATCTAAAATGCATTAAGTACAAAAATGCGCGCGTAGGCAGTATTTTGGAGCAGTAACGACACAGATTTCTACCTCGAGAATAAAATAAACACTGACGCAGACTTCCAAATTTCTAGACCAATACTACTACCCAGTTATGTGCGAAGAAAAAAAATTGACCAGTCACTGTACGCGCCTGAAAGATACTCTTGCTTTCTATAGGAAACACTCGCACGTAGATGGCCTCCTCTAGAGTTATGCTATGCTTGAGTGATAAGCTAGTCTGCTATCACAACGTTATCCCCGTGTCCGACACCTCAAGTCACGGTGCGGCGCCAATGATGTTCAGTACTTTGCCACAGCTGAGAAGGTACAGTACTCACGGTTCAAATGCGACATCAAAATGTTTGGTATAACGACTTGTATGCGCAATCGCTCGAGATAACCACGTCATGTCGTGACGAATGTGGTCTCGAAAGATAATGTCGGCTCTGATTTACGCGTTCGAGTCGAAATTACGCCGATATGACCCAAACTGGAGACGGTAGAAACGAAAAAAAAAAATGTACATTACTTAGCCCTAAATTGTCCTATTTCAATCCGTGACTACTGTACAGGCTACATTAAGGCACATTCACACCTTCGACCGGCACCAGACAAGCGAACATTTGCGACTGAAAGTGTTCACACCTGCGTGCAACCTATACTTGTCGCCACACAGAATTCACGTTTGCTCGCACAATGCTCGCCTTTCCATAGCACCTTAAAATAAGCTGACGCCCTGTTCCTGCGCATCTGATAGGTTCAGAGGGCTGCGACTGCAATTGCGCCACAGAAAAATCGAGCAGCGAGCGACTGAGCAGTCGCTTTGCGACCAAAGCGGCCATTTGCATCGTTTGCGACTAACTTGGTCGCGCGACGGCGGTTAGTCACTGGAGTGAACGAGCATTTATGACTCTGGCTATCCCATACCGACTAACCCCACAGATGTGCACACACATGCCACAAACATACAATGTCTACAACAACATGTGTGCAAAGAAGATAAAAACATCACTAGAGGAAACTTGGACGCTAGTGTCTATGTGAGCTGCAAGTATGACGGTTCAGCCAGCACAGCATGCCCGTAGCTGGGGGGGGGGGGGGGCGAAATTTTTGTGATACATGGTGTTTTACTGAAAATAAATAATGAAAATAGGCATTTTTCTCAAAAAGTCAAGGTTTTCAGCAAGTGGGGCAAGCTTGAACTTGGCTAAGCGTAGGAGACGACAGCCATAGCGAAGAGAAATCGAGAAAGAATCTTCATGGCTCTACACCACAGCATTTAACAAATATTTCCTCTCGTTAACTATTGATGACCGGAACACGTTTTTCGAAACTGTCGTTCTCGAGCATGACGTAGCTAAATTTAGAGTGTCTTTGTCACAAGTTTCTGTTTGACCCTTATACTAACTTGTTTTTCAATTAAATCCTGTACATCACTTTTTTTTTTACGAAGATATGTACCGTGTCAGTTTGAAGAATGATTGTAATTTTGTTATTCGTTGTACGAACTTTGTATCTCACTGCCTGTAATAGGGTGGATATATGTGTTACTGGAAGTTATTTTTACTCTTCTCAGTTTCTCATTCCCTAATATCTCTTACAAATGTTATTACTACCGCCAATATAACTTACAGCAAGTAGATTATCTTGTTCTGCATTGTTCAGCTGTTCTGCCAAATATTGCATTCGTGTTATGACATGTCCTTTATGTTACTTCTTACCCAACCTCATGCAATGCCCAGTAGAAGACCCTTAAGGGTGCAAAAAGTATTGACGATGGTGAGCAATGGTAGCTTCATATGAAGCGCAGCGCGAAATGTCAAAATCCAGACAGAATACGTCGCGAAACAAATGCAACCGCGATTGGTTGGAGAAGTGCGCCAGTGACGTGTGATCATCCTGGTTATTCTGAAATTGCTCGAAAGTGCACCCCAGACCACAGACAGACGTTCACAACCGACGGGGTAAGAGCTTTTATGATGGGGCTTGTAATATGCGCCTGTGAAAAACCTGCACCAGCCTCACATTTGCACATTGGTGTGCAGTGAATAGGATTCCTTCACAAAAATCTGCGCTTCACCGCTGAGCTGCACATTACTATACGTCCCAGTAACATCTGTAGTGTTCGATGGCATCATGACCCGCTTCATTACTAACGAAAGTGTATCCACACGTATGTCGACATGATGTAGGGATTCCATCACTCAATTCTTGTTACCCTATTGAAACGGACTTCGCGTAACAGTTTTAATATGTCTAAATATTGTCGGATACACTTTAAGAAGTCCGAAGAGGTCCCACCCAGATGACCGAAGCGCGGACACCGATCGCCCCTGCGACTAAAGAAACAGTCCCGCTCATGCAATGTTCTCCGAAGACGTGGTAACCGGCCGGCCGGCTCATGACGTTAGTCTGAAGTGCGCACCCATTGAACCAGGCTTGTGTGCATCCGCCTCTGAGGAGGAAAGGCCGCAGATCTCTAAAGCTGTAACCGACTATAGCCCACATCATAGCTTTTCTTTATCATCCACCATTCATCCACCATGGTACGGACACTCGCCATTTCTGTGTCAAACATTTGACTCGCAAACGCCCACGCAGACCAGTTACGCCGTTTCAGCTAATGGGTGCCACTGCCGTAGCAAACCCCCTTCCCCCCGAAATTTTTCAATTTTGCATATGTGTATATACAAGCACACATTCAAACGCACGCACGAACATGAAGTATGATTGAACCCCCACACCCTCCCGAAAAAAAAAGTTTCTGGCTACGCTACTGATGGGCGCATTGAGCTATAAATGAACAATGGTTCACAGCGTATTCACCACATTACAACCCGCTTTACCCTGCGCCCGCCAATACCTCAGGGACTGTATACGTCGTTGAAAAATTTCTACGGATAATTCATACCCTAAAGCGCGCACACGCACACCACAATGCTTCTACCGTGTTAATGTATACCTTTGCACTTTGAACAAGGATACTAGCAAAACACGAACCTCGTGTTAACGCAGACTACCTACAGGGCATTTTTTACACTTTTTTTGAAACAGAGATCTAGACCTCTTCTATTGGGGAATACGCGCGATACGACAATATCGAACCGTCGTATAGCTGCAAGACTGCAGTCCTTCAGGCTACGGAATCTTCGCACAGCCGTAAAACATCCCCTAAAGGAGCCTAAAGAAACCAAGGCTCCTTGGTTATACCTGAACTCATGCACGAAACTTTGTGATCCACGTACTGTTTGATTGCATAAACTGTTTACACATGTGGTGTTCTACCGAGTGCCATATTTTGTTACTTTTCTTTACTTGTTTCATTTGCTAAGTGATAAGGAGTAGCCGGTGCTGTTCTAAAGGAGCCAACCTCTCCTCACTTCAATAAAAAAAAAATAATTGTTTGGGTGAAGTCTCGAATTATCTGTACCAATGCTGCGACAGTGTGCGCAACGGCGAGTTTTCATCCTTGAACCGGCGCGCGCATTGGCTCACTTGAGTCTACTGCACAGCTCACGGAGCATAATGCGTAAGTGCTATCGCAATAGCCCTCTTACCTTAAAGAGCGCTTACAGCAACCGTTACCTTACGCGATGTTCGCGGGCACCAAGTCTTCGAAGCACCAGCGCTGCGTCCAAACGCGCTAAAAGAGGTACAACCTTTGGGCTTTTCACTGACGCTCGGCTAAAGAAACGAGCCGCATTTGTGAATGCGAGCGGTCGCCCGTCGGCAGGCAGCCAGGGATCGACCACGGAGCGCGCCGCCGTCTGTGCGGGCCGATCCTCCGGCAGCGGCCCCCACGGGCGAAGGCAACACTCGCGCCACCGCAGTCAGGCACAGGAAGGGCCTTGCGACTCACCTGCAAAGGACAAGAGCACAATGCGACTGCGGTCAAAAAGAGCGCCCTTCCCTCTTTCTCGAGAGTCGCGGCAGGGACACACACGGGAAGTGTGGAACAGAAGCAAAAACAGCCAAGTTCACCAGTCCGCAAATCTGTATCGGCGATTGCGCAAGGCGGCAAAGGCGAGCCAGCCAAGTAGGACACAGAGCTGGAGGACCGACCTGGTTCCGCCGCGTACGAAACTCGGGGCCCGCCCGCCGAAGATGGCACAGTTCGCGCCGCCAGCACCGACCTGGTATCTGCCGACAACCATTCTTTATCGGCCGCGCCGCCAAGAGTTGACCCAGTGCGCCGCGCCAAAATCGGCAGGCCAGCCACCAGAACGCACCGAGTGTGTTTGTGTGCAGGAGGGAAAGGGCGATGTTGCAACCAACGCGTAAAGCTCGTACGAAATGCGCACAAGCCTTCATGCAGCGGCGGGCGGTTACCGAAGACTCGATTGCGATCAGGATGCTGCATCTGTAGGCAGCTTTCCCACGCCGCCCGTGGTCAACGCAGGATTTCTGGCACGTCGACGGCCATTTCGCGGCGACTTGATCGAATCGGCGAAAGTCGCTGCTGCAGTTGAGCATCTAACAGAAATTCGTTGGAGTGAAATGGCCGCTGCAACGGTGTTCGAGACCTGTTTAGCAGTTGCGGTCAGCCTCGCAGGACTGAGCTAGGTGGCCTGCGCATTAACGAACGAAAGCGGCAGCGAATGTTGCCCGGCGCGGAGAGTTGGGAGCAGCCAGTTCTGCGCGCGGTGTTGCCGCCGGGCGACGAACAGGCCTGCCGGACAACTTTCGCGGGGTCAAGGGCCGCTGTTCGTTCACCCGAGTCAGGCTGGCCCCGATAGCGCTACGCGGCCGCCGCGTGCATTAGTGCTAGCGAGGCACCGGAACTGACTGCGTGCAACCACGAGCAAGTCGTCGTCACTGCGGATGCGGCGCTGTTACGCACACACCCAGCAGGAGACCCGCGATCAAACACGTACGGTCGCCCATGAAAATGTAAAGAACGCGGAGAAGACACGTTGCATGTGCTGCGCGCCGGTAGCGTACATTCGCAATTCGTTTTCGAACGAGTCACAAATACGTGTACGTATATGACCGCATAAGGCGCACTGTTGCGAAAATACGCATTGCCCGTAGGGATTTTCACTGCTCTCCCCGCGTTAGCTGTGCTATGACAGTGCTTCGATGTTGTGATCAGCGATAAACGCAACTAACTTATAGTCACGAAACGTATGCGTTGAAGCAACTGCAGGTGGTGTATTTCACATGTTCCAGTCGGTTGAATATCGTTTACGCACACGCAACACCGACCGTTTCATTGACATGGGCGCGTTAGCGACCTTGAAAAGCATCGATGCACAGTGGAAATAACGCAGGCCAACGTAACTGGCCACAACTTATCTGCAGATGCAACTAGTATAAGTTGGCTGGTGACTGAAAAGAAACACTGAAAGAGCTAACAAGGGAGGGATAGGCGAACTCCAGTTATTAACGGGCGATGATTCGCAAAAATGATGGGAGGGAATTACAAACATTAAAATATTTCCAAAAGTGCATCGTATGCTTGTCCATAAAGAAGCATCTGTTTTCTCCTCGCAGAAGCCGTGAATGAAGCTACCATACTTGTAATAGGATGCCAACAGAGAATAGCTGAGTTGGAATATATTTGCGCACATTTCACGGCAGCCACATTAATATATGTTTTTTGTTGTTGTTGTTACGTCTCAAAACCACGATATGAATATGAGGGACGCCGTAATGGAGGGCTCCGAAAATTTCGACCACCTGGTATCGTTTAACGTTCCCCTAGATCTAAGCACACGGGCCCCTAAGCATTTCGCCTCCATCGAAATGCGGCCGCCGCGGCCGGGATTCGATCCCGCGACCCCATCAATATCAGCGACAACAAACCATGCAAATAGAAGTAAGGGTGCAGCGATAGGAACTTCATTTCCGCAAAACAGCACACAGAAACACATTCAATGAAACAAGTAACAAACCGAAGGTCAAGCCTTAAACCACGACGTGATTATGAGGCGCGCCGTAGTGGGGGGTCAGCTCCGGGTTAATTTTGACCACGTGAGGTTATTTAACAACGTGCCCCTAAACCTAAGTACACCGATAATTGAAATGCGGCGGCCGGGAATCGAACCCGCGTCCTCGAGCTTAGCAGTCCAACAGACAGCATAATAGAGGCCTCAATGAAGCCCCACCGGGAAACGGGCTGCACTCAGTGTTGGTTCCTGCATCAATTTTTGCACTGAAGAGCGAATAAGAGGGGAGTGCTCGCGACGTAATGAGGCAACATAGCAGGGGTGCAACAGCCGAACTAGGATTTGGAGCAACTTTTAAAGCAGCAAAATGTTGCCTTTGGAGCACGAAAATCTAAATTTGGAGCAGGTTACGGAAAAGAAACATCAATTTTTTAGCACGAAATCCCAAATTTGGAGCAGTGTAACAAAGAAGGCTTATTTTTAGACAAGAAAACAATATGTACAAACCATTCAACATCGCGTAATTCATGCACAGTGCACGTGAGCACTGCTATTTCAATAAGAGCAGTGTGTTAAACCACCCCACAGTGCAAACAATGACCAAGTCCACATTAGCATTTGTAGTGCCTGTCAGATCATTTGACAGGTGCTGCAAATGCTAATGTGGACGTACCAACCTGGCGACCTCGAAATCGGAAAATTCGTAAAGAAAAAGCGAATGAGGGTGGCGAAAAAAACAAAAACAAACTAGCGTACGTTTTTGTTTGTCTCTCAGGGCCGCAGAAATGTCATACACAGCTCCGAATGGCTGCCAGTAATTTTTTTAGACGTCAGCGATCATACTAGTATTCCCAATTATACGGCGCATGCACGCACGATTAATTGGGACAAAAAGTGCTTTGTCCCGTGACAGCTAGTACTAATAGCCCCTTATAATTCTCAGTACGTTTTTTCGCAAGGCACCGGTGTACTGCGGCGAAAGTAGCTTAAAACGTTCTGCACGCTATAGAACAAGGCCAGTAAATTTCAGAACCGCTGTCGCTTTCTTTTCTTTCACGGTGGGGTTAGGCAAATGGGTTAGGGTTATGGTTAGGGTAGAGTGTACTAGAATGGGGGAGTGGGTCCACTGGAGCGGGCGGCAAGCGGCAAGGGTGAGGCAAGAACACGCTGAAAATTTGCGGTGGCGCTGCAGTCGCCTTCACCTGAAGCTCCCGTCCGCTCCGGCGGCCTACCGACGGGTGGAGCTCCGGCGAGGGCGCCGATCTGTCGTCTGCTCGACGCGGCATCGTCATTTCGACGCACCGCCACTCGCACGTTGTTTTTGCCATTTTTCGCTAGCTTCTTTCTTTTAACCTTGCTGGTGCGAGAAAACAATCAAACGAAATGAAGGTAACACTCGTTATTTGCTACGAGCTGGGTATTTAGAGAAATAAACGCATTACCTTCCTGAAACGCACTGCGACGCCGTCAACGACCTTGCACGAACTCTGCGGGCTACGATTAAGACGCGATTGATGCAGCTGATGCATGAGTGCCAGGCTGCCGCCACGCTGCCGTAACCATGGCAACAACAGCGGTAACTATGGTAACCTTCAGGTGAAGGCGATGGTGGCGTCATCTGCATTTTCAGAAACAAACGCCTCCAGTAGAGTCGACACTCCAGAAGAGCGTACACTGTAGTAGAGTGTACTAGAATGTGGGAGTAGGTCCATACAGGGCTCCGCGCTGAGGCGTTTTTTTTTTTTTTTTTTCTCTCTGCAAATCCAGACGACGCCACCGTCGCTTTCACCTCAAAATTACCATAGTCAACGCTGTTGTTTCCATAGTTACGGCCGCGCAGCGGCCGCCGGCGGCAGCCAGGCAGTCGTGTCTGAAGCGTAGGCACGCAGCGTTGCCGCAGCGTTCGTGCAAGGCCGTGGACGACATCGCACCGCATTTCAGGAGTAATTCAACTAAAGGAAGGCAACACAGCAGCCAACGAGGCCTTCATTCCTCGCTAAAATTAGCACAGCTGAGAAAATTTCGAGGCTGGTCGGTAATTTTGGCGCAATTTCAACCAACTTCGCAGTTTTGGCTCAGCTTGGGGCCAAAATAAGGAATTGTATCAAATTGGCGCAGCTGTTGCACCCCTGCATCAGGTATCCCTGTTGGTTACCACGTCAGGGAAACTAGAGAATCCCTCCTCAATTCACATGAGCTCATGTGTTCGCATGCCGCTATTTCATTTCTATACACCAGTGGAGAGAGAGGCTAGGCAGGGTGATTAACTACCCTTCACTGGGAAAGAGGAAGTGTTTGTACTGAATACGAAGCATGTATTCTGCAGCTCAATAACAGCAGTCCTACAGTTCAGCGGACAGCCAGAACGCGGAAGAAAACAGTCAAGAACGAAAATGCGGGCAGCCTTTTGAACCATCATAACGGAAGACTATAGCCATTCCAAAGTGCGCGCACTTTCGATCAACGTGGGCGGCGCAAAGACATTTACCACCACCAATTTTCAATGTCAGATACACTGCGATGGTGGGGGTCGACGAAGAGAGAGACTATTTAACTGAACGCAGTAGTGTCGTGCGGGGAATGGCCGCAGCAAGTCGGCGATAGTTGGGAAACGCGGTTCGATAGCTAAGCAGGGCGCCCAACAGGACTGGAAGACGAGCGAAAGAAACGGGGCCGAAGGTCGCGAGTTGCCGTTGGGGGAAAAGTGTGCGTCAGCGAAGAAGCCACGAGGCATCTTGCTCAGCCGTCAGAGTAACCTGCATCTGTCAGTGGTGCTCCCTCGGTAACTGCCTTCACCAGGAGGAGGAGGAGGAGGAGGAGAGTGGCGAAAAGGAAACGCCGGCCCCTTCCGAACGGAGCGACGGCCTTGCCGAGCCAGTCTTTTTCCTCGCGGCGCTCGTAGCGGGAATGACGGCTCGTATCGCTCTTGTCGAGGGGATTAAGAACTGACAAGCCCCGCAGAGGCAGGAAGAAGCCGCTCTCGGCCGATTCACAGAGGTCGCATCGGTTGCCCACGGACAGAACGCCAGGAAATCAGACGCTTTACGACGTCGCGCCTAGATTCAGAAACAGCCGATGGCATTTCCAGCTGCAAGCTAGGTAGAGCTGCTACACACCAGAACTTCGAGCTGGTCAGTGCCACCACTGCTAGCTAAAGCACGAAGTGGACAGTACAGTGGAAGGCTGATAAATATACTTACATCTCGATCTGCATAAACGAGAGACGGAACCCATGCGCTCAGTTTTAATAGTTACCACAAGAAGCCATTCATGTTATAGCAAAGTAAAAAATGCGAAACTAATCGCTTTATTCTTTAAGAATTGTCAATGTATATGAATGAGGGGTATTTTTCGATTAACTTTATGCTCTTACTAGAGCAGAAAAGCGTAATGATGATGAAAAAAAAATAACCGACGGCGGCGACGTTAATGCCGCCGTTAGGAACAAAGCCATAAACAATTTGATGACGCGTGGCAACAGTTACTCCTCAGTTCACCTCGGTGTCTCACGCACGCGCATTATATATATATATATATATATATATATATATATATATATATATATATATATATATATATGTATATCACCAGCGCTTTGTTTTGTTTACTACCCGTCGCACATCATATCACATTCGTAAAGTTAATGCTACAGAAGAGCACAGACATGTCGGAAGACAACTGCATAAATCGTACGGCTGAATTGCTTGTAGCCAGGAACTTTCATATACTACGAGTGAAATATGCTGAGTACAGTTGCCGAGCGTTGGTGCGGCCACACGAAACCTCTACCACTGGCTCGTGTGAACGACTGTCTATAGATCCGCTGCGCCACTTCCGAAGCGAGGAGTGAACGGATACCGCAGCGTGGTTCGATTTGGCGGACTTGCCTCGTAAGCAGACTTGGTCTTATCTCAAAGAAAGCTCTCTACCGCGACATATTTGGCAGCAATCGGTACCCCTATGTCGGGTGCTTTGTTCAAGCACCGCCGCAATTGCGCGAGATTGTGCTGGGCAGCCGGAGCGCACGCGATGAACTCGCGGTGTCGTCATTAACACCGACTCTGCTAACGGGGGATGCAGTTAGATTACACTGGAGCGGCCTGTCGTGAACGCGGGAAGTCAGACGAATGGAGTTAAATCAGGCCTGTCTTCGGATCTTAATAATAATTTAATTCCTGATGCCCCGAAACCACAATGGAAAAGGGATCTTGATTCATTTTGACCACCGAGGGACCCTCAACGTGCACATAAATCCAAATGTTCTCGTCTTTCGCCCCCGCTAGAAATGTAGCCTCAGTGGCTTCGAATAGTGAACGGTTTAGTTGTTGGGGTTTAACGTCCCAAAACCACGATCATATTGAACGGTTTCGCACCACTATGATTTGGTGTATAATATCCGCGTTCTGAAGCGGCAGAACGCCGAAAAGCTGAGTGGTGAACGACGGAGCATTCGCAGGGCCGTATTCATCGAGTGTTGTGTTGTAATAAAATGTATATGTATTATTCGTTACCATAAGGTGTCGAATTAATGAAAGTGCACTACAAATACCATGTGCTGCCGAAGCTTGATAAGAAATGCTGATCAAACTAAGGTCTTATATTCACAGCCCCACATGGGTTTTGTGAAAAATAAAATCCTTGTAATGGAGAATAGACGAGAAAATATGAGAGCGAAACCACTAGGCAGACGAGTTTAGCATGCACGAAAATAAAGCAGTGCCGAGGAAAGCGACGTCTAACTTATCACAGGCCCCTCGATCGATTCCACTTCTCGTTCATACTTTCACTAATTACTTGCCACGCGGCGCAGGTCGTTTATTGCGCCCTGTATTAAAAACCTTAATGAGAGGCTTCCTTAAGTTTGATGGAACACAAGCGTAAAGAAGCCTGAGAGGAGGAGCGCGCGCAAATTACTGCAAGCATCCTCTCTAAACAAGCGCGAAGAAACTATAGAACCAAACAGCAGCCAAAGCCGGGGCAAAACGCAAGCGCCCGTTGCCGCAATTCAATCGCGAGCCTTCCTGGACACTACGCTTCCATGCTATCAGACCAGAATGAAGCGCGGAAAGTGCATATATGCAAACCACTTCCCATATGTTCTCGCCTCCGCGGTGGATCGGCGATTATGGCCTACTGCTGCTGAGCGTGAGGTCGCAAACATAATTACCGGCCACAGCTGCCACATTCCAACGGAACGTAAAGGGACCGACAACTGGCCAGAACGTGTGATCAGATCCTGGTGGAAATGAAAAGACTGTGAAATATAGTGACAGGTTCAAGCATGCTTTTCACGATGTGAGTAGTTTTCATATTTTTAAATCGCGTTTAAAAAGTCACGAAAAGTCGATATGTCGCGCAGCCTAGCGGAAGAGCCTTGAAGCTGGGTTATGGAGTCGTTCAATTTGCTCTACGTAGTATGATGCTCTCACGCGCGCCATAAATAGTGCTCAAAATTAGAGCATGTATATGATTATCCATCCCCGCTTTATTGCGTGCTGCGTACGAGGTAAAAAGGGTTGCATGCAGAGAAGCGGCGCTGCCGTCGCGGCAACTAGAGGACACGTCGAACCGCGGCGCATGCGCAGCATACCTCGCGCAATGACACGAACCGCCCTCGCGCTCACCTCCCACTGTTTGCAGCTTGTGTTGTGTGCATACTATTTCATAGTCGCGGCATATCGAAGCATTGATTTTTAAAAAATGTTTCACGGCGTTTTCCGCGTTACCATTGCGTGATTAGACACTCTGACCGGTAAGCTTTCCGTTGCGTTAAAGAATAATAATAATATCTGGCGTTTAACATCCCAAAACCACGATTTGATTATCAGACACGCTGTACTGGAGGGGTCCGGAAATTTCGACCATCTGGTGTTCTTTAACGTACACTGGCATCGCACAGTGCACGGGCCTCTGGCATTTCACCTCCATCGAGATGTGACCGCCGCGGCCGGCATCGAACCCGCGAACTTCGGGTCAGCAGTTGCGTTAAAGAAGACTGGTACCATAAAAATTGGTTGTCGGTCCCTTTAAATACGCTCGTGCGCTCCTGTACCGAGCGTTTCGCCCCCTAAATAGCATGTGGTCAAGAAAAAACAAATCCAAGTTGTTTCATTTACAAAGGTGCTCCGAAAGGCCCATGTGGAAGCCTCTTACGAAACACCTAAGACGCTTCCAAAAGCTGCCCTTTCTTCGAAGCAGAACGATGGCTTCCACTTAATTACTGTCATCGTTGTTCTACGTGCACGGAAAAGCACGAGACGGGAAAGAAGCATTCAAAGGAAGAACGATGCGTGCAAATCTGCTGCTGCCGCGGGATCGGCTGAGGCGCGAATTTCTCACAGCGACTGCGTACGCCTGGCTCGGCGGTCAATCAGCGGCATGTCGCAACCCAGGTAAGCCCAACGAACCCGCAGTTCCATGGCAAGAGGGTTACGCGGCAGAGTAGGGAGGGGCCGAGTGTAGCGAGGAAAGCCAATGGAAATAAATGCGCACATCTTATACGCAGGGCGGCGAGCACTCTCGGTAATTCCGGCCACTGCTCGACCCGAAAAGGACCGCAGCGCGCGGGCTCCCGAATGACGGTCACGCCGGCAACCATAAAAGGAGCCCACGGTGCCGCTGGAGAGGCAGGGTCAGCATCCACCCCCATAAACCAAGTCCCGAGAGGCGGACGCTTTCGGCCGCGGATCACAGGAGTACCGATAAGCCATCTCAAACAGCCACTAGGCCGCCCTTCCTCGGTTGTCCTCTGCGTGCTAGTTGCCTCTTTGAAACAGGGCTTCTCTTATGGAAGGCTGTGTAGGCTACGAGGCTCGGGATTCTTGGTCATTGTGGTCTTGCTCTCATTCAGAGTTTTTATCGGCGCAGACTGCGATTTCACCGAGCCCATGCACTCTGTGGCTGCTGGCTCTGCTGGCGCGTACAGCGGGCTACTAATCCATCATACAATTTTACTCCTTCGTCAAAATTGCACAACCAGGCTCGTTACATGCATCCCTGTATCAAGGGGTGCACGCAATGTGAGCTCAGGCGGAAGTGAACAGGTTTTTGGGACGATCCATTACGTTCGATGTGGGTGAAGTAAAATATAGGGAAAGCTTCAATGAAATCCGCGAATATGAACAGAAAGCTATTGAATAGCACTACAGCGAAACAATGGGAAAACCGAATGAAGCTACCAGTAAAAATTTAACGAAAGATGTTTCTTACGCATATGGAGCCATATTTTAGCAAACGAAAACATCCGTGGGTCGCTTACTTTCGGAGTTGTGGTCATACGGCTGCTGCTTAAGCCAAAGAAGCTACATTCGAAGACAATGACTCCATTTAATGCCAGCTTTAAGCTACAAACGCAAAACAAAAAAACAACCGATCGAGTAACTTTGCTGGATGCAAGCTGAGTGCATTGAGTGAAAGCGGTCCCATGCTCATGGTGAGTGGGCTGAAGGGACATGACTGAACAACGACTCGCATAGAACCTCATCGAACTGTCCACGAAAGGCATCGCTGCTACAGGTGACGGACTTGTCGTGTCGCAGCAAGAGCACGGTCTTTTTCTAAGAAGGTGGCGAACCTGCGTTCTGGCAACTCGGTCGGAGTAAAATCCAGGTTGTCAGCCCCGCACAGACGGCTCGAGTTTTCCGCGATTACTGCAGCGCGCATTTGAGTGTCTCGGCGCGAGGGCCCATTATTAATGCAATCGAACGTAGCTACCTTCGACGAGGAAGCCATATTTCGTTCTCTGGAACACCATTACTAGACCAAGTCAACTAATCGTGGCCCTTCTCGGAGGATGGCCTCATCCCAGCACGCTCTCTGGACGGCATGCTGTTTCCTGCATGGCCGGCGAATACACCTTGCGCATCGGAGCATCATGCCGGGGAGAGGGTTCTCGAATCGAGCAAGGAAAAACCTGAAAATGACGTCGCGGAATGGCCAGTTTCTTCAAGGCCAGCAGGGATTTCCCAAAGCTGCCGGGCATGCAGCGCGAAAGCGGCTCAAAACCGGACCCGCGTGCATGCATGAACCGGCAGAGCTTTCGGCCGAGTGCCACGATAATCGCCAATCGGCGGCACAGCAGACACCCGCCGTGAGGAAAGCCTATCATGGTGCCTCGATGACCACGACATATGGTAACTCGTCAAAATTTACGGCTGTAGGTTGTTGCTGATGTTTGCCTAAAGAACACCTTTCAAGTGTTACTATCCTGTCTACTGACTAGAACGGAGAAGGCTGTTGACGAAACCGTTGTCCTTTGAACCCAAACAGAAATAGCATTGATTTGACTACAAGATGATATTATGCTGCCTTCAGACCTGGCACGATCATAATTATCGGGAATCGTCATAAGATGATTTGCGGAGTAAGGAACGTGGGCTTCAGGCAAGGTTCCTTTCGGCGAAACACGGCAAACCACACAGGGTCGATATTAGGCCGACGCACCTGGCTGTAAACAAGTTTAAAAAGAAAAAAAAAATATAAGCAAGCTTCCATTTCCAGAGAAATTCATTCCAGCGTTGTTCGATTTTCCAACTCCTAGAAGTCAATTGAGGGAATCCGGCACAAAAGCGTTCTTAAAATGGTGCCATCGTTAGCATACTTCATTTGCACAAGCTCAGCTGTAGCGCTGTGGTCTCCTAGGGGGCCGCGCAAGGCGAAGCGACAACGTCGATGTGTTAATCTTCGAGGCTGTATCTCATTTCGCGCTGACGGTACAATGTGTAATGCGCTGATGCAGAATCTGTCTGGCGAACCTGTTCCAAAAATACGGTTACGCTGCAAGATGCACTCGACGAGCTCAACGCGCACGTAGCACTCGAATCTTTTCCCCGGGGTCCGTGTGGCGCCTTGCAAAGCGTGCTTATTCCCGCATTTTCAGGAAGCGCTCAGTGGCACCCAGTGATCGATGTAACGTCACGTCAGCATGCAACCACGCCGGGCTCCACCTCGGGGAATCCCCCACGTGCCTGCACGGGTCGGTGCACTTCCCGCTAGCGTGCTCCCCGCCAGGTCCTCGCACGCCCGCTCAACACACTGAAGAGGGCCCAAAAAAGGCACGCTGCAAGCCTGTGCCATCAGATATTTCAAAATATAAAAAGAGTGCGCCTTATTTCCTTGGTTATGCACGCGCGTCAAACCAATGATGTCATGGTTACGATCCTGTGGTCACTTCGCGCGCTATAATGCAATTAAGCAGGCCGCTCTAATTGAAAGCGCGCGACCAAGTAAGACGGAAAGATACCTACATGAGAGAGAAAGCAAATGCGTTATGTTTACGAATGCTATGAACAAGGTCACGATACGAGTCTTTCGGCTGCGGCGCGTTCTTGCACCATGACAGTGAGCGCGCCTCCATTGCGTGCTACAAATATGCTTCCAATTTTACTGAAAAACAAAGATGTTGGCAGACCAAAGGAAAAGAGCCTGACACCCTGGCAAGCAGTCCAGCACGTACAAGGCCATAAGCGATTCATTACGTGCCTTGAAGACGACTAGACTGCATGGGAAACATTCCTAGAGGGTCTGTTATTATAACGGCATACTTGATTTCCATTCGCCGAGCTCTCCCCTTCCCAGTGTAACCAACAGGGCACACCACTGGTTCACCTTTTCCTCTTCGTCTCTTTCCCCGACGTTGACCAAACTCAGAAATCGCGTGTGTGTATATCACGTGTGTTAATACCCCCCTTACCGTTAATCACAGCAACACTACTCTGCAGCCCGCGTTGCGTACACACTCCATACGAATTTGGATGGCTCGCCTCAGAATAGAGATAAGATGCAAAAGCTAGGGCGGATAAATACAAAGACTAAACATGACAATCATATCCCACAGGAGCGGCTTATAAGGCCTGGCGCCCTGTAGATATGTTCCGAGTAGGCGCGACGGTCTTTCCAAACGATGCATAACCGAGAAACGCTGCAAAATGCGGCAGCATGTGGGCGTCAGAAGCATAAAGGAATGCGACACTACCCTACAATCCTTCATTCCTCACGGCACAAAGCAGCCTTCATCCCCGACGCATAAAAACCGCTGTTACATATGCAGCGCAAGAAGCACCAGCCTCTCATCCGCCTAGAAAAACCGCGCGCGCGGGTGTTCCCTAATGGGTCACCCTGCACCCACCGCCAGACGAATCAATAACACGCGTCAAGCGTGTTCGTAGAGCGGGAAACAAAAAAAGGACACATCGAGCAGGCCTTATCAAATCCGAGTGAGGACCGGGGAGAAAGAAACACACCGCAATCGAAACGGAACACGCTCCTGCAAGCGCGTACACTCGAGCGCCCACGGCTCCAGCTGTGCCGGCTCCAGGCCCCGACAGTGGGCTCCTGATGGCATCGGACGTCGCTTCCTTTCCCACTGCGCCTGTGCGAACAAGCTTCCTAGCGCGTTTCGCCTATAATGATTACGCGAGGTCAGGGCTTTATAAAACGTTGAGAACAATGGCTGAAATGTTTAGCAAGATAGGTAAGCTTATACTTTGCAGCTACAGCATCGCAGATACCTGAACTTGACATAATAAGTTAGTACCTCTGAACAATCACAATTTCAGCATCTTTGTTATCAACGTTTTGTACTCTCGACATCTACGTTCACTATGTGCAGCTGCACTTCGCTGTATGACGTGCATCGACCTAGGGAGACATTTGCACCGAATACTACCAAATCAAGGACGCTGGACGCCAGTTCAGTAATCCTTCTCGAAATGATTTTTTGCGGAATCCCGTAGTTCAGAAAGGCTGAGAGAAAAAGCGCATGGAAGTGAATTCTCTCTGCTCGGAAAGGGGCAAATGACGCAGTAGGCGCCGATCAGTTACTTCTGCTGTGAAGAACAAGTGTCAACACAAACAAGAGCGCGGCTTCACGAATAACGTTATGAAGAAACCACTACACGTCGTGGTAGTGGTTTTAATAAATAGCGACACTAATATTTTTGATGAGTATTGAGCGAACTACATCGAAAGTGTGCACAGTGCTTGTATGTGTGCACTGCTAAAACCATAACTTCTCAACTCACCAAATGCAGGACCGTGATTTCAGATTTTCTTTTTAATTCTAACAACCAAGTGGAAAGGGGGAGCCTTCGCCGAAAAATAGCGACAACTCCATTTATTTTTTATTTCAATAAAAAAGATGGCAAAAAAAAATGCTGCAACGGTAAACAGGCACAGGCGGTGTGGAAACGTACAGAGAGCAAAGAGCACCTGAAATTAGCGAACCTTACTATATTCATACACATGGAAATGCTTGCGTCAGTGTGCCGTCGATTTCCCTGCATAACTGCTAAATCAGTTACTTGTTAAAAAAAGATCCACGCATCTCCACCAAGTGAATCATTACGAGTGGGCGAAGCTCTGGGTATCGTATGAGTGAGCAACCGTACGTTACCCGAGCGTTGCCCCATATAATGTAAATTGAGTGACCTGAAGTGGCAAAGAGTCGTCGACAAATCTAGGTCCTAAAGTCCATAATGTGTACGTTGAAGTCGCCGACTAGTATAAAGGGTTTGTGCTTGTAGGTATTTTGTATTGCTCTGTCACAATTATAATTGATGTTAGTCTATTGTTAAACCTCATGTTTCTATTTTACACGGCGCTGTGCCGTGCGCACGGACGCCAAACGGACGGGCAAGCCTCGGCCTTAAGGTGTTTCACCCCTAAAACGTGACAGCCTGTTTTGCCGACGCATGTAACGTGATGACTTCTTGTCTATCTCTGCGCAGATAATGTGTTTTTGTTGGTATTCTGCGCAAAGCTTTTGCATATATTGCACTGACCATATGACGCTGACCATAACTGAAAGCTACTTGTCCAATCGCACATTCCGTGTTGGAGTAGGCGATGTCTTGTCCCGAACATTTGTCCTAGAAACAGGAGTGCCGCAAGGTGGTGTATTGAGTTGTCGACTTTTCATTTTCGCAACTGAGGCTGCGGTTGTAATCAACGTTAGTATTCGCGCGACACGAACGTCAGATTATGTCGCGCGAAAGGTTGCAAATTACCAAGGTACTTTGGACAACCAGGTCTGGCATCGTGCAACGCATTTCGTCCTATTTTAATCCGCTCTGATCGTTGACGAAGGCCAAGAAGAAATGGTTAGCATAGGACTCCGGCCCAGATACCACTTGCGCGCAGGAGCGGTAGAACCGGACGAATGCGTTCTTCGTACGCTGGCCAGAGAAAGATCTGCACTGTTCCGCGGGCCCCCTTGCCTCTAGGAGAGACGGAAACTCGCACCTCGGGACCAATGCGCAACCTTTGGCCCCGCAGTCACTCTCTCGCTGTCCTCTTTCCGACCCCTACTTCCCCGCCCCTGTGCAGGGTAGCAGACCGGTCATTACTACCAGGTTAACCTCCCTGCTTCTTCCTTTTCATCTATTTCTCTCTTTGACACCGCAGCCCGGAAGCGCTAAGACACCGCGGCCATCGCGCGCGAGCATTCAACTGTGCCTCTCAAGGCAAGAGGGAAGGGTGTCGCGCTCGAAAGAGGGCGCCAAAATGACTGCAAAAGGAACAACTCCTTTGAATGGCTCTCGCAAGCTCAATTGGCTACAACGGCTCGTTCAAGCCGACCATGTGCGGATGTTGAAGAAAGCGCCGAGCACTAGGAGAACGCTTGTGCTTTCACTCAGTTACAAAGCGACGATGACCGCATAATATTAGCCGAAGCGAAAATACACGGCTCCCGAGTAGCCGAAAACGGGACTGTGGAAAGGCTTCTTAGAGGCCGAATGTTCCGGCGGAAAAGCACGGAACCATTGGTTTGTACCAGCACAAAAATACTACCTAGCTGGTCGTTCTGCTCCGTTCGAATGATAATAGCCGCTCACACCAGCGGAGCGGAGGAAGCGCACCATTCGAGGCCGCGCGCCGATTAATCGAGGCCTGACCAGCGCAGCGGCGAAACAGGTCAGCCTTCCCACGGCAGTCACGCAGCGGGCGCACTTTTCCTCCAATGCGGAGACCGTGTATTCTGGGCACACGATCAGCGCTACATGACGCAGCGGGAAATCGGGTCTACGAAATTTGAAGCCACGAAGATCATTGAAACGACCGCGACTTGGGATTTTGGTATGCAAGCGTTGCAGGCAAAGTGAGCTGCCAACTTTTAAGAACATTGCACTTATTTTGCGCCGGTGTGGGCGTCTTTACTTCGACTTTGTATGCGTGTCGGCGCACAAAAACCTTCCAAGTGGTGTTATTTGCCACATGCATTTACAACGCGTTCATATCTTCTGTGCTATCAAAATATATGCAAAACAGCACGCTGTGCGAAGACTAGGCGGCTAAAAGTGACTGCATGCCCTGCACCTCCCGCGTGGTCTGTGTCAAAGTGCTAACAAAACTCCATTCTCCTTGTTAGCGCCGCGGCGCTAAGGAGCTTACGTCCACGATTTCAGAACACCGTTCGTGGGAAGCCGCATGTACAGCACGCTCACAAAATAGGGGCTCTTCTAACCTCCGAAAGATCTAGTTGAGTTGAATAAACTTTATTTGTCCAACGCTCGTTGCTACTTGCGCCCGGGGCTACGCTGCCAGGGATTGAGGAACCTTTTGCAGTGTTTAACAGCAGTCTTAGTTACTGCGGTACGCACACGTTGGTCGAGCGCAAAAGTGAACATTCCGGCGACTTCATGGAGCGCAAGTGCGTTAAAAAGCGGAGACCCACGTCGACAGCGCGTCGTCCTGTCTGCTGCCGTGTAGACGCGCGTGCGCATCCCTTGGCTGGCCAAGCAGCACGTGGGAAAGGGAGCTCGCGTGGCTTTTATTTTTCCGAAGGCAACGCCGAAGCACAATGGCGGCAGACGGAAGGAGGCGCGCGCCGAAACGAGCAAAGTAGCGCCACGCCAGGTGGGTCAGATGGAGGCGGCAGAGAGTCTCCGCTGTGGCGCGGTCTGTCTACGAAACGCCTAACCGCCGACAGCTCAATTCGCGCGCGCATTGCGCCCAGCTGGATCATGCGCAAATGGTAGCGGTGCTTTGGGATACGGGTGACTGCTTGCTGACGATATTGTTTAGCCCGAGTAGCGTGCCTCGTCTGACAATAGCGGCGAAACCGCAGTTAACGTACACAACCTATGCCGTATCAAATCGTGGTTGTGAACTATTGATCGAGAGTCCTATAACGCCTCATACAACAAGCAGCCCTGTCACCTGCGTTGAGCAGGTCGTGCTCCCAAAAGCAAAACAATGCTTGCAGCAGTGTCGCGAAATGCAAGAAAAGCTGCTGCTCTTTCAACAGGTGGACGCCAATATATCAGTCGGTCCTTAAGTATTCCGCCACTTGGCCAACGCTATACGAGGCGCACAGCAGTGCAGAGACGGGGCCAGGACCGTGTGGAAAGGTGCACGCCAGTGTGAGCCAAGCATGTTGCACTCTACTTCAAGGTTCGCTGGTTTCGTAAGAGAGCCGCGGAACTAAGGCACAGCGAACTGCAGCGATTAGTGGCAGGCCAGACAAACAGCGGCGGAAAGAGCCAGGGGATGCGGTCACTGGGTACAACGACCGCTGGCTCAGAGACGGCGGAGTCAATTCCGGCGGCGAAATGCCACGACCTCCAGTCGAACGAGTCACCTGCGCAGTCGCGGTATATAGTGCCAGCACGCGACCCAAAGGAGGGCTTCCATAACTTGGCAAGCGTCTCGCATAATACGCGCCACCAGTGCAAAGAACAGTTACGCAGACGTATGCGCGCTCACGTAGCCCCGGCCCACAAATATTGAGGAGATATCGAATAAAGCGATGATAACGCTATCATAACCTCGCACGCAGATCGCTAGATGCCGGTGTTGCTCGTATTTCAAGGGGAGGTCAGAAAATGCAAATTATCCCCGTGATACGAATCAGTGTACTAGCACGTATACTACTGGGGAGACTGAACGAGCTTATTTTATGAACGGGATTGAATCTGTGCAGTTAGTGCGCTAGCTTCGCCCATGTTTTACCACGTATAGAGCTACACAAGTGAGCGCTACAGCGGGGCTTGGTCTCGACTGAATCGATTGAAAATGAAAACAACGAGGTTGTCATAATCGCAAAGCTAATTAAATGGAAGATCACGCTGCGCATATTGATCTGTCCGGCGTCGTTGTTTTCCTTAGAGCCTGCTCAGTTCAGAACAGGCCACGAGGGACGACAAACACATTCAGTACACTCTCATTTAATAGATTTGCTTCGCTCAAAATAAGTGGAAGCTAATGTTTCTTTTCTCACACTGTTTCGAATGGCTGCACTGCCAGATAGAGTTACGGCCGCGGCAGAAGAACGCAAGAGACGAGCGTCAGAATGACAAAATACAATATCTAGCACGACTGAGGCAATGCGCAATAAAAATAAGGGACTTTCCACTTCCAGCCGTCAAGCAAGAAATTGTCGACTCCGTACAACTAACGAAAAATAAATTGCCACATGAGTAAGCCACATCACCGTGACCAGCGATCTTAAGTTTTACAGTAAATTGTACGCAATAAACAAACACACAAGAAAAAGAGCAGTGCGAGCGCACACAGGCAGAATTAAGAAAAATGCGCGCACACAAATGCATGATAGCTGTATGTTCACGTAAGACGGGGCTATTCTGCGACTTCAGTGACAGTAACAAAACGTATTTGTGAACCCGAGCAGAGGCAAGCGGGTAACACGACTGTTTCGAAAGCAGTCAACGACAAAGACTAGCTGAACCAAAACGAAGATTAACGACTGTGCAGAGAAGAATGACGCTGGAGAATAGAGGGCGGGGTTGCGGCGCATTGAACTTCAGCAGGCGACGAACAGAAAAGCTGCAAAGGAGACGTCCGCATCATGCCTTCGACCTCTGTCGGCGCGGAACAAGTTATAATGCTCGAACGCGCACAACAGCCGATGCCGAATCGATGCGGTGTCACTCGGAGATGCGATGGAGGATTTCCAGAAGCGAAAAGCGATCACTGCGCGCATCACGGCCTTCGGAGGCATATTTCATTATGGAAAACTAAACAAATAAAAAAAGTCACAGTTTCGCCTCAACGGCGAAGCAATGAATGCGATAGCAATAAACTGGAATGTAACGCGAAGAACGGAAAGCAGCTCGAAATTGCCAGCGCATCGCTCGAGCCCAAAGGACGCACGAAAAGAACACACACAGGACGAGCGCGAACTATGATGCGTCACAGCTCGACACTTGAAGCGCACTGCTCAAACATAAAGCAGGACGCACGAAACGAACGAACAGGTACACACAGGACGAGCGCGAACTAACTGTCACGGTTATTATTTCTGTTTGAACAGCGCGCTCCTTTCGCAAACGCGGCCGCTGCAGCGAGCGAAGCGACCTTCGTACGCTCTGTGACTTCAGCGCGAACATCGCGGGGAACACATATACATATACGGTGCATGACGACGGCGACGGCAAAAATCAGCCGAGACTGTCCATATAATTGCTATCGCAATAAAAAGGGCCCGCAGAGGATAAAAAGGCTTGCACGAAACGGAAACTGCTTCGTTGGGAAGCGAGAAAGAAACGCTTGGTGAATTGTTTCAACGTCGTAAAGCGCCCTGAATACCGCTTCCATCCAGAATTCCACGCGAAAAGTGCTCAGCGTCAACGCCGCACGGAACAGAACCACCCGTGAAGCCGTGTTGCCGCGAGTGAGGAATGCGCGCACAGTGCGGCACAATGAAGAGATGAACTGCATGCCTCCACGCCATTAAGGCTGCGACAGTCATTTCTGCGCTCTACTACACGCAGTAGTTACCAAGTACAACGATGCATAAATTAAAACGCGAACACTAAAAGAAATTGATCATAACATTTGCTACGCGTAATTACACAGCAGTACGACGAGCAATTTAGACAGTTTTTCGCTGTGGAACAGCCAAGCGCGTACGCTTTGGAGCCAGAATTAAACCACAATACAAGCGCAGGCGAGTCTGCAGGACAATACACTCGTCGCTTTCTTTTTCATTACTGTAGCATTCGAACTGGCGTGGATGGTACGTAAGCGAAAGGAAATGAGCGAGTTGGCAAGTTGGTCGACAGGATCGATCGGTCGGTGTTTAAGATCCCAAAACAACACACCGGTTATGGGAGGTAACACGGATGAAAGGCGTGACACGTACTGCTTAGTAGGTGACGATAGGTCGTATTATACATGGCACAATTCATAGTTGTGGATGAGCTAGGACAAGATTTTGTCGTGATTTACATAGCCTTGCGAATGAACAGTTATTGCAGACATCTTCATAAACGAACTTCAGTTTCACTTCTTACGCAAGAAGGTTCGTGAGAGAAAAGCACTGTAATCAACTCGTTTGTAGCTCTCTTCGCTAGAAACCCGTATGGATTTGCTGTGTACAGCTTCATGCCAAACAGGTAGATTTTTTTTTTAGGGGCGAAGCTCCTTAAAGCGGCACCCGTTCGTCCCCGTCGTAGTGCGTAACCAGTCTTAACGCTAGTACCAGATCTTGACCTCCAAGGTGGTGCCGGTGGGAGATTTCTCCTGTGCGTTGTTGAACAATAAAAAATTCGCAGCGTGCGCGTTAACTAAAAGCCGAATTCTTCTGTCTCTCATTCCCCATTAGCAGCCAGTGGCATGTTCCAGTAGGAAACGTTAGTAGAAGTAGAAGTGTAAGTGTTAGCTAAAAGCCGACTTCAGTCTCTCATTCCCATTAGCAGCCATTGTTTACCTCCAAGGTAGTGCCTGGTGAGATTTCTGTGCGTGATTAAACAATAAAAGATTTGTTCAAAACGCCGTTGATTGATGAAATAAACCAACGAAAGACGCCAGATGTTTTCTAAAAGCAAAACGAAAAGACGCCAGATGTTTCTAAAGCAAAAGGAAAAGACGCCAGCTGCTTAACGAAAGACGCCAGATGTTTTCTAAAGCAATGGTTTTCTAAACAATGAAAATTCACAGCGTACATGTAAAATTAAAGTGAGCTGCAAGTCGTCATAACTCTCATCGAACCTTTAGTATAAACGCGCCCGATCTCACGTCGGTGATGATGTACTGGGCAGAATTCACGGAAGATTCACGGTTTACCGATGAACCTCCGCAGCTTCGCCCACTCATCATCATTCACTCCGTGGATATGCTGTGACTTTTTTTCGTTAAAGTTCCTGGTTTTCTGTGCGGCGTGGTTACGGTCCACAGATGAACTAGTGAAAGCCTCAAGCACGCCAATAAATATATAATGCGACGCTTCGACAGAATATACATAAAAAAGCCTCACGTTATGTGCATGTAGTGTGACATTATAAGCGTTCCCGCACTTGTTCTGTAGCCATAGGAAGAACCGCGTTGTCTGGCATGTAGAAAGAAGTGGAAGCGCTGCGTGGTGGCGTTTCAAGCTTTGCAGGAAGAGTGAAAAATCTTGGTCGCAGGTTCTTTCGTCATGCGCAATGGACGAAAAACTTTGGAGAATTCGAAAGGTACTAAAGAGAAAAAAAAAAAACATTTTTTTCTCGTATTAGTAAATCACCCTTTCACAATACCAAAACCAGTAATCTTTCCGAGAGAAGACGCTAGGTAAGCGAGAAATCACGCAGAAAGACAATGCCGGTGGCGACGGCACCTAGGAATGAACAGTTAGTGCGAACTTACACAACACGAACTCGCGGTGGTAGTGCACAAACGCTGGTGAAGTCTTCAAGTAGCATAAGAGGGCTTTCGTGGCATTGTGCATGCACGAAACCGTGGGCCAAGGTTCGTGCCGCCGGCAGAGACCGCACGGACTGCTTCTCAGCGCCGGCTGTTCCCTATAGTTGAATAAGTACGAACAATTGCAGACTTCAGTTCCTTTACAACTGTGTACTCTCTAAGCAGCTGAGCAAAGAAGGCGGCAGAATAGCCCTGTTTAGGCACACCAATCTCGATTTCCCTATCAGCCAGAAACAGAATCCGCAATGTCGGGACGCATGGAAACAGCGCGTAAAGCGGGATTTCGTCACCGCTCACAGAGAGCAGGCCCAAGACATGGAGGCGCACGAAACCGCTCAGAAAAGTGTACGGTGACAAAGTGTAGCCTTGCACCAAAGGGTCCAGACACGCGGAACATTGGCGACCTCCCCGCCAAAGCTGACACGCCCCGCATCCATTTTAACCACATGTCACGATGACGATCAGGTTTCACTTACGAAAAGCTGTTAATGTCACACTCTTGCCCTACTGCAAATAAAGCAAGGAAATGCGGGGCGGAGGAAGAACCACGAAACAAGGACGGACAAATTTTAACAAATGCTTCTATTTGAAACAGGCACGTGTACATACAAGTGCCGCTCAAGTGGCATGGATGCCATGCGCACACAACCGTTCACATTCAGAAATACTTTATATGTGGATATGGAACAAGTGCTCACATAGTGAGGACCGAGACTATCAATTTTTCCTCATGGAGCTACACATGTATACTGCACTGTAGCCAACATTAATAACCACTCTTTTCGTCAATGTTATGCTCTTTGAGCTTCTCACTCAGACCTGCCTGCCCTACATAGTGTGTTACCACAGGTGAGAGCGATATTCTACGCAACACCCTCTTTACAGGCCATATGTCTAGCTTCATGTGCACTACTGCCTCCGCACAGGTTACTGATTTTGGCCTGTAAAGAAGGCGTGGTATATGAAATGTCTCACACCTGTGGCAATACACTATGTAGGGCAGACAGGTCACTGCATAAATAAGAAGCTCAAAGATCATAGCAACAATGCAAAAAGTGGTCGCTACAGCAGTGCACTGCAGAATGTGCACGTGCCTGGTGCTCCTTCAGAGCAGCGGCGTATTAACAAAAAATAGAGACACTAATTAGACTGATAGTTGAATCAGCGACGGCTGATAGTGAGTCAGCATCATTTCCCAATCCTTCATTTAAAAAAATGTGTCGTTTTTTAATGCCTGTCTGCGCGCATGTCATCCACTTGAGCGTCAGTTGTGTACTACTCGCGCCTGCTTCAAATAAACCATTCGTGTGAATGAGTGCATGTGTCGTATTTTCCACGTGACCATGTTTTTTTTTTTCTTCTGTCTTTCTTGCGCCGTATTACGTCGCCTACTGGCTTCCGCGTTGAGTGCTCGATTTCAGGCTTTTCTTTCCTTCCTCGGGGACTGTAGGTGCCGCTTTCCAGTTTAGGCACGCCGCCTCTTATTCCGGGTGCTTTCACGCTTGACTTGCCGCGGCGCTATCACGAGCGATATACACAAGCAGTTTTAACGCGAACTGCTATATACAGCTATTGCCATAAACATGTCGTTTTGTTCATTGGTTCGGAATCCTGCCATCTATTGAGCAAGCAGACACGCGGCAGTAGTACATGTGTTGCCGCCGACGTCAGGTGCATCGTCAAGCATGTAGAAACACGCCTTTCCGCTCTGACTACACACCGACATCGGAACATATAGTGCGTCCGTCCCCAGGGAAATAACATCACGGTTGAGAGAGCATTGTCTTCGCTAAACAGCAGCGTCGAATGAAGTCCCGGTTATCATGCTTGAATAGCGCCTAATGTCTCCGGTCTAGCAAACCCTGTACAGAGAAAGTAGAATGGTTTCGACGAAAACAAAGAAACACTACACGTTGCAACTTAGTCTTATTGGCAAGCTAAGCCTTACTTGCGCAAGTCGATAGAAAATACTAAAACAGGCAAATAGCGAAGGCAAGGGCAGATCGGCAAAACTCAGGGACGACCTTCGGCCATCGGGCGTAATGCAGGGAGGTCGCTGATCCTCGCTGAGGACTCCGCAAGTTAATAGCATCTCCGAGGAAAAACTCGCCTCTGGCTTCGCCGATACGTTCCACCGACGACCTTGGCAGCGAGAAGGGGGCTCTGCCTTCCTTCGCTATCTCCTCAGTGATCAACGACGCTCGTGCTTGCCTCTACGCACTGCGGACAGCACCGCTGGCGTGAAATACTGGACATGGGCAACGCACATAGAGAGGCCGGCGGACGAGAAACCAGCTTCATCACACGCACGCTCAGGCCACAAGGAATTAACGAAAGGCTCTCACAAGTGCCTATGCTGAACTAAAATCGAAAAAGAAAACCAATTTCTTACGCCCCAGAATCACGACATGAAAATAAGCACGTCATAGCGGGGCAACCCCGGCTTAATTTTGATGACATGGTTTTTTTTTAACATGCACTTAAATGTTAAGAGCATGTTAAGTGCACACGAGCGTTTTCGCTCTTCAGTCTGAAATAGGAGTAGAAATTAGGCTTGTCGGTGTAACATTTGCAGTTTATACGTAGCGCAAGAAACACGAGGGCAGAGAAGAACAGACGCAACTTCCAACAACAATTTTATTTCCGGGAAGAACCCACATTTCGCCACAGCCACGTGTGCACCTTAGTGCAATCCCTACGTTTCTGCCAACGTTTGTTTCTGCGCATGTGTGAAAATATGACAGCTTTTTGCTTAATGCAATCCCTAGGCTTAGTATACTATCGTGTTCCCATTGTGTTAGCTTTGTCATAGACACGTGGCTGCGACGAAATGTGGGTATAAAAGCGGCGTTCATCTTAGGAATAGAATTGCTGCTGGAAGTTAGCGCCCCGTGTCGCGCTACACAGAAAGACTGCAACTGAAATAGGAGCTGCTTGTGAAGAGCCGTTAAAAGCTTTCGTTCTGTAGTGCGCAAGAACAATTGAACGTGGGATGAACAACACAGATTTCACTTACTATCGTCACAAATGCTAGTCATTTTCACTACGTGTGTGCCTGGGGGCGACAAGACAACATGTGTTTATGTGACCGGCTATTATGTGGACGTGTCGACAGAGAGAAGCGCCTGTTTCGACTACTTTTGCATCTTGCGTGTCTCGTACCTCGCACTACGAATATGCCTCCTTATATCTGTTTGCTCTTTCCTTGTTCTTTGATCGGTTTGAACTCAACAGACTCCCTCGATGTGCAGCACAGATCACGCGTGCACTATAGTAAAGTTCAAAGCAGCAACCTACTCCGTAATTTATGCAAAATATATGCCGACGAAGAATCAGCAGAGTAATGCTGACGCGTTTAATCATACGCCAAGTCATCGACACAAAACTTATAGCTTTTTTTTTCATCCCGGGTATTCTGTGGACTATAGGGGAATAAAAAAAAATCACGCCAGACGCATTGCTAAAAGGGCGATGTGCCGGACACGTTACACTCAAGCACATACTTTCAAACCTCCACAGGGGCAAATATATCGCATAAAGTACGGACCTACGCATAATGTACAGGACGCACACACAAGGCGACGAGAGCGGCAGCCAAGCGTTCATGGCGAAAAGCTGATAAAAGGCCATTTGGGGAAAATTACAAAAAAGCGAAAGGAAAGAGCCGTTCTGGGAAAGGCTCGTGCGTCGGGCCAGGGGCCGGCGGCATTTTGTCAATGACGGCCTCCAAGTGCCGACCGAGCCATTCTAAGCGCGCGCCGCTCGCGAAACAGTGGATCTTCATTCACGCGCGGCCGGGCTCTACACCCAATCGGCTGCTGTAATGTCTGTCCTACCCTGTTGGTTTGCTTATTTATTGTTGCTGCACCGAAAGGCACAGAGTGAGTACAGAGGAGCCGGTTAGAATTGCAGACGTTTGGCAACCAATCGATCAAGCGAAATTCGGCGCAATGGCGAAGCGCCAGTCCTCCGACCAACGGAGGAACCTACAAAAATTACAAACAAAACGCACGGAAGTTCCAACAGGCAGCAACGATAGAGTTAAGCAGAAAAAAGAGAACACTGCTGACTGAGTTTGGGCGCTGCAAAGCCATTACAGTGTAGCGGAGCAGACAGAAGAAAAGCAAGTCGGCGGAGCGGGTGAGACACTGGCACCGAACAATGCCAGTCACTAAGAAAATACTCCTGGCCCTCGTAGCAGACTCCCGACACAGAACCGCAAAAGCCGTCCAAGTTGGTTCAATGGGGACAGGCTGCACCGGAAACCCTGCACGTGCGTCAATGAAGAGAGCGCAGAACGGAAGTAACACGGGGGAATGCGGAAAGTAAACGCTCTACAAGTTTGAGCGTCACAGCGACCGCGAAAGCGTCAGCTAAAGGACTCGCAGACAGGGTGAAGCAGCTACGGTTCCTATAATTCCGTTCATCGAACCTTCGCAGGGAAAGCTGCAAAATACGACCGCAAGGTTTCGCCCGTACACTGTGAGCCACGAATACAGCCTCTATTTAGCCTCTGCATAGCCTCGAATTTAGACTTTTCCACTGCAGGCGTTTCATCACTTTACAGTTTCAAGTCAAGAACGCGTGTAAGAAGGGATGGGGTACACTTAGGCTCAGCAACGCAGTACAGTAGACGGGTTTGAATTAATTTCTACTGCGTGAGGTTATTTAATCGCGCCCCTGTTAGCACCACAGTCAAGCGTACGGTCTCGTCGAGTTCAGCAGCGCCACTGCGGTGCGTCTAATCGCATATCCTTACCATATCTCCAAGTGCAGAGCAGTCCTTCAGCGCTTACTCCGAATGCGCAAATTCAACCGATAAAATGAACGGGCGCACAACACGGCCGTCGAATACGTACTGTAGGCGGCCGCACTGTCATTTACGCTGTGGCGACGGAGCCAATTAAGCTCTCTCGCCCCCAGTTTATGAAAACCGAGCTCGTCCAACGCTTATCCGTGTTCCTCTTCACGGGTCAGACTGGCACTAAGTAGACGCCACGATCGCGCCAGTCCGACTGCATACATCTCAATAGCGGCGCTGGACGGGCACCAGGCCGATGCAAGCGGCGCTCGAAGCGGCGACCTTGATTCCAGCCAGCTTCTCAATGGCGCAATCCAGGTCAGGCTGCCAGGAATAGAAATTCCCGCAGGAAAGCCCGTCCGCTCCATTGGCCCGTCCACGTGTGCGTCGCGCAGCGGCCACGACGCGTCACACTCTCTTCGGGCCCCGCAGTGAGCACCGCGGGTGTCAGAGGCTGCACTCGAAGCACGCTATACGCGATCGGCGCACAAAAGGTCTGGCTGGACTGGACGGTCGCACGAGTTTCGCACAGATAGTTTGTCTGCTGCAGGTACACCGTTCCCACATAATGGCATACGCAGCATTAACGAAAATTCTGAAGTCAACATCGCCCACGTACCGGGAGCTTGAACGACGGTTGAACTTGGGACGAGTCACTGAGCGGTTAATTAGCCGGTTAGACGATTCACTCTTAAACCTCTTCAATCGGTTGAAGCAAGGTGCACGTGGAAGTGGTTTCGCCGCCGACTAGCTGACTCACGCTGTTGCCCGTCTATTGGCACGCAGAGGCACGCTTTGCTTATCATATAGTATATACAGCAGTTCGGGGATAATATTAAGGCCTGCTTTTTTTGTTTTAAGCTCCATAGATCTGTACACTATAGAACCTAAGAAATGCCGAATGACTGAAGTTCGCTAACGTTACTATTTACGCGTCGACTACTCTTGTGTCGGTCGATCACTTTTTTTCTCCAAATGATACGTGGAAGGTCGAGGAAGCAACCCCCATTATTCATCCGAGAGGAATAAAAAAGACAAGTGGCATTTGATGCTACCATCTTCTACCTAACAGTACATGTGCAGTTCAGTTATCTTTATCAATCCACCACGGAATCGAAAGGATGAAAGGCTGTAGAGCTGAAGCCATGGAGATAACACGGCGCTCTCGCACGGTCGAACTACTGCAAAATGCACAGTTAATTTTTAAGGGGTTCTACGTGCGCATTTTATAGAACTGTGGAATCGATTAAATGTTAACGTTTAATTTACGCCTACACGTTAAATGTAGCTCGTGTAATAGTTGGTTTAATAAAGAATTCTTAAGTCTCGTAAGTTTAAAAAAAAAAAAAACGCCGGCTATAGACTGTGGAAAAGTAAGAGCAATAGAAGATTGTGATCAACGAGTAGAGGGGGAAAGTAACACTCAAAGGAAAGATTACGAAATCACTCACGAAGGGCCAGCAATAGTGGTTGTTTCATGCAATGCAAAGCTTTTCTCGCAGCCTGTGCATTATTAAAAACGGCTCAAGCAGATACGACACGCCCATCCTCAGGAACAAGAAGTTCACTTGGACGCAGAGCATTCAGAATTCAGAACCACGCGTATCCCTAGCGGAACACGTGACGAAACAAGACTGCAAAACCAGGGCCGGGATTCTGAAGCGGTGCCTAATGCTCGATTATATGCAACCCTATCACGCACTATCGGCGGTGTTATCAGTGGCTGGTGCCTCTAATAACGCGTACAAAGCACCGCTCTGGCCACTAACGAATTGCGAAAACACCTGAAAAAGCGTTTCGCAACAATAGGGAGCTTTCGAATAGCGTACGCTAAGTTAGCGTTAGCGGCCCGCTATTTCCGTCACTTAACGGGAGCCCGCAGGTGTGCACGGGCTCCGGGTAGCCCGAAAGCCCGAGCCCGAACCGGCCCGCGGGCCGGGCTTGGGCGCGCCGACGTATTTTCACCTCGGGCCCGGGTCGGGCTCGGGCTACTTGGAGTTCTCTTGGGCCGGGCTCGGGCCCGGCGCAAAGGCCGACCCAAGCCCGAAATATAGAGAATGAGCGGGAATTGTTTTGCAGCACGCATACAGCGCCTTTTCCGCGACCACCCTTTACCGCTTTTCTTTTCTATTCGCTACTTGAAACAAAAGGGTAGCAGGTAGAGCACTGCCTGTGTTGCACTCCGACAAACGGAGAAGTAACACCACCTGAGCTAGTGACGGCGCCACGCGACTGTTCGCGTTAGATTTAAGGCCAAATCCCATATAAGTGAAAATGCACGCGACAGCGACGAGCGACCCGACGTAGACCGCCTTCGTGCAAGCTGACGCTTGCATGGGCATACCACATACACGTGACGGCTTTGGCGAGCCGCACTTCATTGAAGCCGGAATCGGACTGCTCGCTCTTTTTGCACGACAATTTGTAATCTGTGCAACAGAGACTGTTTGTCGTGTTTCGTTTGATCATATTTGACATGCTCAATAAAAGGCCAAATTACCGGAAAACGATGTTTTGTTTTCGCAGGGAAACTTCAAAAAGCCGGGCCGGGCCCGGGAGTGTGTTTTCGTACGTCGGGCCGGGCCGGGCCGGGCCGGGCGGGCCTTCGACAAACTCAGCGGGCCCGGGCCGGGCTCGGGCTTGAAAATACGGCCCGTGCACACAGCTCTAGCGTACGACGCATGAGCAGTTGCGCGAAAAGCCAACGCAAAGCTTTGCGTACGCTATTCGAAAACTGCTTATTATCGCACCCCTGTAGCGAAACAAACCCTGAGTTGTTAAGCTCTGTTCGAGATTAATGCTTACAGCAGTCAGCCGAAATGTTTGGTACACAGTAAACATCACGTAGAAATGAAGTTGCGGTGGAGAGGAAAAACCGGTTGCTTTTCTCTGTGTAAGCCTTTGAGAAAGCACCAATAACTCAAGAGGGAATACCCACGTCGGTGGACCAGACAAGTGCGCGAAACCTCGTTCTGATGAACGCCTCGAGTAAAAATGTCAAAGGACGCACTTATTTTACAGCAGCTGCAAAACACGCCGTGCATGTCTGAGCACAGCAATGACGCATTACTGAAAAATGTCGGCGGCAACTACCTTGCATTCGAATTTCAGCGTCATGTCGTCGATCTGATAAATTTCCAGTAATGAGGAAGCTTTAGCTCTCATGTCGCCTATGCAAATGCATGTACAACGCACAGTTTTTCTTTTTTTTCTTTTTTTTGTCATCAAACAAGCGGCTTGAATGAAGTTTGTTCACTTGAAAGCGAAATTTTATTTCTGCAGTTATACGTTCCAAAGCCGTCGTCTGTTTATTACGCAATGGTAGTGCGGGTCTCCGCATTAATTGTGACCAACAGCTGGCGCTCTTTAACATGCACACAAGTTTATGAGAACGGGCGTTTCTGCATTTCGCACCCGTCCTAACGCTGCCGCCGTGGCCGGGAATCAAACTCGCACCCTCGCGCTTAGAAGCGCAGAGCCTTAGCCGCTAAGCCACCACGTCGGGTCTCACATCAACAAGAGCCATGCTACTTAGTGCGTCGCAAGTAATCTGTATGTAGAGCGTCACTCTGTAACGAAGTCTACACGCCATCCTGCTTAAACATAGCGTCCTCCTTGATCTAAGAGCATTGTCGTAGGACAGGATATTCGCGATGTAATGACTCAATATCACAATTTAAATAAGAAGGAACCCCGGCAGCACAGCTGAATAAACAACCTTTCGCTTTTCCTCTCCTTTTGCAACCTCTATACCAGATGTCGTTGTTGGGATGCCAATGCGCTGTCCCCTCCATCCCCGTCGTTCGAACAATGGCTTTCATTCTGTTATGAATGGCATGCGCGAAACTACAATGCGGGGAATCTGGCTCGACGTACGCACAAGCGCACGACACTCACCAGTGGCGGGAAACGGCCGTTTCGAGACGCCCCGCTCGAGACGTGCACCGATGACGCGCGCGGACAGGCGCCAGCTGGCCTCGCGGCGGTCACCGATTAGGCGGCGCGCGAGACGGCGATATTATCCGCGCTTTTTCAAGGTGGCCGATCGCGCGCAGTCTTCCGACGGCGAGGCAAGGTAGCGAACACAAGGCAAGGCCGCGATATAACACGCCGTTCGGTATAACAGCGCGGGAAGAAGAGAAACGTTGGGGGACACGCACCGAGCACCACTCGAGGCGCAGGTGTGGTGACATTATATCCCGTGTTCAGGCGCTTCACAGCCATTAAATTTAAGCTCATTTACAGCATATATCAGAACGTCATCTCCGAATATTTAGAACATTGTTCTGACGCTCTTGACACGCACAGGCCTTTGCACCATTAGAAACCGATACATACCCCGGCCGTTACCATAGGCCGCCATTGTTTCTCCATACTGCACGTGTTCTCGCCATAAGCTACGTATACGGCCCCGTAGTGTTTGGCACTGGTTCTATCAATCTCGCTGCTGTTTTTCTCCCCCACCAACTTTAGTTGGTATTGCCATCGTCCGCTTTGAACCTCTGAGATGTGGACGCCTTGTACGGGACTAGCCGGCGGGTATCCTGGTATTCCATCCACAACTATGCGTTGTGTAGCTTCGGGAACTTTTGCTTCAGCAGACTCCGCCCTTTTGCGAATATTTGCTCAAATATTTTTTCTTCCTCGGGCAGCCGAATCGGGCTTTTAAATAGCAGTTACGCTACCTCTTGTATTATACAGATATTTAGCTTCCGACGTCTTTTTTTACCGCGTTTAAATCTCCATGGTCGTTTTCGTTTCCATCCCTCACATCCAATTTGGCGTCTCTCTCCCCATTTCTCACGGATGATTATCTCCATTGGTGAAACAGGGCGGTGGCCAATAGTCATCCATGCAGCCCGTTTCTTATCAGGGTTTATGATGAACGCCGCGTATAGCTTCGGATTGATTTTGACCACCTGGGTTGTTTAACGTGCCACTGAATGTACTGCATTCCTCCGGCCCTCTACCCCCCACCCCACCCCCCACCACCAAAAAAAAGTTGTTATTCGACAGAGTGTAGCGCTGAAAGTATTAAAATCTATTTTACGGCGTTAAAATATAAATTATAATAGTCCTCTCTCCCAAATAAACCGGTGATATAGAGGATTCAAAAACGAAAACCTTGCCGCGAATAAATGCATTATGTCAGAAAGCGGTCCCAGCTTATTCCTTTTTCGAATACGTGACGACACAACGCTAGACAGCCGTATACACAGGAGCGCATACAAAAGCGTTTTTATAGTCTTCGTTATGTGACACATCAGATTCATAAGCAACTTTTAGTTCGTGCTCCGCGGTACTCCATTTGGCCCCGCAAGTCCCAGTTTTAATTTCTATCGTGTGTCTAGTCAGGGCATGAATGTACGCCGCAGAGACTATTTCCACGAAAGCGCACGCACATACACATTTTCTTGCGATAATGTGAGAGCCATAGTTAGGCTTGTTACGCATGGGAACATTTGCCTCCAGCGAGAATACTTTAATGCTGCTGATAAAAGTGACAGCGACGCCTATAGCTCGAAGATGCAAAGGTCGCACGCTTCGGCAATGAAAGCGGAGGGAATGTTGAGGTGGACTGCCTCGAATCTTAAAGAAACAGCTACTGTGCATTCTTTTTCCGCTGGTGAGGAGACCGGGTAAAGACTGACAAAAAAACAAAACAAACGACGAACCAATCCATGCACCTACTCAAACTATGCAGGTGGGACGGTATACTCAGTTCATCACGAGACACGTTTACTTTCCTAGGTTTCGAATGCGCACTTGTGATCCACGCAATGAAAACAGGAGGAAAAGTTGCAACTCTCTGCTATTCGATTCTCCTTACGCTGTCGCACGTGAAACGCAATACGGTAGGCGGGACAGCCATAAAGGGCAACATGCCCGAATACCATACCACGACGCATCTCAAGATTTTCTCCTACTTGTTTTTAACGAGACAGACCGCAGCTGCAAGGAGTGACGCACTTCACCATCGGCCATGTTGAGACGGTGCTGGCAGAACAAATGTGCGACCCGTCATGCTCAGAACAGGTGGAGAACGCAGCGCAATGAACCCTTTCAAGTGAATATATGCTGTATACCTCCCACTGGTGTTAAAAGAGTTTCTTAAACAATGCGCGCGCGCGCACATGGGTGACTAACAAACGTCTCAGCAGAACTACAAACACCGAGGGAGCATTTGCGAACCGAACACGTCTGTCCGACTGTAGTATCCTAAACGCCTCACTAAATCCAACGCAGCGGTGCATCGCGGATAAACGACACAACGCAACACTGATAGTTGGGCTAGTTGGTGATACATTATGGGCGGTAACAGCGCACACACTCACGGGACGGATAGAAGGGAACACAAACAAGCGCTGACTCTCAACAACTCTGTTGTTGTTGTTGTTGAGAGTCAGCGCTTGTTTGTGTTCCCTTCTATCCGTCCCGTGAGTGTGTGCGCTGTTACCGCCCATAAAACAACGCAACACTCAGATCTAAACTTGTACTCACATTTCGACTTAGGTTTGTCGCATGAATGCCATAACCACCACGCTCCGATAAAAGCCATCTTCAAGTCGACATGCTAAACCAGAAGCATGTTCTCGTTTTACTTTAAAATGCAGCAAGTGTGCCAGAGGAGGCTGCAAGTTTCTCACCACGATAAAGCGGCATTAAAAGCGCCCGAATACGCTGCCAAAGGAAGTGTTCGCGTTAAGCTGAGTAATGTGCCGGCACATTTTGCAATTGGCCGTCACCGTGACTCACATCCAACTCAGCGTGTCCCGTCAGAGTACGCAAGAAACACATAATAAGGCGAACGTTGAAACCATTCGAATAAAATTTGTACAATTTACAAGTATAGCAGCACGATTGAAATGATTGATAATCGTGTTTTTACACAAAATATCCGGCCTATAAAGAGCAAGCAAACCATAAAGTGACCACCTCCAAAAGGTGTGACCGCAATGAGGATATACGGGCCCTGGCCACAGGTGCACCGTGACGATGAGACCAGGCTTACGACAAACCGCGGTGAGGACAGATTTAAGGGTGCAGATGCACCGCAATGGGTCCCAAGGGATGGCGTGCGCGGATGTGCTCCAGCCCACTGAAGAAGCGAGACTAATGGCTCACCGTTTTTACGAGCCAATCGTCGACTCGGGTTTTATTTGAGTGTGTGTGTGTCGCGGCATCGCTATTATCCTCTTTGCGCGGAATGCATAACTCACGGGATGTGTGGACTATAGAGAAATATCCGAGCGGGGATGGCACGCCTTTCAATAACCATGCGCGAAGCGGCTGAGCTGCGTGGGAACTGCACCAGGAAGCGCTTTTAGATGGAGCTGTTCGAAAACAAGCGCCGGCAAACCGGTCGTGCATGCACGCGCTGCCAGCGGCGTCCTTGGATGCCACTAACGACGATCGTGGCGCTGCCAAGAACA